>NC_090931.1:51998518-52298518 GCF_040938575.1 Ambystoma mexicanum | reverse complement strand
GGAACTCTTTCAGTGGAGAATGCGACTATGCACAGCCCAGCGAAACTGGGACTTTGCGTAGCAGCCAAGCGTGCATGACCACCACCAAGGGCCTCCTTCAGTCGAGGATGGCAGCATGTGCAGCCACGCTAGACTGGGACTTTGCATTGCGGCCCAGCGTGCATGACGGCCACCAAGGGCCTCCTTCAGTGGAGGATGGCACCATGGGCAGCCCAGCAAGACTGGGACTTTGCTTTGCAGCCCAGCTTGCATGACGGCCACCAAGGGCCTCCTTCAGTGGAGCATGGCACCATGCACAGCCCTGCGAGACTGGGACTTTGCATTGCAGCCCAGTGTGCATGATGGCCACAACAGGCCTCCTTCGGTGGAGGATGAAAGCATGCGCAGCCCCGTGAGAATGGGACTTTGCATTGCCGCCCTGCATTCATGACGGCCACCAAGGGTCTCCTTCAGTGGAGGATGGCAGCATGCATAGCCCTTGCGAGACTGGGACTTTGCATTGCCGCCCAGCTTGCATGATGGCCACTAAGGGCCTCCTTCAGTGGAGGATGTCAGCATGTGCAGCCCCACGAGACTGGGACTTTGCATTGCAGCCCAGCATGCATGACGGTCACGAAGGGCCTCCTTCAGTGGAGGAAGGCACCATGCGCAGCCCAGCAAGGCTGGGACTTTGCATTGCAGCCCAGTTTGCATGACGGCCACCAAGGGCCTCCTTCAGTGGAGGATGGAAGCATGTGCAGCCCCGCGAGACTGGGACTTTGCATTGCAGTCCAGTGTGCATGATGGCCACCAAGGGCCTCCTTCAGTGGAGCCTAGCAGGATGCGCAACCCAGCAAGGCTGCAACTTTGCAATGCAACCCAGCATGCATGATGGCCACCAAGGACCTGCTTCATTGGAGGATGGCAGCATGCGCAGCCCAGCGAGGCTGGGAATTTGCATTGCAGCCCAGCATGCATGACAGCCACCGAGGGCCTCCTTCAGTGGAGGGTAGCAGGATGCACAGCCCAGCGAGACTGGAATTTTGCATTGCAGCCCAGCACGCATGACGGCCACCAAGAGCCTCCTTCAGTGGAGGATGGCAGCATGCGCAGCCCCGCAAGACTGGGACTTTGAATTGCAGCGCAGCGTGCATGACAGCCACCAAGGAACTCCTTCAGTGGAGAATGCCATCATGCGCAGCACAGCGAAACTGGGACTTTGCATAGCAGCCAAGCGTGCATGACGACCAGCAAGGGCCTCCTTCAGTGGAGGATGGCAGCATGCGCACCCCCGCGAGACTGGGACTTTGCATTGCACCCCAGCATGCATGACGGCCACCAAGGGCCTCCTTCAGTGGAGGATGGCAGCATTTGCACCCCGTGAGACTGGGACTTTGCATTGCAGCCCAGCATGCATGACGGCCACCACAGGCTTCCTTCAGTGGAGGTTGGCAGAATGCGCAGCCCCTCAAGGCTGGGAATTTGCATTGCAGCCCAGCATGCATGACGGCCACCGATGGCCTCCTTCAGTGGAGGGTAGCAGGATGTGCAGCCCAGCGAGACTGGAATTTTGCATTGCAGCCCAGCGTGATGATGGCCACCAAGGGCATCCTTCAGTGGAGTATGGCAGCATGCGCAGTTCCGTGAGACTGGGACTTTGCATTGCAGCCCAGCGTGCATGACAACCACCAAGGAACTCCTTCAGTGGAAAATGCCAAAATGCGCAGTCCAGCAAGACTGGGTCTTTGCATAGCAGCCAAGCGTCCAAGATGACCACCAAGGGCCTCCTTCAGTGGAGGATTGCAGCATGCGCAACCCCACGAGACTGGGACTTTGCATTGCAACCCAGCGTGCATGGCGGCCACCAAATGCCTCCTTCAGTGGAGGATGGCCGCATACGAAGCCCCGCAAGACTGGGACTTTGCATTGCAGCCCAGCGTGCATGACGGTCACCAAGGGTCTCCTTCAGTGGAGGATGGCACCATGCGCAGCCCAGCAAGACTGGGACTTTGCTTTGCAGCCCAGCTTGCATGACGGCCACCAAGGGCCTCCTTCAGTGGAGCATGGCAGCATGCACAGCCCCGCGAGACTGGGACTTTGCATTGCAGCCCAGCGTGCATGATGGCCACAACAGGCCTCCTTCAGTGGAGGATGAAAGCATGCGCAGACCCGTGAGAATGGGACTTTGCATTGCCGCCCAGCATTCATGATGGCCACCAAGGGTCTCCTTCAGTGGAGGATGGCAGCATGCATAGCCCGGCGAGACTGGGACTTTGCATTGCCGCCCAGCTTGCATGATGGCCACCAAGGGCCTCCTTCAGTGGAGGATGTCAGCATGTGCAGCCCCACGAGACTGGGACTTTGCATTGCAGCCCAGCATGCATGACGGTCACGAAGGGCCTCCTTCAAGGGAGGAAGGCACCATGCGCAGCCCAGCAAGGCTGGGACTTTGCATTGCAGCCCAGCTTGCATGACGGCCACCAAGGGCCTCCTTCAGTGGAGGATGGAAGCATGTGCAGCCCCGTGAGACTGGGACTTCGCATTGCAGTCCAGTGTGCATGATGGCCACCAAGGGCCTCCTTCAGTGGAGGATAGCAAGATGCGCAGCCCAGCGAGACTGCAACTTTGATTTGCAACCCAGCGTGCATGAGGGCCAGGAAGGGCCTCCTTCAATGGAGGATAGCAGCATACGCAGCCCAACGAGGCTGGGAATTTGCATTTCAGACCAGCATGCATGACGGCCACCGAGGGCCTCCTTCAGTGGAGGGTAGCAGGTTGCGCAGCCCAGCGAGACTGGAATTTCGCATTGCAGCCCAGCATGCATGACGGCCACCAAGGGCCTCCTGAGTTGAGGATCGCACAATGCGCATCGTCTCGAGACTGGGACTTTGCATTGCAGCCCAGCGTGCATGACAGCCACCAAGGAACTCCTTCAGTGGAGAATGCCACCGGCGCAGCCCACTGAGACTGGGATTTTGCATTGCAGCCCAGCATGCATGACAGCCACAACAGGCCTCCTTCAGTGGAGGTTGGCAGCGTGCGCACCCCCGCGAGACTGGGACTTTGCATTGCAGCCCAGCATGCATGACAACCACCACAGGCCTTCTTCAGTGGAGGATGGCAGCATGCGCAGCCCGGTGAGGCAGGGAATTTGCATTGCAGCCCAGCATGAATGACGGCCACCGATGGCCTCCTCCAGTGGAGGGTATCAGGATGCGCAGCCCAGCAAGACTGGAATTTTGCATTGCAGCCCAGCGTTCATGACAGCCACAAAGGACCTCCCTCAGTGCAGGATGGCAGCATGTGCAGTCCCGCTAGACTGGGACTTTGCATTGCAGCCCAGCGTGCATGACAGCCACCAAGGAACTCCTTCAGTGGAAAATGCCAAAATGCGCAGTCCAGCGAGACTTGGACTTTGCATTGCAATGAAGCGTGCATGACGACAACCAAGGGCCTCCTTCAGTGGAGGATGGCAGCATGCACACCCCCACGAGACTGGGACTTTGCATTACAGCCCAGCTTGCATGATGGCCACCGCAGGCCTCCTTCAGTGGAGGATGGCAGCATGCACAGCCCGTGAGACTGGGACTTTGCATTGCTGCCCAGAGTGCATTATGGCCACCAAGGGACTCCTTCAGTGGAGGATGACAGCATGCGCAGCCCCGCAAGACTAGGACTTAGCATTGTAGCCCAGCATGCATGACGGCCACCAAGGAACTCCTTCAGTGGAGAATGCCACCATGCACAGCCCAGCGAGACTGGGACTTTGCATTGCAGCCCAGCGTCCATGACGGCCACCAAGGGCCGCCTTCAGTGGAGAATGGCCGCATGCGAAGCCCCGCAAGACTGGGACTTTGCATTGCAGCCCAGCGTGCATGATGGTCACCAATGGACTCCTTTAGTGGAGGATGGCACCATGCGCAGCCCAACAAGACTGGGACTTTGGTTTGCAGCCCAGCTTGCATGACGGCTACCAAGGGCCTCCTTCAGTGGAGGATGAAAGCATGTGCAGCCCCGTGAGACTGGGACTTTGCATTGCCACCCAGCGTTCATGACGGCCACCAAGGGTCTCCTTCAGTGGAGGATGACAGCATGCACAGCCCCGCGAGACTGGGACTTTGCATTGCAGCCCAGCATGCATGACGGCCACCACAGGCCTCCTTCAGTGGAGGATGAAAGAATGCGCAGACCCGTGAGACTGGGACTTTGCATTGCCGCCCAGCGTTCATGACGGCCACCAAGGGTCCCCTTCAGTGGAGGATGGCAGCATGCGCTGCCCCGCGAGACTGGGACTTTGCATTGCAGCCCAGTGTGCATGACGGCCACCAAGGGCCTCCTTCAGTGGAGGATGGCCACATGCGAAGCCCCGCAAGACTGGGACTTTGCATTGCAGCCCAGCATGCATGACGGTCACGAAGGGCCTCCTTCAGTGGAGGAAGGCACCATGTGCAGCCCAGCAAGGCTGGGACTTTGCATTGCAGTAAAGTGTGCATGATGGCCACCAAGGGCCTCGATCAGTGGAGCATAGCAGTATGCGCAACCCAGCAAGACTGCAACTTTGCAATGCAACCCAGCATGCATGATGGCCACCAAGGACCTCCTTCATTGGAGGATGGCAGCATGCGCAGCCCAGCCAGGCTGGAAATTTGCATTGCAGCCCAGCATGCATGACAGCCACTGAGGGCCTCCTTCAGTGGAGGGTAGCAGGATGCGCAGCCCAGCGAGACTGGAATTTTAGATTGCAGCCCTGCGTGCATGACGGCCACCAAGAGCCTCCTTCATTGGAGGATGGCAGCATGCGCTGCCCCGCGAGACTGGGACTTTGCATTGCAGCCCAGTGTGCATGATGGCCACCAAGGGCCTCCTTCAGTGGAGCATAGCAGGATGCGCAACCCAGCAAGACTGCAACTTTGCAATGCAACCCAGCATGCATGATGGCCACCAAGGACCTCCTTCATTGGAGGATGGCAGCATGCGCAGCCCAGCGAGGCTGGAAATTTGCATTGCAGCCCAGCATGCATGACAGCCACTGAGGGCCTCCTTCAGTGGAGGGTAGCAGGATGCGCAGCCCAGCGAGACTGGAATTTTGCATTGCAGCCCTGCGTGCATGACGGCCACCAAGAGCCTCCTTCATTGGAGGATGGCAGCATGCGCTGCCCCGCGAGACTGGGACTTTGCATTGCAGCCCAGTGTGCATGACGGCCACCAAGGGCCTCCTTCAGTGGAGGATGGCCACATGCGAAGCCCCGCAAGACTGGGACTTTGCATTGTAGCCCAGCATATATGACGGTCACGAAGGGCCTCCTTCAGTGGAGGAAGGCACCATTCGCAGCCCAGCAAGGCTGGGATTTTGCATTCCACTGAAGCAGCCCAGCTTGCATGACGGCCACCAAGGGCCTCCTTCAGTGGAGGATGGAAGCATGTGCAGCCCCGCGAGACTGGGACTTCGCATTGCAGTCCAGTGTGCATGATGGCCACCAAGGGCCTCCTTCATTGGAGGATGGCAGCATGCGCAGCCCAGCGAGGTTGGGAATTTGCATTGCAGCCCAGCATGCATGATGGCCACTGAGGGCCTTCTTCAGTGGAGGGTAGCAGGATGCGCAGCCCAGCGACACTGGAATTTTGCATTGCAGCCCAGCGTGCATGACAGCCACCATGGAACTCCTTCAGTGGAGAATGCCACCATGCGCAGTCCAGCGATACTGGGAATTTGCATAGCAGCCAAGCATGCATGACGACCACCAAGGGCCTCCTTCAGTGGAGGATGGCAGCATACGTACCCCCGCGAGACTGGGACTTTGCATTGCACCAAAGCATGCATGACGGCCACCACAGGACTACTTCAGTGGAGAATGCCATCATGCGCAGCCCAGCGCGACTGGGACTTTGCATAGCAGCCAAGCATGCATGACGACCACCAAGGGCCTCCTTCAGTGGAGGATGGCAGCATTTGCACACCGTGAGACTGGAACTTTGCATTGCAGCCCAGCATGCATGACGGCCACCACAGCCTTCCTTCAGTGGAGGTTGGCAGAATGCGCAGCCCCCCAAGTCTGGGAATTTGCATTGCAGCCCAGCATGCATGACGGCCACCGATGGCCTCCTTCAGTGGAGAGTAGCAGGATGCACAGCCCAGCGAGACTGGAATTTTGCATTGCAGCCCAGCGTGATGATGGCCACCAAGGGCATCCTTCAGTGCAGTATGGCAGCATGTGCAGTCCCCTGAGACTGGGACTTTGCATTGCAGCCCAGCGTGCATGACAACCACCAAGGAACTCCTTCAGTGGAAAATGCCAAAATGCGCAGTCCAGCAAGACTGGGTCTTTTCATAGCAGCCAAGAGTCCAAGACGACCACCAAGGGCCTCCTTCAGTGTAGGATTGCAGCATGCGCAACCCCACGAGACTGGGACTTTGCATTTCAGCCCAGAGTGCATGACGGCCACCAAGGAACTCCTTCAGTGGAGAATGCCACCATGCGAAGCCCCGTAAGACTGGGACTTTGCATTGCAGCCCAGCGTTCATGACGGCCACCAAGGGTCTCCTTCAGTGGAGGATGGCAGCATGCACAGCCCCGCGAGACTGGGTCTTTGCATTGCCACCCAGCTTGCATGACGGCCAACAAGGGCCTCCTTCAGTGGAGGATGGCAGCGTGTGCAGCCCCGCGAGACTGGGACTTTGCATTGCAGCCCAGTGTGCATGACGGTGACCACAGGCCTCTTTCATTGGAGGATGGCAGCATGCGCAGCCCAGCGAGGCTGGGAATTTGCATTGCAGCCCAGCATGCATGATGGCCACTGAGGGCCTCCTTCAGTGGAGTGTAGCAGGATGCGCAGCCCAGCAAGACTGGAATTTTGCATTGCAGCCCAGCATGCATGACAGCCACCTTGGAACTCCTTCAGTGGAGAATGCCACCATGCCCAGTCCAGCCATACTGGGAATTTGCATAGCAGCCAAGCATGCATGACGACCACCAAGGGCCTCCTTCAGTGGAGGATGGCAGCATGCACACCCGCGCGAGACTGGGACTTTGCATTGCCACCCAGCTTGCATGACGGCCAACAAGGGACTCCTTCAGTGGAGGATGGCAGCGTGCGCAGCCCAGCGAGACTGGGAATTTGCATAGCAGCCAAGCATGCATGACGACCACCAAGGGCCTCCTTCAGTGGAGGATGGCAGCATGCACACCCCTGCGAGACTGGGACATTGCATTGCAGCCCAGCATGCATGACTGGCCATCACAGGCATCCTTCAGTGGAGGATGAAAGAATGCGCAGCCCCGTGAGACTGGGACTTTGCATTGCCACCCAGCGTTCATGACGGCCACCAAGGGTCTCCTTCAGTGGAGGATGACAGCATGCACAGCCCCGCGAGACTGGGACTTTGCATTGCAGCCCAGCATGCATGACGGCCACCACAGGCCTCCTTCAGTGGAGGATGAAAGAATGCGCAGACCCGTGAGACTGGGACTTTGCATTGCCACCCAGCTTGCATGACGGCCAACAAGGGACTCCTTCAGTGGAGGATGGCAGCGTGCGCAGCCCAGCGAGACTGGGACTTTGCATAGCAGCCAAGCATGCATGACGACCACCAAGGGTCTCCTTCAGTGGAGGATGGCAGCATTTGCACACTGTGAGACTGGAACTTTGCATTGCAGCCCAGCATGCATGACGGCCACCACAGGCTTCCTTCAGTGGAGGTTGGCAGAATGCGCAGCCCCCCAAGTCTGGGAATTTGCATTGCAGCCCAGCATGCATGACGGCAACCGATGGCCTCCTTCAGTGGAGGGTAGCAGGATGCACAGCCCAGCGAGACTGGAATTTTGCATTGCAGCCCAGCGTGATGATGGCCACCAAGGGCATCCTTCAGTGCAGTATGGCAGCATGTGCAGTCCCATGAGACTGGGACTTTGCATTGCAGCCCAGCGTGCATGACAACCACCAAGGAACTCCTTCAGTGGAAAATGCCAAAATGCGCAGTCCAGCAAGACTGGGTCTTTGCATAGCAGCCAAGCGTCCAAGACGACCACCAAGGGCCTCCTTCAGTGGAGGATTGCAGCATGCGCAACCCCACGAGACTGGGACTTTGCATTGCAGCCCAGCTTGCATGACGGCCACCAAGGGCCTCCTTCAGTGGAGGATGAAAGCATGTGCAGCCCCGTGAGACTGGGACTTTGCATTGCCACCCAGCGTTCATGACGGCCACCAAGGGTCTCCTTCAGTGGAGGATGACAGCATGCACAGCCCCGCGAGACTGGGACTTTGCATTGCAGCCCAGCATGCATGACGGCCACCACAGGCCTCCTTCAGTGGAGGATGAAAGAATGCGAAGACCCGTGAGACTGGGACTTTGCATTGCCGCCCAGCGTTCATGACGGCCACCAAGGGTCCCCTTCAGTGGAGGATGGCAGCATGCGCTGCTCCGCGAGACTGGGACTTTGCATTGCAGCCCAGTGTGCATGACGGCCACCAAGGGCCTCCTTCAGTGGAGGATGGCCACATGCGAAGCCCCGCAAGACTGGGACTTTGCATTGCAGCCCAGCATGCATGACAGTCACGAAGGGCCTCCTTCAGTGGATGAAGGCACCATGTGCAGCCCAGCAAGACTGGGACTTTGCATTGCAGCCCAGCGTTCATGACGGCCACCAAGGGTCTCCTTCAGTGGAGGATGGCAGCATGCACAGCCCCGCGAGACTGGGTCTTTGCATTGCCACCCAGCTTGCATGACGGCCAACAAGGGCCTCCTTCAGTGGAGGATGGCAGCGTGTGCAGCCCCGCGAGACTGGGACTTTGCATTGCAGCCCAGTGTGCATGACGGTGACCACAGGCCTCTTTCATTGGAGGATGGCAGCATGCGCAGCCCAGCGAGGCTGGGAATTTGCATTGCAGCCCAGCATGCATGATGGCCACTGAGGGCCTCCTTCAGTGGAGTGTAGCAGGATGCGCAGCCCAGCAAGACTGGAATTTTGCATTGCAGCCCAGCATGCATGACAGCCACCTTGGAACTCCTTCAGTGGAGAATGCCACCATGCCCAGTCCAGCCATACTGGGAATTTGCATAGCAGCCAAGCATGCATGACGACCACCAAGGGCCTCCTTCAGTGGAGGATGGCAGCATGCACACCCGCGCGAGACTGGGACTTTGCATTGCCACCCAGCTTGCATGACGGCCAACAAGGGACTCCTTCAGTGGAGGATGGCAGCGTGCGCAGCCCAGCGAGACTGGGAATTTGCATAGCAGCCAAGCATGCATGACGACCACCAAGGGCCTCCTTCAGTGGAGGATGGCAGCATGCACACCCCTGCGAGACTGGGACATTGCATTGCAGCCCAGCATGCATGACTGGCCATCACAGGCATCCTTCAGTGGAGGATGAAAGAATGCGCAGCCCCGTGAGACTGGGACTTTGCATTGCCACCCAGCGTTCATGACGGCCACCAAGGGTCTCCTTCAGTGGAGGATGACAGCATGCACAGCCCCGCGAGACTGGGACTTTGCATTGCAGCCCAGCATGCATGACGGCCACCACAGGCCTCCTTCAGTGGAGGATGAAAGAATGCGCAGACCCGTGAGACTGGGACTTTGCATTGCCACCCAGCTTGCATGACGGCCAACAAGGGACTACTTCAGTGGAGGATGGCAGCGTGCGCAGCCCAGCGAGACTGGGACTTTGCATAGCAGCCAAGCATGCATGACGACCACCAAGGGTCTCCTTCAGTGGAGGATGGCAGCATTTGCACACTGTGAGACTGGAACTTTGCATTGCAGCCCAGCATGCATGACGGCCACCACAGGCTTCCTTCAGTGGAGGTTGGCAGAATGCGCAGCCCCCCAAGTCTGGGAATTTGCATTGCAGCCCAGCATGCATGACGGCAACCGATGGCCTCCTTCAGTGGAGGGTAGCAGGATGCACAGCCCAGCGAGACTGGAATTTTGCATTGCAGCCCAGCGTGATGATGGCCACCAAGGGCATCCTTCAGTGCAGTATGGCAGCATGTGCAGTCCCATGAGACTGGGACTTTGCATTGCAGCCCAGCGTGCATGACAACCACCAAGGAACTCCTTCAGTGGAAAATGCCAAAATGCGCAGTCCAGCAAGACTGGGTCTTTGCATAGCAGCCAAGCGTCCAAGACGACCACCAAGGGCCTCCTTCAGTGGAGGATTGCAGCATGCGCAACCCCACGAGACTGGGACTTTGCATTGCAGCCCAGCTTTCATGACGGCCACCAAGGGCCTCCTTCAGTGGAGGATGAAAGCATGTGCAGCCCCGTGAGACTGGGACTTTGCATTGCCACCCAGCGTTCATGACGGCCACCAAGGGTCTCCTTCAGTGGAGGATGACAGCATGCACAGCCCCGCGAGACTGGGACTTTGCATTGCAGCCCAGCATGCATGACGGCCACCACAGGCCTCCTTCAGTGGAGGATGAAAGAATGCGAAGACCCGTGAGACTGGGACTTTGCATTGCCTCCCAGCGTTCATGACGGCCACCAAGGGTCCCCTTCAGTGGAGGATGGCAGCATGCGCTGCTCCGCGAGACTGGGACTTTGCATTGCAGCCCAGTGTGCATGACGGCCACCAAGGGCCTCCTTCAGTGGAGGATGGCCACATGCGAAGCCCCGCAAGACTGGGACTTTGCATTGCAGCCCAGCATGCATGACAGTCACGAAGGGCCTCCTTCAGTGGAGGAAGGCACCATGTGCAGCCCAGCAAGGCTGGGACTTTGCATTGCAGACCAGCTTGCATGACGGCCACCAAGGGCCTCCTTCAGTGGAGGATGGAAGCATGTGCAGCCCCGCAAGACTGGGACTTGGCATTGCAGTAAAGTGTGCATGATGACCACCAAGGGCCTCCTTCAGTGGAGCATAGCAGGATGCGCAACCCAGCAAGACTGCAACTTTGCAATGCAACCCAGCATGCATGATGGCCACCAAGGACCTCCTTCATTGGAGGATGGCAGCATGCGCAGCCCAGCGAGGCTGGAAATTTGCATTGCAGCACAGCATGCATGACAGCCACTGAGGGCCTCCTTCAGTGGAGGGTAGCAGGATGCACAGCCCAGCGAGACTGGAATTTTGCATTGCAGCCCTGCGTGCATGACGGCCACCAAGAGCCTCCTTCATTGGAGGATGACAGCATGCGCTGCCCCGCGAGACTGGGACTTTGCATTGCAGCCCAGTGTGCATGACGGCCACCAAGGGCCTCCTTCAGTGGAGGATGGCCACATGCGAAGCCCCGCAAGACTGGGACTTTGCATTGCAGCCCAGCATGCATGACGGTCACGAAGGGCCTCCTTCAGTGGAGGAAGGCACCATTCGCAGCCCAGGTAGGCTGGGATTTTGCATTGCAGCCCAGCTTGCATGACGGCCACCAAGGGCCTCCTTCAGTGGAGGATGGAAGCATGTGCAGCCCCGCGAGACTGGGACTTTGCATTGCAGTCCAGTGTGCATGATGGCCACCAAGGGCCTCCTTCAGTGGAGCATAGCAGGATGCGCAACCCAGCAAGACTGCAACTTTGCAATGCAACCCAGCATGCATGATGGCCACCAAGGGCCTCCTTCAGTGGAGGATGGCCACATGCGAAGCCCCGCAAGACTGGGACTTTTCATTGCAGCCCAGCATGCATGACGGTCACGAAGGGCCTCCTTCAGTGGAGGATGGAAGCATGTGCAGCCCCGCGAGACTGGGCCTTTGCATTGCAGTCCAGTGTGCATGATGGCTACCAAGGGCCTCCTTCAGTGGAGCATAGCAGGATGCGCAACCCAGCAAGACTGCAACTTTGCAATGCAACCCAGCATGCATGATGGCCACCAAGGACCTCCTTCATTGGAGGATGGCAGCATGCGCAGCCCAGCGAGGTTGGGAATTTGCATTGCAGCCCAGCATGCATGATGGCCACTGAGGGCCTCCTTCAGTGGAGGGTAGCAGGATGCGCAGCCCAGCGAGACTGGAATTTTGCATTGCAGCCCAGCTAGCATGACAGCCACCATGGAACTCCTTCAGTGGAGAATGCCACCATGCGCAGTCCAGCGATACTGGGAATTTGCATAGCAGCCAAGCATGCATGACGACCACCAAGGGTCTCCTTCAGTGGAGGATGGCAGCATGCACAGCCCCGCGAGACTGGGTCTTTGCATTGCCATCCAGCTTGCATGACGGCCAACAAGGGACTCCTTCAGTGGAGGATGGCAGCGTGCGCAGCCCAGCGAGACTGGGACTTTGCATAGCAGCCAAGCATGCATGACGACCACCAAGGGCCTCCTTCAGTGGAGGATGGCAGCATTTGCACACCGTGAGACTGGGACTTTGCATTGCAGCCCAGTGTGCATGACGGTGACCACAGGCCTCTTTCATTGGAGGATGGCAGCATGCGCAGCCCAGCGAGGCTGGGAATTTGCATTGCAGCCCAGCATGCATGATGGCCACTGAGGGTCTCCTTCAGTGGAGTGTAGCAGGATGCGCAGCCCAGCGAGACTGGAATTTTGCATTGCAGCCCAGCGTGCATGACAGCCACCTTGGAACTCCTTCAGTGGAGAATGCCACCATGCGCAGTCCAGCGATACTGGGAATTTGCATAGCAGCCAAGCATGCATGACGACCACCAAGGGCCTCCTTCAGTGGAGGATGGCAGCATACGCACCCCCGCGAGACTGGGACTTTGCATTGCACCAAAGCATGCATGACGGCCACCACAGGACTCCTTCAGTGGAGAATGCCATCATGCGCAGCCCAGCGAGACTGGGACTTTGCATAGCAGCCAAGCATGCATGACGACCACCAAGGGCCTCCTTCAGTGGAGGATGGCAGCATTTGCACACTGTGAGACTGGAACTTTGCATTGCAGCCCAGCATGCATGAAGGCCACCACAGGCTTCCTTCAGTGGAGGTTGGCAGAATGTGCAGCCCCCCAAGTCTGGGAATTTGCATTGCAGCCCAGCATGCATGACGGCAACCGATGGCCTCCTTCAGTGGAGGGTAGCAGGATGCACAGCCCAGCGAGATTGGAATTTTGCATTGCAGCCCAGCGTGATGATGGCCACCAAGGGCATCCTTCAGTGCAGTATGGCAGCATGTGCAGTCCCATGAGACTGGGACTTTGCATTGCAGCCCAGCGTGCATGACAACCACCAAGGAACTCCTTCAGTGGAAAATGCCAAAATGCGCAGTCCAGCAAGACTGGGTCTTTGCATAGCAGCCAAGCGTCCAAGACGACCGCCAAGGGCCTCCTTCAGTGGAGGATTGCAGCATGCGCAACCCCACGAGACTGGGACTTTGCATTGCAGCCCAGAGTGCATGACGGCCACCAAGGAACTCCTTCAGTGGAGAATGCCACCATGCGAAGCCCCGCAAGACTGGGACTTTGCATTGCAGCCCAGCGTTCATGACGGCCACCAAGGGTCTCCTTCAGTGGAGGATGGCAGCATGCACAGCCCCACGAGACTGGGTCTTTGCATTGCCTCCCAGCTTGCATGACGGCCAACAAGGGCCTCCTTCAGTGGAGGATGGCAGCGTGTGCAGCCCCGCGAGACTGGGACTTTGCATTGCAGCCCAGTGTGCATGACGGTGACCACAGGCCTCTTTCAGTGGAGGTTGGCAGCATGCGCATCCCCCAAAGGCTAGGAATTTGCATTGAGCCCAGCATGCATGATGGCCACCGATGGCCTCCTTCAGTGGAGTTTAGCAGGATGCGCAGCCCAGCGAGACTGGAATTTTGCATTGCAGCCCAGCGTGCATGACGGCCACCAAGGGCCTCCTTCAGTGGATGATGGCAGCATGCGCAGCCCCGCAAGACTGGGACTTTTTATTGGAGCCCAGCGTGTGTGATGGCCACCAAGTACCTGCTTCAGTGGAGGATGGCAGCATGCGCAGCCTTGCAAGACTGCAACTTTGCTTTGCAACCCAGCGTGAAAGATGGCCACCAAGGGCATCCTTCAGTGGAGAATGGCAGCATGTGGAGCCCCACGAGACTGGGACTTTGCATTGCAGCCCAGCATGCATGACAGCCACCACAGGACTCCTTCCGTGGAGAATGCCACCATGCACAGCCCAGCGAGATTGGGACTTTGCATAGCAGCCAAGCATGCATGACGACCACCAAGAGCCTCCGTCAGTGGAGGATGGCAGCATTTGCACCCCCACAAGACTGGGACTTTGCATTGCAGCCCAGCATGCATGACAGCCACCACAGGCCTCCTTCAGTGGAGGATGGCAGCATGCACAGCCCCGCGAGGATGGGAATGTGCATTGCAGCCCAGCATGCATGTCGGCCACTGATGGCCTCCTTCAGTGGAGGGTAGCAGGATGCGCAGCCCAGCGTGACTGGAATTTTAAATTACAGCTCAGCGTGCATGATGGCCACCAAGGGCCTCCTTCAGAGGAGGATGGCAGCATGTGCAGCCCCGTGACACTGGGACGTTGCATTGCAGCCCTGAGTGCATAACAGCCACCAAGGAACTCCTTCAGTGGAAAATGCCAAAATGCGGGAGTCCAGCAAGACTGGGACTTTGCATAGCAGGCAAGCTTGCATGACGACCACCAAGGGCCTCCTTCAGTGGAGGATCGCAGCATGCACACCCCTGCGAGACTGGGACATTGCATTGCAGCCCAGCATGCATGACTGGCCATCACAGGCATCCTTCAGTGGAGGGTGGCAGCATGCACAGCCCCGTGAGACTGGGACTTTGCATTGCCGCCCAGCATGCATGACGGCCACCAAGGGCCTCCTTCCGTGGAGAATGGCACCATGCGCAGCCCAGCTAGACTGGGACTTTGCATAGCAGCCAAGCGTGCATGATGACCACCAAAGGCCTCCTTCAGTGGAGGATAGCAGCATGCACATCCCCGCAAGACTGCGACTTTGCATTGCAGTCCAGCATGCATGACGGCCACTACAGGACTCCTACAGTGGAGAATGCCACCATGCGCAGCCAAGTGAGACTGGGACTTAGCATAGCAGCCAAGCGTGCATGACGACCACCAAGGGCTTCCTTCAATGGAGGATGGCAGCATTTGCACCCCTGCGAGACTGGGACTTTGCATTGCAGCCCAGTATGCATGACAGCCACCACAGGTCTCCTTCAGTGGAGGTGGCAGCATGCGCAGCCCCCGAGGCTGGGAATTTGTATTGCAGCCCAGCATGCATGACGGCCACCGATGGCCTCCTTCAGTGGAGGGTAGCACGATGCGCAGCCCAGCGAGACTGGAATTTTGCATAGCAGCCCAGCGTGCATGATGGCCACCAAGGAACTTCTTCAGTGGAAAAGGCCAAAATGCGCAGTCCAGCGAGACTGGGACTTTGCATAGCAGCCCAGCTTGCATGACGGTCACCAAGGGCCTCCTTCGGTGGAGGATGGAAGCATGTGCAGCCGCGCGAGACTGGGACTTTGCATTGCAGTCCAGTGTGCATGATGGCCACCAAGGGCCTCCTTCAGTGGAGCATAGCAGGATGCTCAACCCAGCAAGACTGCAACTTTGCATTGCAACCCAGCATGCATGATGGCCACCAAGGACCTCCTTCATTGGAGGATGGCAGCATGCGCAGCCCAGCGAGGCTGGTAATTTGCATTGCAGCCCAGCATGCATGACGGCCACTGAGGGCCTCCTTCATGGAGGGTAGCAGGAAGTGCAGCCCAGCGAGACTGGAATTTTGCATTGCAGCCCAGCGTGCATGACGGCCACCAAGAGCCTCCTTCAGTGGAGGATGGCAGCATGTGCAGCCCCGCAAGACTGGGACTTTGCATTGCAGCCCAGCGTGCATGACAGCCACCAAGGAACTCCTTCAGTGGAGAATGCCACCATGCGCAGCCCAGCGAATCTTGGACTTTGCATAGCAGCCAAGCCTGTATGACGACCACCAAGGGCCTCCTTCAGTGGAGGATGGCAGCATGCACAGCCCAGCGAGACTGGAACTTTGCATTGCAGCTCAGTGTGCATGACGGCCACCACAGTCCTCCTTCAGTGGAGGATGGCAGCATGCACAGCCCCACGAGACTGGGACTTTGCATTGCAGCCCAGCTTGCATGATGGCCACCAAGGGCCTCCTTCACTGGATGATGGCAGCATGTGCAGTCCTGCGAGACTGGGACTTTGCATTGCAGCCCAGTGTGCATGACGGCCAACAAGGGCCTCCTTCAGTGGAGGATGGCCGCATACGAAGCCTCGCAAGACTGGGACTTTGCATTGCAGCCCAGCATGCATGACGGCCACCAAGGGCCTCCTTCAGTGGAGGATGGAAGCATGCACAGCCCCGCAAGACTGGGATTTTACATTGCAGTCCAGTGTGCATGATGGCCACCAAGGGTCTCCTTCAGTGGAGGATAGCAGGATGCGCAGCCCAGCGAGACTGCAACTTTGATTTGCAACCCAGCGTGCATGAGGGCCAGGAAGGGCCTCCTTCAATGGAGGATAGCAGCTTACGCAGCCCCACGAGGCTGGGAATTTGCATTGCAGCCCAGCATTCATGACAGCCACTGAGGGCCTCCTACAGTGGAGGGTAGCAGGATGCGCAGCCCAGCGAGACTGGAATTTTACATTGCAGCCCAGCATGCATAACAGCCACCAAGGGCCTCCTGAGTTGAGGATCTCACCATGCGCATCCCCTCGAGACTGGGACTTTGCATTGCAGCCCAGCGTGCATGACAGCCACCAAGGAACTCCTTCAATGGAGAATGCCACCATGCGCAGCCCACTGAGACTGGGATTTTGCATTGCAGCCCAGCATGCATGACAGCCACCACAGTCCTCCTTCAGTGGAGGTTGGCAGCATGCGCACCCCCACGAGACTGGGACTTTGCATTAAAGCCCAGGATGCATGACAGCCACCACAGGCCTTCTTCAGTGGAGGATGGCAGCATGCACAGCCCGACGAGGCAGGGAATTTTCATTGCAGCCCAGCATGCATGACGGCCACCGATGGCCTCCTTCAGTGGAGGGTATCAGGATGCGCAGCACAGCAAGACTGGAATTTTGCATTGCAGCCCAGCGTGCATGACAGCCACCAAGGAACTCCTTCAGTGGAAAATGCCAAAATGCGCAGTCCAGCGAGACTTGGACTTTGCATTGCAATGAAGCGTGCATGACGACCACCAAGGGCCTCCTTCAGTGGAGGATGGCAGCATGCACACCCGCGCGAGACTGGGACTTTGCATTGCAGTCCAGTGTGCATGATGGCCACCAAGGGCCTCCTTCAGTGGAGCATAGCAGGATGCGCAACCCAGCAAGACTGCAACTTTCCATTGCAACCCAGCATGCATGATGGCAACCAAGGACCTCCTTCATTGGAGGATGGCAGCATGCGCAGACAAGCGAGGCATGGAAATTTTCATTGCAGCCCAGCATGCATGACGGCCACTGAGGGCCTCCTTCATGGAGGATAGCAGGATGCGCAGCCCAGCGAGACTGGAATTTTGCATTGCAGCCCAGCGTGCATGACGGCCACCAAGAGCCTCCTTCAGTGGAGGATGGCAGCATGCGCAGCCCCGCAAGACGGGGACTTTGCATTGCAGCCCAGCGTGCATGACAGCCACCAAGGAACTCCTTCAGTGGAGAATGCCACCATGCGCAGCCCAGCGAAACTGGGACTTTGCATAGCAGCCAAGCGTGCATGACGACCACCAAGGGCCTCCTTCAGTGGAGGATGGCAGCATGCACACCCCCGCGAGACTGGGACTTTGCATTGCACCCCAGCATGCATGACGGCCACCACAGGACTCCTTCAGTGGAGAATGCCATCATGCGCAGCCCAGCGAGACTCGGACTTTGCATAGCAGCCAAGCATGCATGACGACCACCAAGGGCCTCCTTCAGTGGAGGATGGCAGCATTTGCACCCCCTGAGACTGGGACTTTGCATTGCAGCCCAGCATGCATGACGGCCACCACAGGCTTCCTTCAGTGGAGGTTGGCAGAATGCGCAGCCCCCCAAGGCTGGGAATTTGCATTACAGCCCAGCATGCATGACAGCCCCCGATGGCCTCCTTCAGTGGAGGGTAGCAGGATGCACAACCCAGCGAGACTGGAATTTTGCATTGCAGCCCAGCGTGATGATGGCCACCAAGGGCATCCTTCAGTGCAGTATGGTAGCATGTGCAGTCCCGTGAGACTGGGACTTTGCATTGCAGCCCAGCGTGCATGACAACCACCAAGGAACTCCTTCAGTGGAAAATGCCAAAATGCGCAGTCCAGCAAGACTGGGACTTTGCATAGCAGCCAAGCGTCCAAGACGACCACCAAGGGTCTCCTTCAGTGGAGGATGACAGCATGCACAGCCCCGCGAGACTGGGACTTTACATTGCAGCCCAGCATGCATGACGTCCACCACAGGCCTCCTTCAGTGGAGGATGAAAGAATGCGAAGACCCGTGAGACTGGGACTTTGCATTGCCGCCCAGCGTTCATGACGGCCACCAAGGGTCCCCTTCAGTGGAGGATGGCAGCATGCGCTGCCCCGCGAGACTGGGACTTTGCATTGCAGCCCAGTGTGCATGACGGCCACCAAGGGCCTCCTTCAGTGGAGGATGGCCACATGCGAAGCCCCGCAAGACTGGGACTTTGCATTGCAGCCCAGCATGCATGACAGTCACGAAGGGCCTCCTTCAGTGGAGGAAGGCACCATGTGCAGCCCAGCAAGGCTGGGACTTTGCATTGCAGACCAGCTTGCATGACGGCCACCAAGGGCCTCCTTCAGTGGAGGATGGAAGCATGTGCAGCCCCGCAAGACTGGGACTTGGCATTGCAGTAAAGTGTGCATGATGGCCACCAAGGGCCTCCTTCAGTGGAGCATAGCAGGATGCGCAACCCAGCAAGACTGCAACTTTGCAATGCAACCCAGCATGCATGATGGCCACCAAGGACCTCCTTCATTGGAGGATGGCAGCATGCGCAGCCCAGCGAGGCTGGAAATTTGCATTGCAGCCCAGCATGCATGACAGCCACTGAGGGCCTCCTTCAGTGGAGGGTAGCAGGATGCGCAGCCCAGCGAGACTGGAATTTTGCATTGCAGCCCTGCGTGCATGACGGCCACCAAGAGCCTCCTTCATTGGAGGATGACAGCATGCGCTGCCCCGCGAGACTGGGACTTTGCATTGCAGCCCAGTGTGCATGACGGCCACCAAGGGCCTCCTTCAGTGGAGGATGGCCACATGCGAAGCACCGCAAGACTGGGACTTTGCATTGCAGCCCAGCATGCATGACGGTCACGAAGGGCCTCCTTCAGTGGAGGAAGGCACCATTCGCAGCCCAGGTAGGCTGGGATTTTGCATTGCAGCCCAGCTTGCATGACGGCCACCAAGGGCCTCCTTCAGTGGAGGATGGAAGCATGTGCAGCCCCGCGAGACTGGGACTTTGCATTGCAGTCCAGTGTGCATGATGGCCACCAAGGGCCTCCTTCAGTGGAGCATAGCAGGATGCGCAACCCAGCAAGACTGCAACTTTGCAATGCAACCCAGCATGCATGATGGCCACCAAGGGCCTCCTTCAGTGGAGGATGGCCACATGCGAAGCCCCGCAAGACTGGGACTTTGCATTGCAGCCCAGCATGCATGACGGTCACGAAGGGCCTCCTTCAGTGGAGGAAGGCACCATTCGCAGCCCAGGAAGGCTGGGATTTCGCATTGCAGCCCAGCTTGCATGACGGCCACCAAGGGCCTCCTCCAGTGGAGGATGGAAGCATGTGCAGCCCCGCGAGACTGGGACTTTGCATTGCAGTCCAGTGTGCATGATGGCCACCAAGGGCCTCCTTCAGTGGAGCATAGCAGGATGCGCAACCCAGCAAGACTGCAACTTTGCAATGCAACCCAGCATGCATGATGGCCACCAAGGACCTCCTTCATTGGAGGATGGCAGCATGCGCAGCCCAGCGAGGTTGGGAATTTGCATTGCAGCCCAGCATGCATGATGGCCACTGAGGGCCTCCTTCAGTGGAGGGTAGCAGGATGCGCAGCCCAGCGAGACTGGAATTTTGCATTGCAGCCCAGCGTGCATGACAGCCACCATGGAACTCCTTCAGTGGAGAATGCCACCATGCGCAGTCCAGCGATACTGGGAATTTGCATAGCAGCCAAGCATGCATGACGACCACCAAGGGTCTCCTTCAGTGGAGGATGGCAGCATGCACAGCCCCGCAAGACTGGGTCTTTGCATTGCCACCCAGCTTGCATGACGGCCAACAAGGGGCTCCTTCAGTGGAGGATGGCAGCGTGCGCAGCCCAGCGAGACTGGGACTTTGCATAGCAGCCAAGCATGCATGACGACCACCAAGGGCCTCCTTCAGTGGAGGATGGCAGCATTTGCACACTGTGATACTGGGACTTTGCATTGCAGCCCAGTGTGCATGACGGTGACCACAGGCCTCTTTCATTGGAGGATGGCAGCATGCGCTGCCCAGCGAGGCTGGAAATTTGCATTGCAGCCCAGCATGCATGATGGCCACTGAGGGTCTCCTTCAGTGGAGTGTAGCAGGATGCGCAGCCCAGCGAGAATGGAATTTTGCATTGCAGCCCAGCGTGCATGACAGCCACCATGGAACTCCTTCAGTGGAGAATACCACCATGCGCAGTCCAGCGATACTGGGAATTTGCATAGCAGCCAAGCATGCATGAGGACCACCAAGGGCCTCCTTCAGTGGAGGATGGCAGCATACGCACCCACGCGAGACTGGGACTTTGCATTGCACCAAAGCATGCATGACGGCCACCACAGGACTCCTTCAGTGGAGAATGCCATCATGCGCAGCCCAGCGAGACTGGGACTTTGCATAGCAGCCAAGCATGCATGACGACCACCAAGGGCCTCCTTCAGTGGAGGATGGCAGCATTTGCACACCGTGAGACTGGAACTTTGCATTGCAGCCCAGCATGCATGAAGGCCACCACAGGCTTCCTTCAGTGGAGGTTGGCAGAATGTGCAGCCCCCCAAGTCTGGGAATTTGCATTGCAGCCCAACATGCATGATGGCAACCGATGGCCTCCTTCAGTGGAGGGTAGCAGGATGCACAGCCCAGCGAGATTGGAATTTTGCATTGCAGCCCAGCGTGATGATGGCCACCAAGGGCATCCTTCAGTGCAGTATGGCAGCATGTGCAGTCCCATGAGACTGGGACTTTGCATTGCAGCCCAGCGTGCATGACAACCACCAAGGAACTCCTTCAGTGGAAAATGCCAAAATGTGCAGTCCAGCAAGACTGGGTCTTTGCATAGCAGCCAAGCGTCCAAGACGACCACCAAGGGCCTCCTTCAGTGGAGGATTGCAGCATGCGCAACCCCACGAGACTGGGACTTTGCATTGCAGCCCAGAGTGCATGACGGCCACCAAGGAACTCCTTCAGTGGAGAATGCCACCATGCGAAGCCCCGCAAGACTGGGACTTTGCATTGCAGCCCAGCGTTCATGACGGCCACCAAGGGTCTCCTTCAGTGGAGGATGGCAGCATGCACAGCCCCACGAGACTGGGTCTTTGCATTGCCACCCAGCTTGCATGACGGCCAACAAGGGCCTCCTTCAGTGGAGGATGGCAGCGTGTGCAGCCCAGCGAGACTGGGACTTTGCATTGCAGCCCAGTGTGCATGACGGTGACCACAGGCCTCTTTCAGTGGAGGTTGGCAGCATGCGCAGCCCCCAAAGGCTAGGAATTTGCATTGAGCCCAGCATGCATGATGGCCACCGATGGCCTCCTTCAGTGGAGTTTAGCAGGATGCGCAGCCCAGCGAGACTGGAATTTTGCATTGCAGCCCAGCGTGCATGAGGGCCACCAAGGGCCTCCTTCAGTGGATGATGGCAGCATGCGCAGCCCCGCAAGACTGGGACTTTTTATTGCAGCCCAGCGTGTGTGACGGCCACCAAGTACCTGCTTCAGTGGAGGATGGCAGCATGCGCAGCCTTGAAAGACTGCAACTTTGCTTTGCAACCCAGCGTGAAAGATGGCCACCAAGGGCATCCTTCAGTGGAGGATGGCAGCATGTGGAGCCCCACGAGACTGGGACTTTGCATTGCAGCCCAGCATGCATGACAGCCACCACAGGACTCCTTCCGTGGAGAATGCCACCATGCACAGCCCAGCGAGATTGGGACTTTGCATAGCAGCCAAGCATGCATGACGACCACCAAGAGCCTCCGTCAGTGGAGGATGGCAGCATTTGCACCCCCACAAGACTGGGACTTTGCATTGCAGCCCAGCATGCATGACAGCCACCACAGGCCTCCTTCAGTGGAGGATGGCAGCATGCACAGCCCCGCAAGGATGGGAATGTGCATTGCAGCCCAGCATGCATGTCGGCCACTGATGGCCTCCTTCAGTGGAGGGTAGCAGGATGCGCAGCCCAGCGTGACTGGAATTTTAAATTGCAGCTCAGCGTGCATGATGGCCACCAAGGGCCTCCTTCAGAGGAGGATGGCAGCATGTGCAGCCCCGTGACACTGGGACGTTGCATTGCAGCCCTGAGTGCATAACAGCCACCAAGGAACTCCTTCAGTGGAAAATGCCAAAATGCGGGAGTCCAGCAAGACTGGGACTTTGCATAGCAGGCAAGCTTGCATGACGACCACCAAGGGCCTCCTTCAGTGGAGGATCGCAGCATGCACACCCCTGCGAGACTGGGACATTGCATTGCAGCCCAGCATGCATGACTGGCCATCACAGGCATCCTTCAGTGGAGGGTGGCAGCATGCACAGCCCCGTGAGACTGGGACTTTGCATTGCCGCCCAGCATGCATGACGGCCACCAAGGGCCTCCTTCCGTGGAGAATGGCACCATGCGCAGCCCAGCTAGACTGGGACTTTGCATAGCAGCCAAGCGTGCATGATGGCCACCGATGGCCTCCTTCAGTGGAGTTTAGCAGGATGCGCAGCCCAGCGAGACTGGAATTTTTCATTGCAGCCCAGCGTGCATGAGGGCCACCAAGGGCCTCCTTCAGTGGATGATGGCAGCATGCTCAGCCCCGCAAGACTGGGACTTTTTATTGCAGCCCAGCGTGTGTGACGGCCACCAAGTACCTGCTTCAGTGGAGGATGGCAGCATGCGCAGCCTTGCAAGACTGCAACTTTGCTTTGCAACCCAGCGTGAAAGATGGCCACCAAGGGCATCCTTCAGTGGAGGATGGCAGCATGTGGAGCCCCACAAGACTGGGACTTTGCATTGCAGCCCAGCATGCATGACAGCCACCACAGGACTCCTTCCGTGGAGAATGCCACCATGCACAGCCCAGCGAGATTGGGACTTTGCATAGCAGCCAAGCATGCATGACGACCACCAAGAGCCTCCGTCAGTGGAGGATGGCAGCATTTGCACCCCCACAAGACTGGGACTTTGCATTGCAACCCAGCATGCATGACAGCCACCACAGGCCTCCTTCAGTGGAGGATGGCAGCATGCACAGCCCCGCGAGGATGGGAATGTGCATTGCAGCCCAGCATGCATGTCGGCCACTGATGGCCTCCTTCAGTGGAGGGTAGCAGGATGCGCAGCCCAGCGTGACTGGAATTTTAAATTGCAGCTCAGCGTGCATGATGGCCACCAAGGGCCTCCTTCAGAGGAGGATGGCAGCATGTGCAGCCCCGTGACACTGGGACGTTGCATTGCAGCCCTGAGTGCATAACAGCCACCAAGGAACTCCTTCAGTGGAAAATGCCAAAATGCGGGAG
Source organism: Ambystoma mexicanum (assembly GCF_040938575.1). Lineage (NCBI taxonomy): Eukaryota > Metazoa > Chordata > Amphibia > Caudata > Ambystomatidae > Ambystoma > Ambystoma mexicanum. The sequence continues at coordinate 52,274,908 of NC_090931.1, read as the reverse complement.
TCCAGCAAGACTGGGACTTTGCATAGCAGGCAAGCTTGCATGACGACCACCAAGGGCCTCCTTCAGTGGAGGATGGCAGCATGCACACCCCTGCGAGACTGGGACATTGCATTGCAGCCCAGCATGCATGACTGGCCACCACAGGCATCCTTCAGTGGAGGGTGGCAGCATGCACAGCCCCGTGAGACTGGGACTTTGCATTGCCGCCCAGCATGCATGACGGCCACCAAGGGCCTCCTTCCGTGGAGAATGGCACCATGCGCAGCCCAGCTAGACTGGGACTTTGCATAGCAGCCAAGCGTGCATGATGACCACCAAAGGCCTCCTTCAGTGGAGGATGGCAGCATGCACATCCCCACAAGACTGCGACTTTGCATTGCAGTCCAGCATGCATGACGGCCACTACAGGTCTCCTACAGTGGAGAATGCCACCATGCGCAGCCAAGTGAGACTGGGACTTAGCATAGCAGCCAAGCGTGCATGACGACCACCAAGGGCTTCCTTCAGTGGAGGATGGCAGCATTTGCACCCCTGCGAGACTGGGACTTTGCATTGCAGCCCAGTATGCATGACAGCCACCACAGGTCTCCTTCAGTGGAGGTGGCAGCATGCGCAGCCCCCGAGGCTGGGAATTTGTATTGCAGCCCAGCATGCATGACGGCCACCGATGGCCTCCTTCAGTGGAGGGTAGCACGATGCGCAACCCAGCGAGACTGGAATTTTGCATAGCAGCCCAGCGTGCATGATGGCCACCAAGGAACTTCTTCAGTGGAAAATGCCAAAATGCGCAGTCCAGCGAGACTGGGACTTTGCATAGCAGCCCAGCTTGCATGACGGCCACCAAGGGCCTCCTTCGGTGGAGGATGGAAGCATGTGCAGCCGCGCGAGACTGGGACTTTGCATTGCAGTCCATTGTGCATGATGGCCACCAAGGGCCTCCTTCAGTGGAGCATAGCAGGATGCTCAACCCAGCAAGACTGCAACTTTGCATTGCAACCCAGCATGCATGATGGCCACCAAGGACCTCCTTCATTGGAGGATGGCAGCATGCGCAGCCCAGCAAGGCTAGTAATTTGCATTGCAGCCCAGCATGCATGACGGCCACTGAGGGCCTCCTTCATGGAGGGTAGCAGGATGCGCAGCCCAGCGAGACTGGAATTTTGCATTACAGCCCAGCGTGCATGACGGCCACCAAGAGCCTCCTTCAGTGGAGGATGGCAGCATGTGTAGCCCCGCAAGACTGGGACTTTGCATTGCAGCCCAGCGTGCATGACAGCCACCAAGGAACTCCTTCAGTGGAGAATGCCACCATGCGCAGCCCAGCGAAACTGGGACTTTGCATAGCAACCAAGCCTGTATGACGACCACCAAGGGCCTCCTTCAGTGGAGGATGGCAGCATGCACAGCCCAGCGAGACTGGAACTTTGCATTGCAGCTCAGTGTGCATGACGGCCACCACAGTCCTCCTTCAGTGGAGGATGGCAGCATGCACAGCCCCACGAGACTGGGACTTTGCATTGCAGCCCAGCTTGCATGATGGCCACCAAGGGCCTCCTTCACTGGATGATGGCAGCATGTGCAGTCCTGCGAGACTGGGACTTTGCATTGCAGCCCAGTGTGCATGACGGCCAACAAGGGCCTCCTTCAGTGGAGGATGGCCGCATGCGAAGCCTCGCAAGACTGGGACTTTGCATTGCAGCCCAGCATGCATGACGGCCACCAAGGGCCTCCTTCAGTGGAGGATGGAAGCATGCACAGCCCCGCAAGACTGGGATTTTACATTGCAGTCCAGTGTGCATGATGGCCACCAAGGGTCTCCTTCAGTGGAGGATAGCAGGATGCGCAGCCCAGCGAGACTGCAACTTTGATTTGCAACCCAGCGTGCATGAGGGCCAGGAAGGGCCTCCTTCAATGGAGGATAGCAGCTTACGCAGGCCCACGAGGCTGGGAATTTGCATTGCAGCCCAGCATTCATGACAGCCACTGAGGGCCTCCTACAGTGGAGGGTAGCAGGATGCGCAGCCCAGCGAGACTGGAATTTTACATTGCAGCCCAGCATGCATAACGGCCACCAAGGGCCTCCTGAGTTGAGGATCTCACCATGCGCATCCCCTCGAGACTGGGACTTTGATTGCAGCCCAGCGTGCATGACAGCCACCAAGGAACTCCTTCAATGGAGAATGCCACCATGCGCAGCCCACTGAGACTGGGATTTTGCATTGCAGCCCAGCATGCATGACAGCCACCACAGTCCTCCTTCAGTGGAGGTTGGCAGCATGCGCACCCCCACGAGACTGGGACTTTGCATTGCAGCCCAGGATGCATGACGGCCAACACAGGCCTTCTTCAGTGGAGGTTGGCAGCATGCACAGCCCGACGAGGCAGGGAATTTTCATTGCAGCCCAGCATGCATGACGGCCACCGATGGCCTCCTTCAGTGGAGGGTATCAGGATGCGCAGCCCAGCAAGACTGGAATTTTGCATTGCAGCCCAGCGTGCATGACAGCCACCAAGGAACTCCTTCAGTGGAAAATGCCAAAATGCGCAGTCCAGCGAGACTTGGACTTTGCATTGCAATGAAGCGTGCATGACGACCACCAAGGGCCTCCTTCAGTGGAGGATGGCAGCATGCACACCCGCGCGAGACTGGGACTTTGCATTGCAGTCCAGTGTGCATGATGGCCACCAAGGGCCTCCTTCAGTGGAGCATAGCAGGATGCGCAACCCAGCAAGACTGCAACTTTGCATTGCAACCCAGCATGCATGATGGCAACCAAGGACCTCCTTCATTGGAGGATGGCAGCATGCGCAGACAAGCGAGGCATGGAAATTTTCATTGCAGCCCAGCATGCATGACGGCCACTGAGGGCCTCCTTCATGGAGGATAGCAGGATGCGCAGCCCAGCGAGACTGGAATTTTGCATTGCAGCCCAGCGTGCATGACGGCCACCAAGAGCCTCCTTCAGTGGAGGATGGCAGCATGCGCAGCCCCGCAAGACGGGGACTTTGCATTGCAGCCCAGCGTGCATGACAGCCACCAAGGAACTCCTTCAGTGGAGAATGCCACCATGCGCAGCCCAGCGAAACTGGGACTTTGCATAGCAGCCAAGCGTGCATGACGACCACCAAGGGCCTCCTTCAGTGGAGGATGGCAGCATGCACACCCCCGCGAGACTGGGACTTTGCTTTGCACCCCAGCATGCATGACGGCCACCACAGGACTCCTTCAGTGGAGAATGCCATCATGCGCAGCCCAGCGAGACTGGGACTTTGCATAGCAGCCAAGCATGCATGACGACCACCAAGGGCCTCCTTCAGTGGAGGATGGCAGCATTTGCACCCCCTGAGACTGGGACTTTGCATTGCAGCCCAGCATGCATGACGGCCACCACAGGCTTCCTTCAGTGGAGGTTGGCAGAATGCGCAGCCCCCCAAGGCTGGGAATTTGTATTGCAGCCCAGCATGCATGACAGCCCCCGATGGCCTCCTTCAGTGGAGGGTAGCAGGATGCACAACCCAGCGAGACTGGAATTTTGCATTGCAGCCCAGCGTGATGATGGCCACCAAGGGCATCCTTCAGTGCAGTATGGTAGCATGTGCAGTCCCGTGAGACTGGGACTTTGCATTGCAGCCCAGCGTGCATGACAACCACCAAGGAACTCCTTCAGTGGAAAATGCCAAAATGCGCAGTCCAGCAAGACTGGGTCTTTGCATAGCAGCCAAGCGTCCAAGACGACCACCAAGGTCCTCCTTCAGTGGAGGATTGCAGCATGCGAAGCCCCGCAAGACTGGGACTTTGCATTGCAGCCCAGCGTGCATGACGGTCACCAAGGGCCTCCTTCAGTGGAGGATGGCACCATGCGCAGCCCAGCAAGACTGGGACTTTGCTTTGCAGCCCAGCTTGCATGACGGCCACCAAGGGCCTCCTTCAGTGGAGCATGGCAGCATGCACAGCCCCGCGAGACTGGGACTTTGCATTGCAGCCCAGCGTACATGACGGCCACAACAGGCGTCTTTCAGTGGAGGATGAAAGCATGCGCAGCCCCGTGAGAATGGGACTTTGCATTGCCCCCCAGCTTGCATGACGGCCACCAAGGGCCTCCTTCAGTGGAGGATGTCAGCATGCATAGCCCGGCGAGACTGGGACTTTGCATTGCCCCCCAGCTTGCATGACGGCCACCAAGGGCCTCCTTCAGTGGAGGATGTCAGCATATGCAGCCCCACGAGACTGGGACTTTGCATTGCAGCCCAGTGTGATGACGGCCACCAAGGGCCTCCTTCAGTGGAGGATGGCCGCATGCGAAGCCCCGCAAGACTGGGACTTTGCATTGTAGCCCAGCATGCATGAAGGTCACCAAGGGCCTCCTTCAGTGGAGGATGGCACCATGCGCAGCCCAGCAAGACTGGGACTTTGCATTGCAGCCAGCTTGCATGACGGCCACCTAGGGCCTCCTTCAGAAGAGCATAGCAGGATGCGCAGCCCAGTGAGACTGCAACTTTGCATTGCAACCCAGCATGCATGATGGCCACCAAGGGCCTCCTTCAGTGGAGGATGGCAGCATGCGTAGCCCCTCGAGGCTGGGAATTTGCATTGCAGCCCAGCATGCATGACGGCCACTGAGGGCCTCCTTCAGTCGAGGGTAGCAAGATGTGCAGCCCAGCGAGACTGGAATTTTGAATTGCAGCCCAGGGTGCATGACGGCCACCAAGGGCCTCCTTCAGTGGATTATGGCAGCATGTGCAGTCCCGTGAAACTGGGACTTTGCATTGCAGCCCAGCGTGCATGACAGACACCAAGGAACTCCTTCAGTGGAAAATGCCAAAATGCACAGTCCAGCGAGACTGGGACTTTGCATAGCAACCAAGCGTGCATGACAACCACCAAGGGCCTCCTTCAGTGGAGGATGGCAGCATGCGAAACCCCGCGAGATTGGGACTTTGCATTGCAGCCCAGCATGCATGACGGCCACCGCAGGCCTCCTTCAGTGGAGGATGGCAGCATGCACAGCCCGTGAGAGTGGGACTTTGCATTGCCGCCCAGCGTGCATGACGGGGACCAAGGGCCTCCTTCAGTGGAGCATGGCAGCATGCGCAGCCCCGCAAGACTAGGACTTTGCATTGAAGCCCAGCATGCATGATGGACACCAAGAAACTCCTTCAGTGGAGAATGCCACCATGCGCAGCCCAGCGAGACTGGGAGTTTGCATTGCATTCCAGCGTGCATGATGTCCACCAAGGGCCTCCTTCAGTGGAGAATGGCCGCATATGAAACCCCGCAAGACTGGGACTTTGCATTGCAGCCCAGCATGCATGACGGTCACCAAGGGCCTCCTTCAGTGGCGGATGGCACCATGCGCAGCCCATCAAGACTGGGATTTTGCTTTGCATCCCAGCTTGCATGACGTCCACCAAGGGCCTCCTTCAGTGGAGGATAAAAGCATGCGCAGCTCCGTGAGACTGGGTTTTGCATTGCCACCCAGCGTTCATGACGGCCACCAAGGGTCTCCTTCAGTGGAGGATGGCAGCATGCACAGCCCCGTGAGACTGGGACTGTGCATTGCAGCCCAGCATGCATGACGGCCACCACAGGCTTGCTTCAGTGGAGGATGGCTACATGCACATCCCCGCGAGACTGGGACTTTGCATTGCCGCCCAGCTTGCATGACGGCCACCAAGGGCCTCCTTCAGTGGAGGATGGCAGCATGTGCAGCTCCGCGAGACTGGGACTTTGCATTGCAGCCCAGTGTGCATGACGGTGACCACAGGCCTCTTTCAGTGGCGGTTGGCAGCATGCGCAGCCCCCCAAAGGCTAGGAATTTGCATTGCAGCCCAGCATGCATGATGGCCACCGATGGCCTCCTTCAGTGGAGTTTAGCAGGATGAACAGCCCAGCAAGACTGGAATTTTGCATTGCAGCCCAGCGTGCATGACGGCCACCAAGGGCCTCCTTCAGTGGAGGATGGCAGCATGCGCAGCCCAGCGAGACTGGGACTTTTTATTGCAGCCCAGCGTGCGTGACGGCCACCAAGTGCCTGCTTCAGTGTAGGATGGCAGCATGCGCAGCCTTGCGAGACTGCAACTTTGCATTGCAACCCAGCGTGAAAGATGGCCACCAAGGGCATCCTTCAGTGGAGGATGGCAGCATGCGGAGCCCCGCGAGACTGGGACTTTGCATTGCAGCCCAGCATGCATGACGGCCACCACAGGACTCCTTCAGTGGAGAATGCCACCATGCACAGCCCAGCGAGACTGGGACTTTGCATAGCAGCCCAGCGTGCATGACGGCCACCAAGGGCCTCCTTCTGTGGAGGATGGCAGCATGTGCAGCCCCGTGAGACTGGGACTTTGCATTGCAGCCCAGCATGCATGACAGCCACCAAGGTACTCCTTCAGTGAAAAATGCCAAAATACGCAGTCCAGCGAGACTGGGACTTTGCATAGCAGCCAAGCATGCATGACGACCACAAAGGGCCTCCTTCAGTGGAGGATGGCAGCATGCGCACCCCGCGAGACTGGGACATTGCATTGCAGCCCAGCATGCATGACGGCCACCACAGGCATCCTTCAGTGGAGGATGGCAGCATGCGAAGCCCGGCGAGGCAGGGAATTTGCATTGCAGCCCAGCATACATGACAGCCACCGATGGCCTCCTCCAGTGGAGGGTATCAGGATGTGCAGTCCCGCGAGACTGGGACTTTGCATTGCAGCCCAGCGTGCATGACAGCCACCAAGGAACTCCTTCAGTGGAAAATGCCAAAATGCGCAGTCCAGCGAGACTTGGACTTTGCATTGCAATGAAGCGTGCATGACGACCACCAAGGGCCTCCTTCAGTGGAGGATGGCAGCATGCACACCCCCGCGAGACTGGGACTTTGCATTACAGCCCAGCTTGCATGATATCCACCGCAGGCCTCCTTCAGTGGAGGATGGCAGCATGCACAGCCCGTGAGACTGGGACTTTGCATTGCCGCCCAGAGTGCATGACGGCCACCAAGGGACTCCTTCAGTGGGGGATGACAGCATGCGCAGCCCCGCAAGACAAGGACTTTGCATTGTAGCCCAGCAAGCATGACGGCCACCAAGGAACTCCTTCAGTGGAGAATGCCACCATGCACAGCCCAGCGAGACTGGGACTTTGCATTGCAGCCCAGCGTCCATGACGGCCACCAAGGACCTCCTTCAGTGGAGAATGTCCGCATGCGAAGCCCCGCAAGACTGGGACTTTGCATTGCAGCCCAGCGTGCATGATGGTCACCAAGGGACTTCTTCAGTGGACGATGGCACCATGCGCAGCCCAGCAAGACTGGGACTTTGGTTGGCAGCCCAGCTTGCATGACGGCCACCAAGGGCCTCCTTCAGTGGAGGATGAAAGCATGTGCAGCCCCGTGAGACTGGGACTTTGCATTGCCACCCAGCGTTCATGACGGCCACCAAGGGTCCCCTTCAGTCGAGGATGGCAGCATGCGCTGCCCAGCAAGACTGGGACTTTGCATTGCATCCCAGTGTGCATGACCGCCACCAAGGGCCTCCTTCAGTGGAGGATGGAAGCATGTGCAGCCCCGCGAGACTGGGACTTTGCATTGCAGTCCAGTGTGCATGATGGCCACCAAGGGCCTCCTTCAGTGGAGCATAGCAGGATGCGCAACCCAGCAAGACTGCAACTTTGCAATGCAACCCAGCATGCATGATGGCCACCAAGGACCTCCTTCATTGGAGGATGGCAGCATGCTCAGCCCAGCGAGGCTGGGAATTTGCATTGCAGCCCAGCATGCATGGCGGCCACTGAGGGCCTCCTTCAGTGGAGGGTAACAGGATGCGCAGCCCAGCGAGACTGGAATTTTGCATTGCAGCCCAGCGTGCATGACAGCCACCAAGGAACTCCTTCAGTGGAGAATGCCACCATGCGCAGTCCAGCGAAACTGGGAATTTGCATAGCAGCCAAGCGTTCATGACGACCACCAAGGGCCTCCTTCAGTGGAGGATGGCAGCATACGCACCCCCGCGAGACTGGGTCTTTGCATTGCACCAAAGCATGCATGACGGCCACCACAGGACTCCTTCAGTGGAGAATGCCATCATGCGCAGCCCAGCGAGACTGGGACTTTGCATAGCAGCCAAGCATGCATGACGACCACCAAGGGCCTCCTTCAGTGGAGGATGGCAGCATTTGCACACCGTGAGACTGGAACTTTGCATTGCAACCCAGCATGCATGACGGCCACCACAGGCTTCCTTCAGTGGAGGTTGGCAGAATGCGCAGCCCCCCAAGTCTGGGAATTTGCATTGCAGCCCAGCATGCATGATGGCCACCGATGGCCTCCTTCAGTGGAGGGTAGCAGGATGCACAGCCCAGCGAGACTGGAATTTTGCATTGCTGCCCAGCGTGATGATGGCCACCAAGGGCATCCTTCAGTGGAGTATGGCAGCATGTGCAGTCCTGTGAGACTGGGACTTTGCATTGCAGCCCAGCGTGCATGACAACCACCTAGGAACTCCTTCAGTGGAAAATGCCAAAATGCGCAGTCCAGCAAGACTGGGTCTTTGCACAGCAGCCAAGCGTCCAAGACGACCACCAAGGGCCTCCTTCAGTGGAAGATTGCAGCATGCGCAACCCCACGAGACTGGGACTTTGCATTGCAGCCCAGAGTGCATGACGGCCACCAAGGAACTCCTTCAGTGGAGAATGCCACCATGCGAAGCCCCGCAAGACTGGGACTTTGCATTGCAGCCCAGCGTTCATGACGGCCACCAAGGGTCTCTGTCATGATCACTGCTTCCAAGGAGCCAGGACCAGCCCAACGTCCTTGGAAGCAGGCCCCTAACCCTAATCCTAGGCACCAGCCGGTCCCCACTGGGACCTTTTGGACCTTGTCCTGGCGCCGGTGGCACCAGGCTCATGCTTGGGTGGACTTACCTGCAGCAGACCATGCTGCTTACTTACCAGCCACTTAGAAGTCCTCTGTGAACAGGAACTACTTTCTTACCTGGGTGGGGCAAGCTCCACTCCCTGGATACAGCACTGGAACTCTTTTGGAACTGGAACTCTTTTCTTACCTAGGCGGGGCCGTGGAGGAAGACGCCTCATCACTCCAAGGCTATTTAAACCACACTCGATAGATGAAACGTGCTTCGCGTTATTCTGCATCTGCAGCAGAACGCTCACCGAGTCTGTTCCAGCCTTTCTTCTTTCGATCCTGAACCTGCAAGAATTATACTTACCATTCCTGTATCCAGTCAACAGCAGCACCTGCAAAGACAAGAAACAACAGGTTAGCAAGGCAACCTTTACACGCAGTGCTTACTCACCTGATCCATCGGCTGCGGCCATTTCTTCACGCTGCACCTCCGCCTGTGAAGACAAAAGCATTGTTATTACTTACCGGCACTCCGCGAATTCCGGATTTCTTCACGCTGCATCGCCGCCTGTGAAGACAAAAGCATTGTTATTACTTACGGGCATTCCGCGGACTCCGGCGCTGCAACCCAACATCTGAAAGACAAAAGAAGAGACATTAGACAGGTATTTACTTACGCCCATCGCGCTCGTCGCAATAAAACGCCTGCAAATACTCCGGCGTCTCTTCAGCACGAACTAAGCTGCAAGGGAAAAAGACAGTTAGAGCGCTTGCATTTACTTACGATTTTCCAGGCGCTTCACTCCATCTTCCATCTCAAGAGTCCTGCAAGACAAAAAGGGAAAAGCATTATACAGAGTCCTGTTCAATATTAACGTGCCACGCACCTAAAGACTATAAAGACTAAAAGGTGTCCGGAAACTCACCGCTCGTGCAATTAACGATGGTAACGATCCTCTGAGTTCAAGAGGCCTATGTTTCACCAGTGAAGGAACTGGCAACGGCACCCTGCACCAGACGCAGATGGAGAGCCCAGCATTCACCTATCTAAGGTGAGCACGTTGACCTGGGGGCCCTACGGAGAAGCTAGGAAGAGAGAGAGAGAGAGAGGGACATTCAACAACCCAGACCATTAACCCCCATATTCTTTCACCTGCAGAAACCTCACCCTCCGAGTTCGACACACAGTGCGAAGAGGTTCGACCCCAGAAGCCAATCGAGTCCTGCACATCACTTTTCGAGTCACAGACACCTTCCTGCCAAGACCAGCGCCTCTGTGGGAATCAGGTGAGCGTTACAGAACGCGAAGCCCACCGCAAAACTCCTACCCAGGCGCAATGGAAACCTCAGACACTGATCAATTAGCCCAGTTGCTCGGGGAATTAAGAGCAGAAGTACATGCAGCTCGTCAGGAAACAAACTCTCTAAGAAGAGAACTGATAATTTCCAAGGAGCGAACAGAGGACCTTGCTAGGCAATTGCTACAAACGCAGGCAGGACAGACACCTCTGCCCGCTCCAGGAGGAAGTTATCCTTCTGCATCATCTTTAAATCCAGTGCAAATCAATCTACCCGGTAATGTGCCCTTGGCTCCGCCCGAACGCTTTTCTGGTGACACAAAGAAATTTGCAGTGTTCTTCAACCAGTGCCGCCTACACTTCTTATGTCGACCAGCTGCATTCCCAACAGACCAGACCAAGGTGGCTTTCGTGCTTTCTTATCTCAGTGGCAGCGCCGCAGATTGGTCGATCCCTTTAGTCACCCAGGATGATCCAGTTTTACATGATTTCCAGGCCTTCCAGTCCAGCATGGAGAAACTGTTCGCAAGACATGCACAAGGGCAGGCCTTGGACAATGAACTTCTTTCATTACGACAGGGTAATCAAGACCTCTTGACTTATATAGCCTCATTCAACAGACTTATAGTGGAAACTCAATGGCCCGAGGATAAGAGAATAACGCTTTTCTACAGAGGCCTGCGTGGAGAGCTCAAGGATGTGTTAGCTCAAGTTGTGAACCCTCCACAAGAATGCTCAGACTATATTGATTTAGTTGTCCAATTGGACCACAGATTACAGAACAGGAAGGCTGATCGTTCCAAATTTGATACCCGGGTGTTTTCTAAACCACAGACCTCTACTAAGGGAGCTGACACTGTGGAACCCATGCAAATAGGGGGCATGAAAGGACCTTTAACCCAAAAGGAGCGGGAAAGAAGAAGACAGCTGCAATTATGCCTCTATTGCGGAAACTCAGGGCACTTTCTTCGAGACTGTCCAGTGAAACCAGCTAAGAAGGCTGTAGGAGCCGCAGATACCTGTACCACAAGTTCTGAGCAGGGAAACGACCTAGCCCGGCAAGTGTAGAGGTCCTCTTGCCGAGCGTTAAGATCTGTCCCGTGACCTCGCATTTCGTGGTGCCCATGGTCCTCATTAGTCCTGAACGTCCGGATCGTTTGCATGCAATTGAAGCTTACATCGACAGCGGAGCAATCGATAATTATGTGGACCGTGAAATGGTATCAAGGATGAATCTACCCCTTGTCCCTAAGGCAGTAAAAGACGTCATTACTACAGTGGATGGCACGGAGATAGCCTCCGGACCAGTAACGCACGCCACCCAAGAAGTGACGCTAGTGAGCCAAGATGGACACCGGGAGAAAATCGTGTTCGATGTGATCAAGGCCCCTCAGTTCCAGATCATTCTGGGAATCCCTTGGTTAGAGAAGCACAATCCTCAGATCGATTGGCGAGCAAAGACGGTTCAGTTTCCAGAATGTTTTACAACTTGTTATCCTCGGCCTGATGTTTCACTGGTGGCAATCTCTTCTGAGGTTCCCAAATTACCTCCCGAATACCAGGAATTCCAAGATGTCTTTCGGAAGGATCAAGCTAACACCCTGCCTCCTCATAGGTCTTACGAATGTCAAATAGATCTGATACCAAGAACAACTCCTCCTTGCAGTAGGATTTATGCTCTCACCGAGCCTGAGAATCTTCACCTCAGGCAATATCTGGACCAATACCTAGCTAACGGGTTTATCCGTCCTTCAAAATCTCCAGCTTCATCGGCTTTGTTCTTCGTTCCGAAAAAGGAAGGAGACCTTAGGACTTGTATAGATTACCGCGCCCTGAATCAAATCACCGTTAAAAACAGATACCCGTTACCTTTGATCCCTGAACTCCTGGACCAAGTCAAAGAAGCATGTATATATACAAAGTTGGATCTCAGAGGAGCCTACCACTTGGTACGAATAAAAGAGGGCGATGAATGGAAGACGGCCTTCCGCACCAAGTATGGGCTATTCGAATATCAAGTGATGCCCTTTGGACTTTGTAACGCTCCTGCCGCTTTCCAGTATTTTATGAACGATGTCCTTAGAGAACTCATAGATGTGTGTGTTGTTGCCTACATTGATGACATCCTCGTCTATTCATCATCTGAAGAGGAACATCAGAGACACGATAAAAGGTTCTCGAGAGATTGCGTCACCATAACCTTTTTGCTAAGCTTGAAAAATGCGTTTTCAACGTAACTGAAGTTGAGTTCCTGGGATTCATATTGTCACCTAACGGAGTCCATATGGATTCAAAGAAAGTCGATGCAATCATCAAGTGGCCATCACCAACCTCTGTAAAAGGAGTTCAAAGCATGTTAGGCTTCGCTAACTTTTACCGCAGATTCATTCCTGAATTCTCTCGGATAGTCCAGCCCATCACCGCTCTGTTAAAGAAGAACAAACGTTTTGAGTGGTCTACTGAAGCAGAACAAGCTTTTCAGGACTTAAAAGCTAAATTCATTTCTGCACCTGTTCTAAAACATCCTCGCCCAGAACTCCCCTACATCGTGGAAACGGATGCTTCTAGTCTTGCTATGGGGGCAGTTTTATCACAAAGAGATCCAGTCACACACCAATTACATCCTGTAGCCTTTTGGTCCCGCAAATTCTCGGCTCCCGAGATCAACTATTCAATTACAGACAAGGAACTTTTAGCTATCAGATCGGCCTTTAAAGCCCGGCGGCATTATCTTTTGGGAGCCAGACGCACAGTCACCGTAATGACTGATCACCGCAATTTACAATATCTGAAGACGGCTAAAGCTCAGTCTTCCAGACAGCTTCGCTGGGCTCTGTTTCTGGCTGAGTTTGACTTTATAATTACTTATCGACCAGGCAGTAAAAACGAAAAAGCAGATGCCCTCTCCCGGATGGGAGTAGATGAACATTTGACCAATCCAGAACCAATACCCATAATCCCAGAACAAAGGATTTTGGGTTTGGTCAGCGCTCAATCCTTTGAAGACATCAAGACTACAGTCAAATCACTCCTAACTCCGGCCGATTTGCAGGACTGGCAATTAAAGGGAAAAGAATTCTCAGTGGATCAAGACCTACCATATTTCCGAAGACGATTGTACTTGCCCTGTGAGAAAATACAAAAACAAGTAATCTCCTGTTATCACGACTCTCTAATGGAGGGTCACCCTGGCATTACCAAAACCATGGAAAAGATCAAAAGACATTTCTGGTGGCCATCATGGAAGAAGGATATTAGAGACTTTGTAATCTCTTGCGGTGTGTGTGCCCAGAATAAAAGTCAGAAGGAGAAACCAGCCGGCCTATTACACCCTCTAGACATCCCTCCCTGTCCATGGCATACCCTGTCCATGGATTTCATCACGGACTTACCTCCATGCTCAGGGTATAATACCATTTTAGTAGTCGTGGATCTATTCTCCAAGATGGCTCACTTCATTCCCCTGAAGGGCCTACCTTCAGCTTCAGTATTGGCCCGAGAATTCTTAGAAAACATCGTTCGGTTACACGGTTTTCCCTCGGTTTTAGTCTCCGATAGGGGAAGTCAATTCATCTCCCACTTTTGGCGAAGTTGCTGTCGTCTAGCCCAAATTGATGTAAGACTTTCAACCAGTCACCATCCCCAAACTGACGGACAAACCGAGAGGACAAATCAGACTCTAGAGCAATATCTACGTTGCATGCTCCAACAAACTGAAAACCCTTGGAAGGATATTCTTTGGATCGCTGAATACGCTTACAACAATTCGACTCATTCTGGAACCGGGAAGACTCCCTTCTTCCTATTATACGGACACCATCCTAGAACCTCTAACCTGGATCCTCCCCAAGAATTCGAAAAACCTGCTGTGGATCACTTGCACTCGGAGATCACCCGTGCTTTTAAGGAAGCCACTGCCCATCTGCAAAGAGCTAAAGCTCAATTCAAAAAAGGAGCAGATCGACACCGTAAAGAGGCCCCTCACTACGCAGTAGGAGATCAGGTCTGGTTATCCACTAAGCACCTGCCTCTAAAAGGACCCTGCACCTTCATCCCGAGATACCTTGGACCCTATCTCATCTCTACCATAGTTAATCCGGTGGCTGTCAAATTGGAATTACCTGCGCATATGAAAATACATCCAGTATGCCATGTCTCCTTATTAAAACCAGTACAACCAGAAACCCGATTGACTGAACTCCCAGAACCTGTTTTGGTAGATGGAGAACTTGAATTCGAAGTAAAGAACATCCTAGACTCCAAAATCTCCAAATCTAAGTTATATTATCTGGTTAATTGGAAAGGATACGGCCCCCAGGAAAGGTCTTGGGAACCCTCAGAATATGTCCACACACCTCGTCTGGTCAAGAAATTCCATCTGAATCACCCCGACAAGCCAAAACCCCCAGAGAAGACACGCTTAGGAGGGGCCTTGAGGGGGGGTGCTGTCATGATCACTGCTTCCAAGGAGCCAGGACCAGCCCAACGTCCTTGGAAGCAGGCCCCTAACCCTAATCCTAGGCACCAGCCGGTCCCCACTGGGACCTTTTGGACCTTGTCCTGGCGCCGGTGGCACCAGGCTCATCAAAACCATCGGTCCCGGCACTGGAAGCGCCGGGCTCATAATATGTGTGAAGATGCTTGGGTGGACTTACCTGCAGCAGACCATGCTGCTTACTTACCAGCCACTTAGAAGTCCTCTGTGAACAGGAACTACTTTCTTACCTGGGTGGGGCAAGCTCCACTCCCTGGATACAGCACTGGAACTCTTCTGGAACTGGAACTCTTTTCTTACCTAGGCGGGGCCGTGGAGGAAGACGCCTCATCACTCCAAGGCTATTTAAACCACACCCGATAGATGAAACGTGCTTCGCGTTATTCTGCATCTGCAGCAGAACGCTCACCGAGTCTGTTCCAGCCTTTCTTCTTTCGATCCTGAACCTGCAAGAATTATACTTACCATTCCTGTATCCAGTCAACAGCAGCACCTGCAAAGATAAGAAACAACAGGTTAGCAAGGCAACCTTTACACGCAGTGCTTACTCACCTGATCCATCGGCTTCGGCCATTTCTTCACGCTGCACCTCCACCTGTGAAGACAAAAGCATTGTTATTACTTACCGGCACTCAGCGAATTCCGGATTTCTTCACGCTGCATCGCCGCCTGTGAAGACAAAAGCATTGTTATTACTTACGGGCATTCCGCAGACTCCGGCGCTGCAACCCAACATCTGAAAGACAAAAGAAGAGACATTAGACAGGTATTTACTTACGCCCATCGCGCTCGTCGCAATAAAACGCCTGCAAATACTCCGGCGTCTCTTCAGCACGAACTAAGCTGCAAGGGAAAAAGACAGTTAGAGCGCTTGCATTTACTTACGCATTTCCAGGCGCTTCACTCCATCTTCCATCTCAAGAGTCCTGCAAGACAAAAAGGGAAAAGCATTATACAGAGTCCTGTTCAATATTAACGTGCCACGCACCTAAAGACTATAAAGACTAAAAGGTGTCCGGAAACTCACCGCTCGTGCAGTTAACGACGGTAACGATCCTCTGAGTTCAAGAGGCCTATGTTTCACCAGTGAAGGAACTGGCAACGGCACCCTGCACCAGACGCAGATGGAGAGCCCAGCATTCACCTATCTAAGGTGAGCACGTTGACCTGGGGGCTCTACGGAGAAGCTAGGAAGAGAGAGAGAGAGAGAGGGACATTCAACAACCCAGACCATTAACCCCCATATTCTTTCACCTGCAGAAACCTCACCCTTCGAGTTCGACACACAGTGCGAAGAGGTTCGACCCCAGAAGCCAATCGAGTCCTGCACATCACTTTTCGAGTCACAGACACCTTCCTGCCAAGACCAGCGCCTCCGTGGGAATCAGGTGAGCGTTACAGAACGCGAAGCCCACCGCAAAACTCCTACCCAGGCGCAATGGAAACCTCAGACACTGATCAATTAGCCCAGTTGCTCGGGGAATTAAGAGCAGAAGTACATGCAGCTCGTCAGGAAACAAACTCTCTAAGAAGAGAACTGATAATTTCCAAGGAGCGAACAGAGGACCTTGCTAGGCAATTGCTACAAACGCAGGCAGGACAGACACCTCTGCCCGCTCCAGGAGGAAGTTATCCTTCTGCATCATCTTTAAATCCAGTGCAAATCAATCTACCCGGTAATGTGCCCTTGGCTCCGCCCGAACGCTTTTCTGGTGACCTAAAGAAATTTGCAGTGTTCTTCAACCAGTGCCGCCTTCACTTCTTATGTCGACCAGCTGCATTCCCAACAGACCAGACCAAGGAGGCTTTTGTGCTTTCTTATCTCAGTGGCAGCGCCGCAGATTGGTCGAACCCTTTAGTCACCCAGGATGATCCGGTTTTACATGATTTCCAGGCCTTCCAGTCCAGCATGGAGAAACTGTTCGCAAGACATGCACAAGGGCAGGCCTTGGACAATGAACTTCTTTCATTACGACAGGGTAATCAAGACCTCTTGACTTATATAGCCTCATTCAACAGACTTATAGTGGAAACTCAATGGCCCGAGGATAAGAGAATAACGCTTTTCTACAGAGGCCTGCGTGGAGAGCTCAAGGATGTGTTAGCTCAAGTTGTGAACCCTCCACAAGAATGCTCAGACTATATTGACTTAGTTGTCCAATTGGACCACAGATTACAGAACAGAAAGGCTGATCGTTCCAAATTTGATACCCGGGTGTTTTCTAAACCACAGACCTCTACTAAGGGAGCTGACACTGTGGAACCCATGCAAATAGGGGGCATGAAAGGACCTTTAACCCAAAAGGAGCGGGAAAGAAGAAGACAGCTGCAATTATGCCTCTATTGCGGAAACTCAGGGCACTTTCTTCGAGACTGTCCAGTGAAACCAGCTAAGAAGGCTGTAGGAGCCGCAGATACTTGTACCACAAGTTCTGAGCAGGGAAACGACCTAGCCCGGCAAGTGTAGAGGTCCTCTTGCCGAGCGTTAAGATCTGTCCCGTGACCTCGCATTTCGTGGTGCCCATGGTCCTCATTAGTCCTGAACGTCCGGATCGTTTGCATGCAATTGAAGCTTACATCGACAGCGGAGCAATCGATAATTATGTGGACCGTGAAATGGTATCAAGGATGAATCTACCCCTTGTCCCTAAGGCAGTAAAAGACGTCATTACTACAGTGGATTGCACGGAGATAGCCTCCGGACCAGTAACGCACGCCACCCAAGAAGTGACGCTAGTGAGCCAAGATGGACACCGGGAGAAAATCGTGTTCGATGTGATCAAGGCCCCTCAGTTCCAGATCATTCTGGGAATCCCTTGGTTAGAGAAGCACAATCCTCAGATCGATTGGCGAGCAAAGACGGTTCAGTTTCCAGAATGTTTTACCACTTGTTATCCTCGGCCTGATGTTTCACTGGCGGCAATCTCTTCTGAGGTTCCCAAATTACCTCCCGAATACCAGGAATTCCAAGATGTCTTTCGGAAGGATCAAGCTAACACCCTGCCTCCTCATAGGTCTTACGACTGTCAAATAGATCTGATACCCGGAACAACTCCTCCTTGCAGTAGGATTTATGCTCTCACCGAGCCTGAGAATCTTCACCTCAGGCAATATCTGGACCAATACCTAGCTAACGGGTTTATCCGTCCTTCAAAATCTCCAGCTTCATCGGCTTTGTTCTTCGTTCCGAAAAAGGAAGGAGACCTTAGGACTTGTATAGATTACCGCGCCCTGGATCAAATCACCGTTAAAAACAGATACCCGTTACCTTTGATCCCTGAACTCCTGGACCAAGTCAAAGAAGCATGTATATATACAAAGTTGGATCTCAGAGGAGCCTACCACTTGGTACGAATAAAAGAGGGCGATGAATGGAAGACGGCCTTCCGCACCAAGTATGGGCTATTGGAATATCAAGTGATGCCCTTTGGACTTTGTAACGCTCCTGCCGCTTTCCAGTATTTTATGAACGATGTCCTTAGAGAACTCATAGATGTGTGTGTTGTTGTCTACATTGATGACATCCTCGTCTATTCATCATCTGAAGAGGAACATCAGAGACACGTTAAAAAGGTTCTCGGGAGATTGCGTCAACATAACCTTTTTGCTAAGCTTGAAAAATGCGTTTTCAACGTAACTGAAGTTGAGTTCCTGGGATTCATATTGTCACCTAACAGAGTCCATATGGATTCAAAGAAAGTCGATGCAATCATCAAGTGGCCATCACCAACCTCTGTAAAAGGAGTTCAAAGCATGTTAGGCTTCGCTAACTTTTACCGCCGATTCATTCCTGAATTCTCTCGGATAGTCCAGCCCATCACCGCTCTGTTAAAGAAGAACAAACGTTTTGAGTGGTCTACTGAAACAGAACAAGCTTTTCAGGACTTAAAAGCTAAATTCATTTCTGCACCTGTTCTAAAACATCCTCGCCCAGAACTGCCCTACATCGTGGAAACGGATGCTTCTAGTCTTGCTATGGGGGCAGTTTTATCACAAAGAGATCCAGTCACACACCAATTACATCCTGTAGCCTTTTGGTCCCGCAAATTCTCGGCTCCCGAGATCAACTATTCAATTACAGACAAGGAACTTTTAGCTATCAGATCGGCCTTTAAAGCCTGGCGGCATTATCTTTTGGGAGCCAGACACACAGTCACTGTAATGACTGATCACCGCAATTTACAATATCTGAAGACGGCTAAAGCTCAGTCTTCCAGACAGCTTCGCTGGGCTCTGTTTCTGGCTGAGTTTGACTTTATAATTACTTATCGACCAGGCAGTAAAAACGGAAAAGCAGATGCCCTCTCCCGGATGGGAGTAGATGAACATTTGACCAATCCAGAACCAATACCCATAATCCCAGAACAAAGGATTTTGGGTTTGGTCAGCGCTCAATCCTTTGAAGACATCAAGACTACAGTCAAATCACTCCTAACTCCGGCCGATTTGCAGGACTGGCAATTAAAGGGAAAAGAATTCTCAGTGGATCAAGACCTACCATATTTCCGAAGAGGATTGTACTTGCCCTGTGAGAAAATACAAAAACAAGTAATCTCCTGTTATCACGACTCTCTAATGGAGGGTCACCCTGGCATTACCAAAACCATGGAAAAGATCAAAAGACATTTCTGGTGGCCATCATGGAAGAAGGATATTAGAGACTTTGTAATCTCCTGCGGTGTGTGTGCCCAGAATAAAAGTCAGAAGGAGAAACCAGCCGGCCTTTTACACCCTCTAGACATCCCTCCCTGTCCATGGCATACCCTGTCCATGGATTTCATCACAGACTTACCACCATGCTCAGGGTATAATACCATTTTAGTAGTCGTGGATCTATTCTCCAAGATGGCTCACTTCATTCCCCTGAAGGGCCTACCTTCAGCTTCAGTATTGGCCCGAGAATTCTTAGAAAACATCGTTCGGTTACACGGTTTTCCCTCGGTTTTAGTCTCCGATAGGGGAAGTCAATTCATCTCCCACTTTTGGCGAAGTTGCTGTCGTCTAGCCCAAATTGATATAAGACTTTCAACCAGTCACCATCCCCAAACTGACGGACATACCGAGAGGACAAATCAGACTCTAGAGCAATATCTACGTTGCATGCTCCAACAAACTGAAAACCCTTGGAAGGATATTCTTTGGATCGCTGAATACGCTTACAACAATTCGACTCATTCTGGAACCGGGAAGACTCCCTTCTTCCTATTATACGGACACCATCCTAGAACCTCTAACCTGGATCCTCCCCAAGAATTCGAAACACCTGCTGTGGATCACTTGCACTCGGAGATCACCCGTGCTTGTAAGGAAGCCACTGCCCATCTGCAAAGAGCTAAAGCTCAATTAAAAAAAGGAGCAGATCGACACCGTAAAGAGGCCCCTCACTACGCAGTAGGAGATCAGGTCTGGTTATCCCCTAAGCACCTGCCTCTAAAAGGACCCCGCACCTTCATCCCGAGATACCTTGGACCCTATCTCATCTCTACCATAGTTAATCCGGTGGCTGTCAAATTGGAATTACCTGCGCATATGAAAATACATCCAGTATTCCATGTCTCCTTATTAAAACCAGTACAACCAGAAACCCGATTGACTGAACTCCCAGAACCTGTTTTGGTAGATGGAGAACTTGAATTCGAAGTAAAGAACATCCTAGACTCCAAAATCTCCAAATCTAAGTTATATTATCTGGTTAATTGGAAAGGATACGGCCCCCAGGAAAGGTCTTGGGAACCCTCAGAATATGTCCACACACCTCGTCTGGTCAAGAAATTCCATCTGAATCACCCCGACAAGCCAAAACCCCCGGAGAAGACACGCTTAGGAGGGGCCTTGAGGGGGGGTGCTGTCATGATCACTGCTTCCAAGGAGCCAGGACCAGCCCAACGTCCTTGGAAGCAGGCCCCTAACCCTAATCCTAGGCACCAGCCGGTCCCCACTGGGACCTTTTGGACCTTGTCCTGGCGCCGGTGGCACCAGGCTCATCAAAACCATCGGTCCCGGCACTGGAAGCGCCGGGCTCATAATATGTGTGAAGATGCTTGGGTGGACTTACCTGCAGCAGACCATGCTGCTTACTTACCAGCCACTTAGAAGTCCTCCGTGAACAGGAACTACTTTCTTACCTGGGTGGGGCAAGCTCCACTCCCTGGATACAGCACTGGAACTCTTCTGGAACTGGAACTCTTTTCTTACCTAGGCGGGGCCGTGGAGGAAGACGCCTCATCACTCCAAGGCTATTTAAACCACACCCGATAGATGAAACGTGCTTCGCGTTATTCTGCATCTGCAGCAGAACGCTCACCAAGTCTGTTCCAGCCTTTCTTCTTTCGATCCTGAACCTGCAAGAATTATACTTACCATTCCTGTATCCAGTCAACAGCATCACCTGCAAAGACAAGAAACAACAGGTTAGCAAGGCAACCTTTACACGCAGTGCTTACTCACCTGATCCATCGGCTGCGGCCATTTCTTCACGCTGCACTTCCGCCTGTGAAGACAAAAGCATTGTTATTACCTACCGGCACTCCGCGAATTCCGGATTTCTTCACGCTGCATCGCCGCCTGTGAAGACAAAAGCATTGTTATTACTTACGGGCATTCCGCGGACTCCGGCGCTGCAACACAACATCTGAAAGACAAAAGAAGAGACATTAGACAGGTATTTACTTACGCCCATCGCGCTCGTCGCAATAAAACGCCTGTAAATACTCCGGCGTCTCTTCAGCACGAACTAAGCTGCAAGGGAAAAAGACAGTTAGAGCGCTTGCATTTACTTACGCATTTCCAGGCGCTTCACTCCATCTTCCATCTCAAGAGTCCTGCAAGACAAAAAGGGAAAAGCATTATACAGAGTCCTGTTCAATATTAACGTGCCACGCACCTAAAGACTATAAAGACTAAAAGGTGTCCGGAAACTCACCGCTCGTGCAGTTAACGACGGTAACGATCCTCTGAGTTCAAGAGGCCTATGTTTCACCAGTGAAGGAACTGGCAACGGCACCCTGCACCAGACGCAGATGGAGAGCCCAGCATTCACCTATCTAAGGTGAGCACGTTGACCTGGGGGCTCTACGGAGAAGCTAGGAAGAGAGAGAGAGAGAGAGGGACATTCAACAACCCAGACCATTAACCCCCATATTCTTTCACCTGCAGAAACCTCACCCTTCGAGTTCGACACACAGTGCGAAGAGGTTCGACCCCAGAAGCCAATCGAGTCCTGCACATCACTTTTCGAGTCACAGACACCTTCCTGCCAAGACCAGTGCCTCCGTGGGAATCAGGTGAGCGTTACAGTCTCCTTCAGTGGAGGATGGCAGCATGCACAGCCCCGCGAGACTGGGTCTTTGCATTGCTACCCAGTGTGCATGACGGTGACCACAGGCCTCTTTCAGTGGAGGTTGGCAGCATGCGCAGCCCCAAAGGCTAGGAATTTGCTTTGCAGCCCAGCATGCATGATGGCCACCGATGGCCTCCTTCAGTGGAGTTTAGCAGGATGCGCAGCCCAGCGAGACTGGAATTTTGCATTGCAGCCCAGCGTGCATGACGGCCACCAAGGGCCTCCTTCAGTGGATGATGGCAGCATGCGCAGCCCCGCAAGACTGGGACTTTTTATTGCAGCCCAGCGTGTGTGACGGCCACCAAGTGCCTGCTTCAGTGGAGGATGGCAGCATGCACAGCCTTGCAAGACTGCAACTTTGCATTGCAACCCAGCGTGAAAGATGGCCACCAAGGGCATCCTTCAGTGGAGGATGGCAGCATGTGGAGCCCCGCGAGACTGGGACTTTGCATTGCAGCCAAGCATGCATGACGACCACCAAGAGCCTCCGTCAGTGGAGAATGGCAGCATTTGCACCCCCACAAGACTGGGACTTTGCATTGCAGCCCAGCATGCATGACGGCCACCACAGGCCTCCTTCAGTGGAGGATGGCAGCATGCACAGCCCCGCGAGGATGGGAATGTGCATTGCAGCCCAGCATGCATGTCGGCCACTGATGGCCTCCTTCAGGGGAGGGTAGCAGGATGCGCAGCCCATCGAGACTGGAATTTTGCATTGCAGCCCAGCGTGCATGACGGTCACCAAGGGCCTCCTTCAGAGGAGGATGGCAACATGTGCAGCCCCGTGACACTGGGACTTTGCATTGCAGCCCTGCGTGCATAACAGCCACCAAGGAACTCCTTCAGTGGAAAATTCCAAAATGCAGAGTCCAGCAAGACTGGGACTTTGCATAGCAGGCAAGCTTGCATGACGACCACCAAGGGCCTCCTTCAGTGGAGGATGGCAGCATGCGCACCCCCGCGAGACTGGGACATTGCATTGCAGCCCAGCATGCATGACCGGCCACCACAGGCATCCTTCAGTGGAGGATGGCAGCATGCACAGCCCTGTGAGACTGGGACTTTGCATTGCCGCCCAGCATGCATGACGGCCACCAAGGGCCTCCTTCAGTGGAGGATGGCAGCATGCGCAGCCCTGCGAGACTGGGACTTTGCATTGCAGCCCAGCGTGCATGACAGCCACCAAGGGATTCCTTCAGTGGAGGATGGCAGCATGCACAGCCCAGCGAGACTGGAACTTTGCATTGCAGCTCAGTGTGCATGACGGCCACCACAGTCCTCCTTCAGTGGAGGATGGCAGCATGCACAGCCCCGCGAGACTGGGACTTTGCATTGCAGCCCAGCTTGCATGATGGCCACCAAGGGCCTCCTTCACTGGATG
Source organism: Ambystoma mexicanum (assembly GCF_040938575.1). Taxonomy (NCBI): domain Eukaryota; kingdom Metazoa; phylum Chordata; class Amphibia; order Caudata; family Ambystomatidae; genus Ambystoma; species Ambystoma mexicanum. The sequence continues at coordinate 52,251,540 of NC_090931.1, read as the reverse complement.
ATGGCAGCATGTGCAGTCCTGCGAGACTGGGACTTTGCATTGCAGCCCAGTGTGCATGACGGCCACCAAGGGCCTCCTTCAGTGGAGGATGGCCGCATGCGAAGCCCCGCAAGACTGGGACTTTGCATTGCAGCCCAGCATGCATGACGGCCACCAAGGGCCTTCTTCAGTGGAGGATGGAAGCATGCGCAGCCCCGCAAGACTGGGATTTTACATTGCAGTCCAGTGTGCGTGCATGATGGCCACCAAGGGCCTCCTTCAGTGGAGGATGGCCGCATGCGAAGCCCCGCAAGACTGGGACTTTGCATTGCAGCCCAGCATGCATGACGGCCACCAAGGGCCTACTTCAGAGGAGGATGGCAACATGTGCAGCCCCGTGACACTGGGACTTTGCATTGCAGCCCTGCGTGCATAACAGCCACCAAAGAACTCCTTCAGTGGAAAATTCCAAAATGCAGAGTCCAGCAAGACTGGGACTTTGCATAGCAGGCAAGCTTGCATGACGACCACCAAGCGCCTCCTTCAGTGGAGGATGGCAGCATGCGCACCCCCGCGAGACTGGGACATTGCATTGCAGCCCAGCATACATGACCGGCCACCACAGGCATCCTTCAGTGGAGGATGGCAGCATGCACAGCCCCGTGAGACTGGGACTTTGCATTGCCGCCCAGCATGCATGACGGCCACCAAGGGCCTCCTTCAGTGGAGGATGGCAGCATGCGCAGCCCTGCGAGACTGGGACTTTGCATTGCAGCCCAGCGTGCATGACAGCCACCAAGGGATTCCTTCAGTGGAGGATGGCAGCATGCACAGCCCAGCGAGACTGGAACTTTGCATTGCAGCTCAGTGTGCATGACGGCCACCACAGTCCTCCTTCAGTGGAGGATGGCAGCATGCACAGCCCCACGAGACTGGGACTTTGCATTGCAGCGCAGCTTGCATGATGGCCACCAAGGGCCTCCTTCACTGGATGATGGCAGCATGTGCAGTCCTGCGAGACTGGGACTTTGCATTGCAGCCCAGTGTGCATGACGGCCACCAAGGGCCTCCTTCAGTGGAGGATGGCCGCATGCGAAGCCCCGCAAGACTCGGACTTTGCATTGCAGCCCAGCATGCATGACGGCCACCAAGGGCCTTCTTCAGTGGAGGGTGGAAGCATGCGCAGCCCCGCAAGACTGGGATTTTACATTGCAGTCCAGTGTGCATGATGGCCACCAAGGGTCTCCTTCAGTGGAGGATAGCAGGATGCGCAGCCCAGCGAGACTGCAACTTTGATTTGCAACCCAGCGTGCATGAGGGCCAGGAAGGGCCTCCTTCAATGGAGAATGCCACCATGCGCAGCCCACTGAGACTGGGATTTTGCATTGCAGCCCAGCATGCATGACAGCCACCACAGGCCTCCTTCAGTGGAGGTTGGCAGCATGCGCACCCCCACGAGACTGGGACTTTGCATTGCAGCCCAGGATGCATGACGGCCACCACAGGCCTTCTTCAGTGGAGCATGGCAGCATGCGCAGCCCGGCGAGGCAGGGAATTTTCATTGCAGCCCAGCATGCATGACGGCCACCGATGGCCTCCTTCAGTGGAGGGAATCAGGATGCGCAGCCCAGCAAGACTGGAATTTTGCATTGCAGCCCAGCATGCATGACGGCCACCAAGGGCCTCCTGAGTTGAGGATATCACCATGCGCATCCCCTCAAGACTGGGACTTTGCATTGCAGCCCAGCGTGCATGACAGACACCAAGGAACTCCTTCAATGGAGAATGCCACCATGCGCAGCCCACTGAGACTGGGACTTTGCATTGCAGCCCAGCGTTCATGACAGCCACAAAGGAGCTCCCTCAGTGCAGGATGGCAGCATGTGCAGCCCCACTAGATTGGGACTTTGCATTGCAGCCCAACGTGCATGACAGCCACCAAGGAACTCCTTCAGTGGAAAATGCCAAAATGCACAGTCCAGCGAGACTTGGACTTTGCATTGCAATGAAGCGTGCATGACGACCACCAAGGGCCTCCTTCAGTGGAGGATGGCAGCATGCACACCCCCGCGAGACTGGGACTTTGCATTACAGCCCAGCTTGCATGATGGCCACCACAGGCCTCCTTCAGTGGAGGATGGCAGCATGCACAGCCCGTGAGACTGGGACTTTGCATTGCCTCCCAGAGTGCATGACGGCCACCAAGGGCCTCCTTCAGTGGAGAATGACAGCATGCGCAGCCCCGCAAGACTAGGACTTTGCATTGCAGCCCAGCGTGCATGACGGTCACCAAGGGACTTCTTCAGTGGAGGATGGCACCATGCGCAGCCCAGCAAGACTGGGACTTTGGTTTGCAGCCCAGCTTGAATGACGGCCACCAAGGGCTTCCTTCAGTGGAGGATGAAAGAATGCGCAGACTTGTGAGACTGGGACTTTGCATTGCCGCTCAGCGTTCATGACGGCCACCAAGGTTCCACTTCAGTGGAGGATGGCAGCATGTGCTGTCCCGCGAGACTGGGACTTTGAATTGCAGCCCAGTGTGCATGACGGCCACCAAGGGCCTCCTTCAGTGGAGGATGGCCACATGAGAAGCCCCGCAACCTGGGACGTTGCATTGCAGCCCAGCATGCATGACGGTTACAAAGGGCCTCCTTCAGTGGAGCAAGGCACCATGCGCAGCCCAGCAAGGCTGGGACTTTGCATTGCAGCCCAGCTTGCATGACGGCCACCAAGGGCCTCCTTCGGTGGAGGATGGAAGCATGTGCAACCCCGCGAGACTGGGACTTTGCATTGCAGTCCAGTGTGCATGATGGCCATCAAGGGCCTCCTTCAGTGGAGCATAGCAGGATGCGCAACCCAGCAAGACTGCAACTTTGCATTGCAACCCAGCATGCATGATGGCCACCAAGGACCTCCTTCATTGGAGGATGGCAGCATGCGCAGCCCAGCGAGGCTGGGAATTTGCATTGCAGCCCAGCATGCATGACGGCCACTAACGGCCTCCTTCATGGAGGGTAGCAGGATGCGCAGCCCAGCGAGACTGGAATTTTGCATTGCAGCCCAGCGTGCATGACGGCCACCAAGAGCCTCCTTCAGTGGAGGATGGCAGCATGCGCAGCCCCGCAAGACTGGGACTTTGCATTGCAGCACAGCGTGCATGACAGCCACCAAGGAACTCCTTCAGCGGAGAATGCCACCATGCGCAGCCCAGCAAAACTGGGACTTTGCATAGCAGCCAAGCGTGCATGACGACCACCAAGGGCCTCCTTCAGTGGAGGATGGCAGCATGCACACCCCCGCGAGACTGGGACTTTGCATTGCACCCCAGCATGCATGACGGCCACCACAGGACTCCTTCAGTGGAGAATGCCATCATGCGCAGCCCAGCGAGACTGGGACTTTGCATAGCAGCCAAGCATGCATGACGTCCACCAATGGCCTCCTTCAGTGGAGGATGAAAGCATGCGCAGCTCCGTGAGACAGGGACTTTGCATTGCCACCCAGCGTTCATGACGGCCACCAAGGGTCTCCTTCAGTGGAGGATGGCAGCATACACAGCCCCGCGAGACTGGGACTTTGCATTGCAGCCCAGCAAGCATGACGGCCACCACAGGCCTCCTTCAGTAGAGGATGGCAGCATGCACAGCCCCGCGAAGATGGGAATGTGCATTGCAGCCCAGCATGCATGTCGGCCACTGATGGCCTCCTTCAGTGGAGGGTAGCAGGATGCACAGCCCATCGAGACTGGAATTTTGCATTGCAGCCCAGCGTGCATGACGGTCACCAAGGGCCTCCTTCAGAGAAGGATGGCAGCATGTACAGCAGCGTCACACTGGGACTTTGCATTGCAGCCCTGTGTGCATAACAGCCACCAAGGAACTCCTTCAGTGGAAAATGCCAAAATGCGGAGTCCAGCAAGACTGGGACTTTGCATAGCAGGCAAACTTGCATGATGACCACCAAGGGCCTCCTTCAGTGGAGGATGGCAGCATGCGCACCCCCGCGAGACTGGGACATTGCATTGCAGCCCAGCATGCATGACCGGCCACCACAGGCATCCTTCAGTGGAGGATGGCAGCATGCACAGCCCCGTGAGACTGGGACTTTGCATTGCCGCCCAGCGTGCATGACGGCCACCAAGGGCCTCCTTCAGTGGAGGATGGCAGCATGCGCAGCCCTGCGAGACTGGGACTTTGCATTGTAGCCCAGCGTGCATGACAGCCACCCAGGGATTCCTTCAGTGGAGGATGGCAGCATGCACAGCCCAGCGATACTGGAACTTTGCATTGCAGCTCAGTGTGCATGACGGCCACCACAGTCCTCCTTCGGTGGAGTATGGCAGCATGCACAGCCCCGCGAGACTGGGACTTTGCATTGCCGCCCAGCTTACATGATGGCCACCAAGGGCCTCCTTCACTGGAGGATGGCAGCATGTGCAGTCCTGCGAGACTGGGACTTTGCATTGCAGCCCAGTGTGCATGACGGCCACCAAGGGCCTCCTTCAGTGGAGGATGGCCGCATGCGAAGCCCCGCAAGACTGGCACTTTGCATTGCAGCCCAGCATGCATGACGGCCACCAAGGGCCTCCTTCAGTGGAGGATGGAAGCATGCGCAGCCCCGCAAGACTGGGATTTTACATTGCAGTCCAGTGTGCATGATGGCCACCAAGGGTCTCCTTCAGTGGAGGATAGCAGGATGTGCAGCCCAGCGAGACTGCAACATTGATTTGCAACCCAGCGTGCATGAGGGTCAGGAAGGGCCTCCTTCAATGGAGGATAGCAGCTTATGCAGCCCCACGAGGCTGGGAATTTGCATTGCAGGACAGCATGCATGACGGCCACTGAGGGCCTCCTTCAGTGGAGGGTAGCAGGATGCGCAGCCCAGCGAGACTGGAATTTTGCATTGCAGCCCAGCATGCATGACGGCCACCAAGGGCCTCCTGAGTTGAGAATCTCACCATGCGCATCCCCTCGAGACTGGGACTTTGCATTGCAGCCCAGCGTGCATGACAGCCACCAAGGAACTCCTTCAATGGAGAATGCCACCATGCGCAGCCCACTGAGACTGGGATTTTTCATTGCAGCCCAGCATGCATGACAGCCACCACAGGCCTCCTTCAGTGGAGGTTGGCAGCATGCGCACCCCCACGAGACTGGGACTTTGCATTGCAGCCCAGGATGCATGACGGTCACCACAGGCCTTCAACAGTGGAGGATGGCAGCATGCACAGCCCCGCGAGGATGGGAATGTGCATTGCAGCCCAGCATGCATGTCGGCCACTGATGGCCTCCTTCAGGGGAGGGTAGCAGGATGCGCAGCCCATCGAGACTGGAATTTTGCATTGCAGCCCAGCGTGCATGACGGTCACCAAGGGCCTCCTTCAGAGGAGGATGGCAGCATGTGCAGCCCCGTGACACTGGGACTTTGCATTGCAGCCCTGCGTGCATAACAGCCACCAAGGAACTCCTTCAGTGGAAAATTCCAAAATGCAGAGTCCAGCAAGACTGGGACTTTGCATAGCAGGCAAGCTTGCATGACGACCACCAAGGGCCTCCTTCAGTGGAGGATGGCAGCATGCGCACCCCCGCGAGACTGGGACATTGCATTGCAGCCCAGCATGCATGACCGGCCACCACAGGCATCCTTCAGTGGAGGATGGCAGCATGCACAGCCCTGTGAGACTGGGACTTTGCATTGCCGCCCAGCATGCATGACGGCCACCAAGGGCCTCCTTCAGTGGAGGATGGCAGCATGCGCAGCCCTGCGAGACTGGGACTTTGCATTGCAGCCCAGCGTGCATGACAGCCACCAAGGGATTCCTTCAGTGGAGGATGGCAGCATGCACAGCCCAGCGAGACTGGAACTTTGCATTGCAGCTCAGTGTGCATGACGGCCACCACAGTCCTCCTTCAGTGGAGGATGGCAGCATGCACAGCCCCGCGAGACTGGGACTTTGCATTGCAGCCCAGCTTGCATGATGGCCACCAAGGGCCTCCTTCACTGGATGATGGCAGCATGTGCAGTCCTGCGAGACTGGGACTTTGCATTGCAGCCCAGTGTGCATGACGGCCACCAAGGGCCTCCTTCAGTGGAGGATGGCCGCATGCGAAGCCCCGCAAGACTGGGACTTTGCATTGCAGCCCAGCATGCATGACGGCCACCAAGGGCCTTCTTCAGTGGAGGATGGAAGCATGCGCAGCCCCGCAAGACTGGGATTTTACATTGCAGTCCAGTGTGCGTGCATGATGGCCACCAAGGGCCTCCTTCAGTGGAGGATGGCCGCATGCGAAGCCCTGCAAGACTGGGACTTTGCATTGCAGCCCAGCATGCATGACGGCCACCAAGGGCCTACTTCAGAGGAGGATGGCAACATGTGCAGCCCCGTGACACTGGGACTTTGCATTGCAGCCCTGCGTGCATAACAGCCACCAAAGAACTCCTTCAGTGGAAAATTCCAAAATGCAGAGTCCAGCAAGACTGGGACTTTGCATAGCAGGCAAGCTTGCATGACGACCACCAAGGGCCTCCTTCAGTGGAGGATGGCAGCATGCGCACCCCCGCGAGACTGGGACATTGCATTGCAGCCCAGCATACATGACCGGCCACCACAGGCATCCTTCAGTGGAGGATGGCAGCATGCACAGCCCCGTGAGACTGGGACTTTGCATTGCCGCCCAGCATGCATGACGGCCACCAAGGGCCTCCTTCAGTGGAGGATGGCAGCATGCGCAGCCCTGCGAGACTGGGACTTTGCATTGCAGCCCAGCGTGCATGACAGCCACCAAGGGATTCCTTCAGTGGAGGATGGCAGCATGCACAGCCCAGCGAGACTGGAACTTTGCATTGCAGCTCAGTGTGCATGACGGCCACCACAGTCCTCCTTCAGTGGAGGATGGCAGCATGTACAGCCCCACGAGACTGGGACTTTGCATTGCAGCGCAGCTTGCATGATGGCCACCAAGGGCCTCCTTCACTGGATGATGGCAGCATGTGCAGTCCTGCGAGACTGGGACTTTGCATTGCAGCCCAGTGTGCATGACGGCCACCAAGGGCCTCCTTCAGTGGAGGATGGCCGCATGCGAAGCCCCGCAAGACTCGGACTTTGCATTGCAGCCCAGCATGCATGACGGCCACCAAGGGCCTTCTTCAGTGGAGGGTGGAAGCATGCGCAGCCCCGCAAGACTGGGATTTTACATTGCAGTCCAGTGTGCATGATGGCCACCAAGGGTCTCCTTCAGTGGAGGATAGCAGGATGCGCAGCCCAGCGAGACTGCAACTTTGATTTGCAACCCAGCGTGCATGAGGGCCAGGAAGGGCCTCCTTCAATGGAGAATGCCACCATGCGCAGCCCACTGAGACTGGGATTTTGCATTGCAGCCCAGCATGCATGACAGCCACCACAGGCCTCCTTCAGTGGAGGTTGGCAGCATGCGCACCCCCACGAGACTGGGACTTTGCATTGCAGCCCAGGATGCATGACGGCCACCACAGGCCTTCTTCAGTGGAGCATGGCAGCATGCGCAGCCCGGCGAGGCAGGGAATTTTCATTGCAGCCCAGCATGCATGACGGCCACCGATGGCCTCCTTCAGTGGAGGGAATCAGGATGCGCAGCCCAGCAAGACTGGAATTTTGCATTGCAGCCCAGCATGCATGACGGCCACCAAGGAACTCCTTCAATGGAGAATGCCACCATGCGCAGCCCACTGAGACTGGGACTTTGCATTGCAGCCCAGCGTTCATGACAGCCACAAAGGAGCTCCCTCAGTGCAGGATGGCAGCATGTGCAGCCCCACTAGATTGGGACTTTGCATTGCAGCCCAACGTGCATGACAGCCACCAAGGAACTCCTTCAGTGGAAAATGCCAAAATGCATAGTCCAGCGAGACTTGGACTTTGCATTGCAATGAAGCGTGCATGACGACCACCAAGGGCCTCCTTCAGTGGAGGATGGCAGCATGCACACCCCCGCGAGACTGGGACTTTGCATTACAGCCCAGCTTGCATGATGGCCACCACAGGCCTCCTTCAGTGGAGGATGGCAGCATGCACAGCCCGTGAGACTGGGACTTTGCATTGCCTCCCAGAGTGCATGACGGCCACCAAGGGCCTCCTTCAGTGGAGGATGACAGCATGCGCAGCCCCGCAAGACTAGGACTTTGCATTGCAGCCCAGCGTGCATGACGGTCACCAAGGGACTTCTTCAGTGGAGGATGGCACCATGCGCAGCCCAGCAAGACTGGGACTTTGGTTTGCAGCCCAGCTTGAATGACGGCCACCAAGGGCTTCCTTCAGTGGAGGATGAAAGAATGCGCAGACTTGTGAGACTGGGACTTTGCATTGCCGCTCAGCGTTCATGACGGCCACCAAGGTTCCACTTCAGTGGAGGATGGCAGAATGTGCTGTCCCGCGAGACTGGGACTTTGAATTGCAGCCCAGTGTGCATGACGGCCACCAAGGGCCTCCTTCAGTGGAGGATGGCCACATGAGAAGCCCCGCAACCTGGGACGTTGCATTGCAGCCCAGCATGCATGACGGTTACAAAGGGCCTCCTTCAGTGGAGCAAGGCACCATGCGCAGCCCAGCAAGGCTGGGACTTTGCATTGCAGCCCAGCTTGCATGACGGCCACCAAGGGCCTCCTTCGGTGGAGGATGGAAGCATGTGCAACCCCGCGAGACTGGGACTTTGCATTGCAGTCCAGTGTGCATGATGGCCATCAAGGGCCTCCTTCAGTGGAGCATAGCAGGATGCGCAACCCAGCAAGACTGCAACTTTGCATTGCAACCCAGCATGCATGATGGCCACCAAGGACCTCCTTCATTGGAGGATGGCAGCATGCGCAGCCCAGCGAGGCTGGGAATTTGCATTGCAGCCCAGCATGCATGACGGCCACTAACGGCCTCCTTCATGGAGGGTAGCAGGATGCGCAGCCCAGCGAGACTGGAATTTTGCATTGCAGCCCAGCGTGCATGACGGCCACCAAGAGCCTCCTTCAGTGGAGGATGGCAGCATGCGCAGCCCCGCAAGACTGGGACTTTGCATTGCAGCACAGCGTGCATGACAGCCACCAAGGAACTCCTTCAGCGGAGAATGCCACCATGCGCAGCCCAGCAAAACTGGGACTTTGCATAGCAGCCAAGCGTGCATGACGACCACCAAGGGCCTCCTTCAGTGGAGGATGGCAGCATGCACACCCCCGCGAGACTGGGACTTTGCATTGCACCCCAGCATGCATGACGGCCACCACAGGACTCCTTCAGTGGAGAATGCCATCATGCGCAGCCCAGCGAGACTGGGACTTTGCATAGCAGCCAAGCATGCATGACGTCCACCAATGGCCTCCTTCAGTGGAGGATGAAAGCATGCGCAGCTCCGTGAGACAGGGACTTTGCATTGCCACCCAGCGTTCATGACGGCCACCAAGGGTCTCCTTCAGTGGAGGATGGCAGCATACACAGCCCCGCGAGACTGGGACTTTGCATTGCAGCCCAGCAAGCATGACGGCCACCACAGGCCTCCTTCAGTAGAGGATGGCAGCATGCACAGCCCCGCGAAGATGGGAATGTGCATTGCAGCCCAGCATGCATGTCGGCCACTGATGGCCTCCTTCAGTGGAGGGTAGCAGGATGCGCAGCCCATCGAGACTGGAATTTTGCATTGCAGCCCAGCGTGCATGACGGTCACCAAGGGCCTCCTTCAGAGAAGGATGGCAGCATGTACAGCAGCGTCACACTGGGACTTTGCATTGCAGCCCTGTGTGCATAACAGCCACCAAGGAACTCCTTCAGTGGAAAATGCCAAAATGCGGAGTCCAGCAAGACTGGGACTTTGCATAGCAGGCAAACTTGCATGATGACCACCAAGGGCCTCCTTCAGTGGAGGATGGCAGCATGCGCACCCCCGCGAGACTGGGACATTGCATTGCAGCCCAGCATGCATGACCGGCCACCACAGGCATCCTTCAGTGGAGGATGGCAGCATGCACAGCCCCGTGAGACTGGGACTTTGCATTGCCGCCCAGCGTGCATGACGGCCACCAAGGGCCTCCTTCAGTGGAGGATGGCAGCATGCGCAGCCCTGCGAGACTGGGACTTTGCATTGCAGCCCAGCGTGCATGACGGCCACCACAGTCCTCCTTCGGTGGAGTATGGCAGCATGCACAGCCCCGCGAGACTGGGACTTTGCATTGCCGCCCAGCTTACATGATGGCCACCAAGGGCCTCCTTCACTGGAGGATGGCAGCATGTGCAGTCCTGCGAGACTGGGACTTTGCATTGCAGCCCAGTGTGCATGACGGCCACCAAGGGCCTCCTTCAGTGGAGGATGGCCGCATGCGAAGCCCCGCAAGACTGGAACTTTGCATTGCAGCCCAGCATGCATGACGGCCACCAAGGGCCTCCTTCAGTGGAGGATGGAAGCATGCGCAGCCCCGCAAGACTGGGATTTTACATTGCAGTCCAGTGTGCATGATGGCCACCAAGGGTCTCCTTCAGTGGAGGATAGCAGGATGTGCAGCCCAGCGAGACTGCAACATTGATTTGCAACCCAGCGTGCATGAGGGTCAGGAAGGGCCTCCTTCAATGGAGGATAGCAGCTTATGCAGCCCCACGAGGCTGGGAATTTGCATTGCAGGACAGCATGCATGACGGCCACTGAGGGCCTCCTTCAGTGGAGGGTAGCAGGATGCGCAGCCCAGCGAGACTGGAATTTTGCATTGCAGCCCAGCATGCATGACGGCCACCAAGGGCCTCCTGAGTTGAGAATCTCACCATGCGCATCCCCTCGAGACTGGGACTTTGCATTGCAGCCCAGCGTGCATGACAGCCACCAAGGAACTCCTTCAATGGAGAATGCCACTATGCGCAGCCCACTGAGACTGGGATTTTTCATTGCAGCCCAGCATGCATGACAGCCACCACAGGCCTCCTTCAGTGGAGGTTGGCAGCATGCGCACCCCCACGAGACTGGGACTTTGCATTGCAGCCCAGGATGCATGACGGTCACCACAGGCCTTCAACAGTGTAGGATGGCAGCATGCGCAGCCCGGCGAGGCAGGGAATTTTCATTGCAGCCCAGCATGCATGACGGCCACCGATGGCCTCCTTCAGTGGAGGGTATCAGGATGCGCAGCCCAGCAAGACTGGAATTTTGCATTGCAGCCCATCGTTCATGACAGCCACAAAGGAGCTCCCTCAGTGCAGGATGGCAGCATGTGCAGTCCCGCTAGACTGGGACTTTGCATTGCAGCCCAGCGTGCATGACAGCCACCAAGGAACTCCTTCAATGGAGAATGCCACCATGCGCAGCCCACTGAGACTGGGATTTTACATTGCAGCCCAGCATGCATGACAGCCACCACAGGCCTCCTTCAGTGGAGGTTGGCAGCATGCGCACCCCTACGGGATTGGGAATTTTCATTGCAGCCCGGCGTGCATGACGGCCACCAAGGGCCTCCTTCAGTGGAGGGTATCAGGATGCGCAGCCCAGCAAGACTGGAATTTTGCATTGCAGCCCAACGTTCATGACAGCCACAAAGGAGCTCCCTCAGTGCAGGATGGCAGCATGTGCAGCCCCGCTAGACTGGGACTTTGCATTGCAGCCCAGCGTGCATGACAGCCACCAAGGAACTCCTTCAGTGGAAAATGCCAAAATGCGCAGTCCAGCGAGACTTGGACTTTGCATTGCAATGAAGCGTGCATGACGACCACCAAGGGCCTCCTTCAGTGGAGGATGGCAGCATGCACCCCCCCCCCGTGAGACTGGGACTTTGCATTGCCGCCCAGAGTGCATGACAGCCACCAAGGGCCTCCTTCAGTGGAGGATGACAGCATGTGCAGCCCCGCAAGACTAGGACTTTGCATTGCAGCCCAGCATGCATGACGGCCACCAAGGAACTCCTTCAGTGGAGAATGCCACCATGCACAGCCCAGCGAGACTGGGACTTTGCATTGCAGCCCAGCGTCCATGACGGCCACCAAGGGCCTCCTTCAGTGGAGAATGGCCGAATGCGAAGCCCCACAAGACTGGGACTTTGCATTGCAGCCCAGCGTGCATGACGGTCACCAAGGAACTCCTTCAGTGGAGGATGGCACCATGCGCAGCCCAGCAAGACTGGGACTTTGGTTTGCAGCCCAGCTTGCATGACGGCCACCACAGGCCTCCTTCAGTGGAGGATGAAAGAATGCGCAGACCCGTGAGACTGGGACTTTGCATTGCCGCTCAGCATTCATGACGGCCACCAAGGGTCCACTTCAGTGGAGGATGGCAGCATGCGCTGCCCCGCGAGACTGGGACTTTGAATTGCAGCCCAGTGTGCATGACGGCCACCAAGGGCCTCCTTCAGTGGAGGATGGCCACATGCGAAGCCCCGCAAGACTGGGACGTTGCATTGCAGCCCAGCGTGCATGACGGTCACAAAGGGCCTCCTTCAGTGGAGGAAGGCACCATGCGCAGCCCAGCAAGGCTGGGACTTTGCATTGCAGCCCAGCTTGCATGACGGCCACCAAGGGCCTCCTTCGGTGGAGGATGGAAGCATGTGCAGCCCCGCGAGACTGGGACTTTGCATTGCAGTCCGGTGTGCATGATGGCCACCAAGGGCCTCCTTCAGTGGAGCATAGCAGGATACGCAACCCAGCAAGACTGCAACTTTGCATTGCAACCCAGCATGCATGATGGCCACCAAGGACCTCCTTCATTGGAGGATGGCAGCATGCGCAGCCCAGCGAGGCTGGGAATTTGCATTGCAGCCTAGCATGCTTGACGGCCACTGAGGGCCTCCTTCAGTGGAGGGTAGCAGGATGCGCAGCCCAGCGAGACTGGAATTTTGCATTGCAGCCCAGCGTGCATGACGGCCACCAAGAGCCTCCTTCAGTGGAGGATGGCAGCAAGCGCAGCCCCGCAAGACTGGGACTTTGCATTGCAGCCCAGCGCGCATGACAGCCACCAAGGAACTCCTTCAGTGGAGAATGCCATCATGCGCAGCCCAGCGAAACTGGGACTTTGCATAGCAGCCAAGTGTGCATGACGACCACCAAGGGCCTCCTTCAGTGGAGGATGGCAGCATGCACACCCCCGCGAGACTGGGACTTTGCATTGCATCCCAGCATGCATGACGGCCACCACAGGACTCCTTCAGTGGAGAATGCCATCATGCGCAGCCCAGCGAGACTGGGACTTTGCATAGCAGCCAAGCATGCATGACGACCACCAAGGGCCTCCTTCAGTGGAGGATGGCAGCATTTGCACCCCGTGAGACTGGGACTTTGCATTGCAGCCCAGCATGCATGACGGCCACCACAGGCTTCCTTCAGTGGAGGTTGGCAGAATGCGCAGCCCCCCAAGGCTCGGAATTTGCATTGCAGCCCAGCATGTATGACGGCCACCGATGGCCTCCTTCAGTGGAGGGTAGCAGGATGCACAGCCCAGCGAGACTGGAATTTTGCATTGCAGCCCAGCGTGATGATGGCCACCAAGGGCATCCTTCAGTGCAGTATGGCAGCATGTGCAGTCCCGTGAGACTGGAACTTTGCATAGCAGCCAAGCGTCCATGACGAGCACCAAGGGCCTCCTTCAGTGGAGGATTGCAGTATGCGCAACCCCACGAGACTGGGACTTTGCATTGCAGCCCAGCGTGCATGACGGCCACCAAGGGCCTCCTTCAGTGGAGGATGGCCGCATGCGAAGCCCCGCAAGACTGGGACTTTGCATTGCAGCCCAGCGTGCATGACGGTCACCAAGGGCCTCCTTCAGTGGAGGATGGCACCATGCGCAGCCCAGCAAGACTGGGACTTTGCTTTGCAGCCCAGCTTGCATGACGGCCACCAAGGGCCTCCTTCAGTGGAGCATGGCAGCATGCACAGCCCCGCGAGACTGGGACTTTGCATTGCAGCCCAGCGTACATGACGGCCACAACAGGCGTCCTTCAGTGGAGGATGGCAGCATGCGCAGCCCCGTGAGAATGGGACTTTGCATTGCTGCCCAGCATGCATGACCGCCACCAAGGGTCTCCTTCAGTGGAGGATGGCAGCATGCATAGCCCGGCGAGACTGGGACTTTGCATTGCCCCCCAGCTTGCATGACGTCCACCAAGGGCCTCCTTCAGTGGAGGATGTCAGCATATGCAGCCCCACGAGACTGGGACTTTGCATTGCAGCCCAGTGTTATGATGGCCACCAAGGGCCTCCTTCAGTGGAGGATGGCCGCATGCGAAGACCCGCTAGACTGGGACTTTGCATTGTAGCCCAGCATGCATGATGGTCACTAAGGGCCTCCTTCAGTGGAGGATGGCACCATGCGCAGCCCAGCAAGACTGGGACTTTGCATTGCAGCCCAGCTTGCATGACGGCCACCAAGGGCCTCCTTCAGAAGAGCATAGCAGGATGCGCAGCCCAGTGAGACTGCAACTTTGTATTGCAACCCAGAATGCATGATGGCCACCAAGGGCCTCCTTCAGTGGAGGATGGCAGCATGCGTAGCCCCGCGAGGCTGGGAATTTGCATTGCAGCCCAGCATGCATGACGGCCACTGAGGGCCTCCTTCAGTGGATTATGGCAACATGTGCAATCCCGTGAAACTGGGACTTTGCATTGCAGCCCAGCGTGCATGACAGACACCAAGGAACTCCTTCAGTGGAAAATGCCAAAATACACAGTCCAGCGAGACTGGGACTTTGCATAGTAGCCAAGCGTGCATGACAACCACCAAGGGCCTCCTTCAGTGGAGGATGGCAGCATGCGAAACCCCGCGAAATTGGGACTTTGCATTGCAGCCCAGCATGCATGACGGCCACCACAGGCCTCCTTCAGTGGAGGATGGCAGCATGCACAGCCCGTGAGACTGGGACTTTGAATTTCCGCCCAGCGTGCATGACGGCCAGCAAGGGCCTCCTTCAGTGGAGGATGGCAGCATGCGCAGCCCCGCAAGACTAGGACTTTGCATTGAAGCCCAGAGTGAATGATGGACACCAAGGAACTCCTTCAGTGGAGAAGGCCATCATGCACAGCCCAGCGAGACTGAGACTTTGCATTGCAGCCCAGCTTGCATGACGGCCACCAAGGGCCTCCTTCAGTGGAGGATGGAAGCATACGCAGCCCAGCGAGACTGGGACTTTGCATTGCATTCCAGCATGCATGATGTCCACCAAGGGCCTCCTTCAGTGGAGAATGGCCGCATGTGAAACCCCGCAAGACTGGGACTTTGCATTGCAGCCCAGCATGCATGACGGTCACCAAGGGCCTCCTTCAGTGGCAGATGGCACCATGCGCAGCCCATCAAGACTGGGACTTTGCTTTGCATCCGAGCTTGCATGACGTCCACCAAGGGCCTCCTTCAGTGGAGGATGAAAGCATGCGCAGCTCCGTGAGACTGGGACTATGCATTGCCTCCCAGCGTTCATTATGGCCACCAAGGGTCTCCTTCAGTGGAGGATGGCAGCATGCACAGCCCCGAAAGACTGGGACTTTGCATTGCAGCCCAGCATGCATGACGGCCACCACAGGCCTCCTTCAGTGGAGGATGGCTGCATGCACAGCCCTGCGAGACTGGGACTTTGCATTGCCGCCCAGCTTGCATGACGGCCACCAAGGGCCTCCTTCAGTGGAGGATGGTAGCATGTGCAGCCCCGCGAGACTGGGACTTTGCATTGCAGCCCAGTGTGCATGACGGTGACCACAGGCCTCTTTCAGTGGAGGTTGGCAGCATGCACAGCCCCCCAAAGGATAGGAATTTGCATTGCAGCCCAGCATGCATGATGGCCACCGATGGCCTCCTTCAGTGGAGTTTAGCAGGATGCGCAGCCCAGCAAGACTGGAATTTTGCATTGCAGCCCAGCGTGCATGACGGCCACCAAGGGCCTCCTTCAGTGGAGCATGTCAGCATATGCAGCCCCACGAGACTGGGACTTTGCATTGCAGCCCAGTGTGATGACGGCCACCAAGGGCATCCTTCAGTGGAGGATGGCAGCATGCGCAGCCCCACGCGAGAGACTGGGACTTTGCTTTGCAGCCCAGTGTGATGATGGCCACCAAGGGCCTCCTTCAGTGGAGGATGGCCGCATGCGAAGCCCCGCAAGACTGGGACTTTGCATTGTAGCCCAGCATGCATGACGGTCTCCAAGGGCCTCCTTCAGTGGAGGATGCCACCATGCGCAGCCCAGTGAGACTGCAACTTTGCATTGCAACCCAGCATGCATGACGGCCACCACAGGACTCCTTCAGTGGAGAATGCCACCATGCACAGCCCAGCGAGACTGGGACTTTGCATAGCAGCCCAGCGTGCATGACGGCCACCAAGGGCCTCCTTCTGCGGAGGATGGTAGCATGTGCAGCCCCGTGAGACTGGGACTTTGCATTGCAGCCCAGCATGCATGACAGCCACCAAGGTACTCCTTCAGTGGAAAATGCCAAAATACGCAGTCCAGCGAGACTGGGATTTTGCATAGCAGCCAAGCGTGCATGACGACCACCAATGGCCTCCTTCAGTGAAGGATGGCAGCATGCGCACTCCCGCGAGACTGGGACATTGCATTGCAGCCCAGCATGCATGACGGCCACCACAGGCATCCTTCAGTGGAGGATGGCAGCATGCACAGCCCCGTGAGACTGGGACTTTGCATTGCCACCCAGCGTGCATGACGGCCACCATAAGCCTCCTTCAGTGGAGGATGAAAACATGCGCAGCCCAGCGAGACTGGCACTTTGCATTGCAGCCCAGCGTGCATGACAGTCACCAAGGGCCGCCTTCAGTGGAGGATGGCCGCATGTGAAGCCCCTCAAGACTGGGACTTTGCATTGCAGCCCAGCATGCATGATGGTCACCAAGGGCCTCCTTCAGTGGAGGATGGCACCATGCGCAGCCCAGTAAGACTGGGACTTTGCATTGCAGCCCAGCTTGCATGACGGCCACCAAGGGCCTCCTTCAGTGGAGGATGAAAACATGCGCGGCCCTGTGAGACTGGGACTTTGCATTGCCACCCAGCGTGCATGACGGCCACCAAGGGTCTCCTTCAGTGGAGGATGGCAGCATGCACAGCCCCGCGAGACTGAGACTTTGCATTGCAGCCCAGCGTGCATGACGGCCACCACAGGTCTCCTTCAGTGCAGGATGGCAGCATGCACAGCTCTGCGAGACTGGGACTTTGCATTGCCGCCCAGCTTGCATGACAGCCACCAAGGGCATCCTTCAGTGGAGGATGTCAGCATATGCAGCCCCACGAGACTGGGACTTTGCATTGCAGCCCAGTGTGATGACGGCCACCAAGGGCATCCTTCAGTGGAGGATGGCAGCATGCGCAGCCCCACGCGAGAGACTGGGACTTTGCATTGCAGCCCAGTGTGATGATGGCCACCAAGGGCCTCCTTCAGTGGAGGATGGCCGCATGCGAAGCCCCGCAAGACTGGGACTTTGCATTGTAGCCCAGCATGCATGACGGTCTCCAAGGGCCTCCTTCAGTGGAGGATGCCACCATGCGCAGCCCAGTGAGACTGCAACTTTGCATTGCAACCCAGCATGCATGACGGCCACCACAGGACTCCTTCAGTGGAGAATGCCACCATGCACAGCCCAGCGAGACTGGGACTTTGCATAGCAGCCCAGCGTGCATGACGGCCACCAAGGGCCTCCTTCTGCGGAGGATGGTAGCATGTGCAGCCCCGTGAGACTGGGACTTTGCATTGCAGCCCAGCATGCATGACAGCCACCAAGGTACTCCTTCAGTGGAAAATGCCAAAATACGCAGTCCAGCGAGACTGGGATTTTGCATAGCAGCCAAGCGTGCATGACGATCACCAATGGCCTCCTTCAGTGAAGGATGGCAGCATGCGCACTCCCGCGAGACTGGGACATTGCATTGCAGCCCAGCATGCATGACGGCCACCACAGGCATCCTTCAGTGGAGGATGGCAGCATGCACAGCCCCGTGAGACTGGGACTTTGCATTGCCACCCAGCGTGCATGACGGCCACCATGGGCCTCCTTCAGTGGAGGATGAAAACATGCGCAGCCCAGCGAGACTGGCACTTTGCATTGCAGCCCAGCGTGCATGACAGTCACCAAGGGCCGCCTTCAGTGGAGGATGGCCGCATGTGAAGCCCCTCAAGACTGGGACTTTGCATTGCAGCCCAGCATGCATGATGGTCACCAAGGGCCTCCTTCAGTGGAGGATGGCACCATGCGCAGCCCAGTAAGACTGGGACTTTGCATTGCAGCCCAGCTTGCATGACGGCCACCAAGGACCTCCTTCAGTGGAGGATGAAAACATGCGCGGCCCTGTGAGACTGGGACTTTGCATTGCCACCCAGCGTGCATGACGGCCACCAAGGGTCTCCTTCAGTGGAGGATGGCAGCATGCACAGCCCCGCGAGACTGAGACTTTGCATTGCAGCCCAGCGTGCATGACGGCCACCACAGGTCTCCTTCAGTGCAGGATGGCAGCATGCACAGCTCTGCGAGACTGGGACTTTGCATTGTCGCCCAGCTTGCATGACAGCCACCAAGGGCATCCTTCAGTGGTGGATGGCAGCATGCGCAGCCCCGCGAGACTGGGACTTTGCATTGCAGCCCAGTATGCATAACGGCCACCAAGGGCCTCCTTCAGTGGAGGATGGCACCATGCGCAGCCCAGCAAGACTGGGACTTTGCATTGCAGTCCAGCCTGCATGATGGCAACGAAGGGTCTCCTTCAGTTGAGGATGGCAGCATGTGCAGCCCCGCGAGACTGGGATTTTGCATTTCAGTCCAGTGTGCATGACGGCCACCAAGGGCTTCCTTCAGTGGAGGATAGCAGGATGCTCAGCCCAGCGAGACTGCAACTTTGCATTGCAACCCAGCATGCATGATGGCCACGAAGGGCCTCCTTCAGTGGAGGATGGCAGCATGGGCAGCCCCGCTAGGCTGGGAATTTGCATTGCAGCCCAGCATGCATGATGGCCACTGAAGGCCTCCTTCAGTGGAGGGTAGCAGGATGCGCAGCCCAGCAAGACTGGAATTTTGCTTTGCAGCCTAGCGTGCATGACGGCCACCAAGGGCCTCCTTCAGTGGAGGATGGCAGCATGCGCAGCCCCGCGAGGCAGGGACTTTGCATTGCAGGCCAGCGTGCACGACAACCACCAAGAAACTCCTTCAGGGGAGTATGCCACAATGCACAGCCCAGCGATACTGGGACTTTGAATTGCAGCCCAGCGTGCATGACGGCCACCAAGGGCATCCTTCAGTGGAGGATGGCAGCATGCGCAGCCCCACGCGAGAGACTGGGACTTTGCATTGCAGCCCAGTGTGATGATGGCCACCAAGGGCCTCCTTCAGTGGAGGATGGCCGCATGCGAAGCCCCGCAAGACTGGGACTTTGCATTGTAGCCCAGCATGCATGACGGTCTCCAAGGGCCTCCTTCAGTGGAGGATGCCACCATGCGCAGCCCAGTGAGACTGCAACTTTGCATTGCAACCCAGCATGCATGACGGCCACCACAGGACTCCTTCAGTGGAGAATGCCACCATGCACAGCCCAGCGAGACTGGGACTTTGCATAGCAGCCCAGCGTGCATGACGGCCACCAAGGGCCTCCTTCTGCGGAGGATGGTAGCATGTGCAGCCCCGTGAGACTGGGACTTTGCATTGCAGCCCAGCATGCATGACAGCCACCAAGGTACTCCTTCAGTGGAAAATGCCAAAATACGCAGTCCAGCGAGACTGGGATTTTGCATAGCAGCCAAGCGTGCATGACGATCACCAATGGCCTCCTTCAGTGAAGGATGGCAGCATGCGCACTCCCGCGAGACTGGGACATTGCATTGCAGCCCAGCATGCATGACGGCCACCACAGGCATCCTTCAGTGGAGGATGGCAGCATGCACAGCCCCGTGAGACTGGGACTTTGCATTGCCACCCAGCGTGCATGACGGCCACCATGGGCCTCCTTCAGTGGAGGATGAAAACATGCGCAGCCCAGCGAGACTGGCACTTTGCATTGCAGCCCAGCGTGCATGACAGTCACCAAGGGCCGCCTTCAGTGGAGGATGGCCGCATGTGAAGCCCCTCAAGACTGGGACTTTGCATTGCAGCCCAGCATGCATGATGGTCACCAAGGGCCTCCTTCAGTGGAGGATGGCACCATGCGCAGCCCAGTAAGACTGGGACTTTGCATTGCAGCCCAGCTTGCATGACGGCCACCAAGGACCTCCTTCAGTGGAGGATGAAAACATGCGCGGCCCTGTGAGACTGGGACTTTGCATTGCCACCCAGCGTGCATGACGGCCACCAAGGGTCTCCTTCAGTGGAGGATGGCAGCATGCACAGCCCCGCGAGACTGAGACTTTGCATTGCAGCCCAGCGTGCATGACGGCCACCACAGGTCTCCTTCAGTGCAGGATGGCAGCATGCACAGCTCTGCGAGACTGGGACTTTGCATTGTCGCCCAGCTTGCATGACAGCCACCAAGGGCATCCTTCAGTGGTGGATGGCAGCATGCGCAGCCCCGCGAGACTGGGACTTTGCATTGCAGCCCAGTATGCATAACGGCCACCAAGGGCCTCCTTCAGTGGAGGATGGCACCATGCGCAGCCCAGCAAGACTGGGACTTTGCATTGCAGTCCAGCCTGCATGATGGCAACGAAGGGTCTCCTTCAGTTGAGGATGGCAGCATGTGCAGCCCCGCGAGACTGGGATTTTGCATTTCAGTCCAGTGTGCATGACGGCCACCAAGGGCTTCCTTCAGTGGAGGATAGCAGGATGCTCAGCCCAGCGAGACTGCAACTTTGCATTGCAACCCAGCATGCATGATGGCCACGAAGGGCCTCCTTCAGTGGAGGATGGCAGCATGGGCAGCCCCGCTAGGCTGGGAATTTGCATTGCAGCCCAGCATGCATGATGGCCACTGAAGGCCTCCTTCAGTGGAGGGTAGCAGGATGCGCAGCCCAGCAAGACTGGAATTTTGCTTTGCAGCCTAGCGTGCATGACGGCCACCAAGGGCCTCCTTCAGTGGAGGATGGCAGCATGCGCAGCCCCGCGAGGCAGGGACTTTGCATTGCAGGCCAGCGTGCACGACAACCACCAAGAAACTCCTTCAGGGGAGTATGCCACAATGCACAGCCCAGCGATACTGGGACTTTGAATTGCAGCCCAGCGTGCATGATGGCTACCCAGGGCCTCCTTCAGTGGAGGATGGCACCATGCGCAGCCCAGCAAGACTGGAACTTTGCATTGCAGCCCAGCTTGCATGACGGCCACCAAGGGCCTCCTTCAGTGGAGGATGAAAGCATACACAGCCCCGTGAGACTGGTGTTGACGAGGAGAGGAAATTACTTACGGGACCATTGGTCAGTACTCACCCTCGAAAACTAGTAATACAAGATTGCTGCACCATGCGAGGACAGAGTGTGGGATTCACATACTCCAGCAAGGTTCAATAATCAGGAATCAGTAAATTGGCAAAGGGAATTCCATTTAATGATACACACATCAGCATATGGAGATCAGCAGCATCACAAACACCTGCCTCACCCCGACTTCCCCGAACGTCAGTACAACAGCCTCTTTTATGGGCAAACTTTGTCATCATTGACATCTACTTCCATAAAAAATCATCATGCAGCATAATTGGTTAGGAAAGGTAACTTAAGTATAGGTGTTATATCTGTATATGCAAATAAAGCAATTGGATTGGATAACTCTTATTGGGTGGGCGTCTATGCCCATCTCTCTACAACACACGTGATTGATGTCACTACAAGTACAACGTTTCATTGGTTACAGTGTCTATAGGACCCTAGATTACATGGTCTATCATGATTGGGCAAGTTAACCTCCTAAACATAAATCTTCACTTTAATTAGCAGCATGCAGAATAGACAACCAGGTGCCTAGTGTCCCAAGATTCACCCTTCCTCCTTTCCATCAATCAGTGTTTTAGGGCTATGTGTCAATTAGTTGGCTGGGTGTGGCCTCGGATCTGAAGTCTCTTAACAGGAAATGTTATGGCATCCTCGGGTTCTGGATGACATCAGGCGGTGGTACATCTTCACGCCTGGCTGGTCACGTGCTAGTTCACCGTGAATCTGCTTTAGTTTTCCATCTTTTCGTGTATTTAATTCTGTGTTCGCTTGGCCACCTGCATGGGCCTCTCTTATCTTGACCTTCACGGGCGGGCTGGCATGCTCTGAAGCTGGAGTCTCGTGAGCTCATGCTCACCTCCCTTCTCGGTTGACCTCGATTTCCCCGGCATGAGCCTCTCTTTGCTAAGTTTCGATCCTGCTTCTTCCCTGGCCTCTGTTAGGTTTCGAAACTCGGCCTGTTAGGCCTCTGGCTGCCTGGGTACACTTCTGCTTTCACAAAATGGAGTCGCACGTGTACATTGTGCTGTATTGAGGTAGATATATGGTTGGCACTTGCCGCTCTATTCTTCTACTAAGCATTGCAGGCAGTATCGATTTCTGAGCATCTTGTGTTTCAAGCTTATTTACACACATTCGATAGGGCGGTTGCTTCCATCTTGTTTCATGGCAACGTTTCCTTACGTTTTAACTTTATCTCTCCTCTCTGTCCATTACAATTATTCTAGCAGTCCCTGGTACGGGCATGCTAGCTTTCAGTAGCCACTTCTGGTTGTTCTCGGGGCTGCCTAGGCCCTTAGTCTATTTCCATTGGCCTTCCATTAAGGCCTTCCGGGTTTCCTCCTGGACAGTCTGTAAATACTCGTTGTTTCGTACCAATGGCAGGTACAGTTGTCTGATTGGGTACCGCGCAGCCCAGGGCTGTCTGGTTATGTGCACTTCAACAGGTACTGATCTTCTAACGTACACATGGCAGAGGCCCACTGCAGCTCTCTGTTGGTTCAGCTGCTCATCGTACGTCACATATATTTGCGAGTACTTTGCTGGCATCTCGAAATGTGGAGCAGGGGTGCAGGCCATGTCTGGGACCTCCTCTACACTCCCCCCTCTGATCGGTTCATCGACCACTTCTGCGTCATCCTTTGTATTCAGCTTCTTTGACTCCTCAGAATCTTGTTCATCGTCTTCAGGACTGGTACATGACGGTGTGAACATGTGCATCTTTGGAGTCTATATCTTTATCACCCCCTTCAAGCTTCCTGCAGTTTTCACATGCTCATCTTTGTTCCAGGTCATCAACTGGCATTGTCCATTTGGACTGCAGTAAATCCATTTGCCTTCATACCTTCTTCGTTTCTTGGGATATGTGAATTTAGTTCCCTCTGGTGCAAATTCACTGGCCTTCACAAAGTCCTTTATTTCTTCATCTGTCAGGTCTCTGGGTTTCCAGCCTGGCTCAACATCGACCATAAGTTTAATCCCGATGGCTCTCTTTGCAGTTTTCTGGCATTGAGTGATGATTTTCTTGATAACACAGAATCCTAGCAGTACCATGGCTAGCAAGGCTCCCAGGAACTTGAATATATCAGCCATTCATTGCGGGACCCATGAGAATAGGTTCCCAAACCAACTGTCATCATCCACTTCATCCGTTTCATCAGTCATCTGGTGTTTTAAAGTTGTCAACATGCTTATGGCCTCTGTGAGGGTTCCCTTTTCCTCACCATGCGATGGTATAAATGTGCAATATGATTCTCCGATTTTTGCACAAACACCTCCATCCATTGCTGTGATCATGTCAAGCACATATCTGTTCTGGAGGGTCATCAGTCTAACCGCTCTCAGCTCTTCTTTGATCGCATTGAATCCTTTTATTGTGGTGTTGATGGTCTGTAGTAACTCCCATCTGGTTATCTGCAACCATTTAGCATTCACTCCAATTTGGATGTGTGGCAGGAGCATTGTGGTGAATACTGTTGAAGTGAGGCTGAACAGCCTGTGTTCGTACGGAATTGCATAGAATGCTTCTTCTGATTTGGCAGAAAAGTAGTTTTCTCTCTTCATTCTGGATATCAGCTATGCGGATCTCCTCCTTCTCAGATGAGCATCTGCTTTCGGGAAGCTGTCCAGATTCAGATCGTTTTTTGGAATCACCAGTGCGGGAACATGGACATTGACCAATATACAAATGCCCCCCCAATCTTTTGGCAGTCTTATGTATGCTTTGGATCCACACGCCCAATAGTGGTCCATCAGGACTGCGGTTCCTTGTGCCATTCCTGGTGCCTCATAAATTCGTCCACAGTTTTGATTCTCCCCCATTTTCCTTATGCCATTACTTCTGAAGCACAGTTTCAGGTTCTCCAACGGTACTATATCCAGGGGCCCTCCCCTGTCTTCGACCAATGTTAACAGCTTCACCAACTTCGTCCATAGAGGTTTACATAACCTCTGTGAGTTTTCTATTGCTTCCTTGCAGGCTCCAAAGACCATCCAAGCTCGGCAGATTACGACTCCTTCCTCCCATCCGTTAGCGGAAACTACTGATCCCCAGATCTGCATTTGTCCCCGGTTCCTCCATATTTGAGCTTCTTCTGCCGTTTTTCCTTGGACGTTCAGTCTTGAGTTTATTTCCCACCTTATTCCTGATCCTTTGATGTCAGGGTTTTCATATCTAATAACGTGATTCTTGGTGTGCGCCCTGTTTCTTGTTTTGATGTCCTGGACAAACCCATCTTCATCAGGGTAGTACTTTTCGTTGGCCCATATCAACGATGCGTCTTTTCCCATAAATTGTCCTCTGGTGTTGCACATTGCCACGTGTGACATGCAGTGGCCTGTGGGGACATCGATCTCTACAGCCACGAAGATCTTGGATTTTCCCATGTTGTATGGCAGTAACGTACAGACGAAGCATTCTCCTTCTGACTGCCTACGTCCTACTTCCTTCATATGCTGGTACCATATGTTGTTTCCGAGAAGGGCTGTGCTGTCCAAGTAATCGCTTAGCTCATTATCGGTTTCATATGGATTTCTCTTGATCCTTAGTGTTTTTCTGTAGTTAGCTATCACTATGTCTCTGAATGCATCTGTATTGCTCTTCCGTTCCGGCAGGCTCTCATGTATTATCTTAGGAGGGGCAGGTTTCATTTCCTGCCCTGCAGTACTATGGGGAGGTCTTGTGTTTCTTCTTCTTCCCTCGTGCATTCTTTCGTAGACCTTCTTCCACATGTGGCTCATCATCCTTCCAACATGTGGCGGTGTCGTAAGCATGGTCGTTATTTCTGGTGTTGGAGCAGGTGTGCTCATTATCACAGTTGCTGCAGTTTTCTTGCTCAGCTCCTCATGTAGTTTCTTTGCTCTTAGTATGAGTGCAAACACATATTTGACTACCGCATGTGTATTCCCCATGAGTTCTTTTGTGGCCTCCTCTGTTCTTTTGAGGGATTTTGTCATGCCATCTCTGTCTTGTTGCTCGCTTGGTTCTCTGTTCTCTGAAGCTGTTCGTTTCACAGGTATCTTTTTGTTTTCTGTCGGTTTGGCCTGGGGTCTCACAGCCATTGATACCTGCCCTTGCCCGTGTGCACTCAGTGTCTCGGTGTGTGCTGTGGACAGTGCTATGTTATCATTCATTCCGTGCTGACCCTGTCTCCAGCTTTTCTCGTCATTCATAATTTCAGGTGCATCCATATCACTGCTAATTAAATTCACCTCTAAATCATTTGCTTTATCATCAATTTTTCTTGGAACAGGGATGACAATATAAGGTCTGGGTGCCTTTGTGGGGCCCAGACGCTCATTACCTGGTGGATGCATGGACATTGCGATGCTTTGTGCACCAATAAAAATGCAGTTCTGATCATTAACGACAAAAATACTACAATAATCACTATACATATACATATGATTGCCTTGAAGGACAGTTTGCAGCACCTCCTTCGAGGAAAGCGGGGGTGCCCATCCACTGGTGGCAAAACTAAATTACTGTTTTGGGCCCCCATCTCGAACAAGTCCATAGTCAATAGTTTATTTATTTTCTTATCTTGATTTCGTTACTTAAAATGTTCAGCAAACACTAAAGAGGCGGGTGCAGCTTAATGTCCCCCCTCTTGCGAGTGATGACGGAAGTCTCTAGTTATGGAGTACAGATCCTTTGCTAGACTATGGAAAAAGGTTAGACTACCGTTTTTAGCACATCACATTCTTCCTGCATTTGTGTATACAACGCATTCCCAGGGCACCTTCCCAATTCGTCTTGGCCCTGAGGACATGCAGGAATTTGTTTGCAGTGACACCATAAAAATGGATTTGTTACACATCACGCATAGATAAACCATTGAAAAAATAAAACAAAAATAAAAATAAAGTGAACATATGAGGAGGTAGGAAAAAACAAGAAAAGGTTGAAAACGGTAAACACAGCAGTGAAGTTTGGGTCTTTGTTCCTTTCACTTGGTCCTTCGAGGTCAAGTCGCTGAACAGTCTCTCTCTCCCCCATTTACTGCACTGCGAGGGAGGATGAACACGAAAAAGAAAAAATAGAACAAGATGTTGTTATCCTTGTTTCTGCTCTTCTCGACCTGTCCTATGTTGAAAGCATGAAGAACTGTGTGTTTGTTTTCTTGCTTTGTCCCCGGCGGGGGATGATGAAAAGGATAATTTCGGAATGCCCCCTTCTAAGGCTCTTCTTAGCAGTGGATGTCCATAGCTGCTCCTTAGTTGTGATGCAATAGCCCTTAGGAGTCTGTTTAATTGGGCAGTCTTTGATGGATCATTAAGAAAGATGGGTATGTCGACATTGCTGGGTCTGCCCACTAGTTCCGGGAAGTTTTCGATGAGATGAAAGAAAACTCAAAAAGCGTAGCGACTGTCTGCGGGTGTTAATGACATTTGTTCAGGGTCTTTGGCTCTGAAGTCACAGGCCTTTCTTTCAGTGCGATCAGTTCTTCCCCTTTGATCTGTCTCTCGTCCAATAGTCTCACTGAAATCTCCTCAGGAATTCTTGCTGGAAATTGGACAGCTCCACTTGGAGCATGATGCCTTGGAGGAGTGCGCCCCTGTGTGGGATGTTGGCCGAATTCCTAAGAAAGGTGATGACGTCCACATCGGCAGGTCTCCCCACCATTTCCGGATAGCATGTGACTAATCGAAGCAAAACGATGTGTGCCAGCCATGTATCTTCAGGTGATAGGGGCATTTGCCTCATTCGCTGGGTCCTGATCACAGTCCCTTCTTTTGATGCGAACAAGTTTTGCACTTTCCTGCTGTGTGAGTTGCAACCACATGGTTCAACTTGTACCACACTTGGTTGAGGAAGTAATTGTTTTCTGGATCTCTGATGAAGGATAGGGTGTCAGTGGTTCTTCCAACGAGTCCTGGATACTCTTCTATGATCCGGAAGAACAACGTATAGGTGATCTCGTCAATGATAACCTGTGGTGGAGGCATCTGTGTCTCTTCCACTGTGTTCGGGCAGTGTGATTAAAGTTTTTGTTATGACTGTCAGTAGTTGTCGGATTATTTTCTTGTTCGCAGGGTCTTGAATGAATTCAGTAATGCTGGCTTCTCTGCCTATAAGTGACGGATAGGACAATACAACTAGTTGAAAATAAGTGAGCACATCCCACTTGAGGCTTCTGCTGGGAAGAACCATGTGATCGTGAACAAAGTCTTTATGCTGGGTCCTTCAGGATAACAGTTTCAGTTCTCAGGATTGTCCGGTTCTGTTGCTTACCAGAATCTTAGGCTTATGAATGCTTTGTGCATTTTTAAATGTTCATGCGATTAACGCTTTTGCCGATATGATTGTGTGATTTTCTTAATTTACCCTGCACTTTTGGCTGCAGAGAGTGTTTGCTTGCATATTATTGTTTCTTTCGTGCATAACAAAGTTCAATCGTGGACACAATTTTCACAACGTTCTTTGTAGGCTATATTGAATGTTTGTGCTTGTTCTTTTGACACTTTTCAATTGGCTTGAGGAAATGTCTTGTTTTACAAGTTTCACTTTTCTTGCTTTCTCATTACTTGTCTGCTCATGCGTCCTTCTTCCTCGCCATAGATCTGGTCTGTATGCGCTGCGGTTCGTCTTCTTTGTCTGTAGGTTCTTCTTCGTTGAGTGCAGCAGGAAGGCTTTCGCCTACAAAGGGTTTGACATCGTTCAGAAAGATCCAGGCTCTTCTTCCCACAAGCTTGACAGCGAACAGAGTGCAGTCCTCTATGATGAAGGGGCCGTTAAACCTTGGTTCGTCCCATTTCTTTCTCGTAAAGTTCTTCACTAGAACTCTGTCCCCCGGGAAGACAGGGGGTACATTAAGGCTGAGAGTTGTTTCTTCATCAGCACT
This sequence comes from Ambystoma mexicanum, assembly GCF_040938575.1. Taxonomy (NCBI): domain Eukaryota; kingdom Metazoa; phylum Chordata; class Amphibia; order Caudata; family Ambystomatidae; genus Ambystoma; species Ambystoma mexicanum. The sequence continues at coordinate 52,223,397 of NC_090931.1, read as the reverse complement.
ATCTGTTGTGATTCGTACTGTGTTATCCCCTTTCCGCTGTCGCTGCAGCTGGCCTGAAATGATAGAGGTGCTGGCTATGAGACAGTCAAGGTACGCCTTCATTTCTGCTCCCAGAACCTCCCGAGTAGATTGGGCATCACATCCGGCTCTAACTTGGGGGGTAAGAGGGGTTCTCATTCTCCTCCCAGTGACAACTTTGTGTGGTGTAAGATGATGGTCGGAGCCTGGTTGCTTCCGAAGAGCATACAATGCCAGTGGTAGGCAGTGCATTCATCCCTTTCTTAATGTGAGTTTCAACTTGGCTATCCTTTCCTTAAGCAAGCCGTTGATTCGTTCACATATCCTATTTCCCTCTGGATGATAAGCCGACGAGAACTTGTGCTTTATACCAAGCAACAAGCTAATCTGTTCGAACACTGTGTTCACGAAATGAGGCCCATTGTCTGATCTCATAACCTCACACACCCCCCCATCTAGGGAAGACCTCCCTCACCAGGAATTTAGCAGCACAGGCAGCAACGGGGTGTGTACAGGGACCTGCTTCTACCCAACTGGAGAAGGGACCCACCACCACAAGTAAATACATGTACCCATTACACACCTGGATCATATCGACATAATCGATGTGCAGGTGCTGGAAAGGTCCATTTGGTCTAGGGATGACTCCTCTCACTACCTTTAATGTGTGCCCAGAGGTGAATTGTTGGCAGATAATGAAATTTATCATAAAGAATGCCACATGCTCTGCTAAATTCGCTATAAACCAGTCTTCAGCGAGAGTTGCAGCAAGATTTTGTCTCGACAGGTGTTCAGGGTAGTGGAGCTGTTCTAGAGCTACCTTTAGAAGGGCGACAGGCATTACTGGTTTACCAGTGCTGTCATGCCTCCACAATCCATCTGAGGGGTTTAAAGAACACCCTCGACGCTTCCATACATTTTTCACCTCCTGAGGTACCTCCCCCTGGAGCTCCATTAACTGTGACTGCCCCATATTGATATAAGCTTCTGGTGTGGCTCGTGCTACCATCATTCTTTCATGGGTACGTGCCACCTCCACGTCCATGATTGTTTCAGTTTTGGATGCCATACGTTTGGCTTCCGTGTCTGCTTCGTGATTTCCACGTGACACGAAATCTGTCCCCTTGGTATGAGCAGTGCATTTAACGACCGCTATGCCTACTGGGAGCTGTAGTGCTTTGATCAGCCTGTCCAATAAGGCTGCGTGTTGCACTGGCGTGCCGTCTGCTCGGTGGTAGCCCCTCCTTTTCCAGCGTGCTAATCCTGCATGTACTGTCGACGTCACATAGACGGAGTCGCTGTACATTGTAACTTCCTGGTCTGCATGGTTCTCAATGGCTGAGTATCAGTGCCACTAGCTCTGCAGCCTGCGCTGAATAATGAGATGGTATTCGTGCACTGACAAGTACTCGGAACTCTCCATTTGCCATGTGTTTGATTACGGCCACGCCTGTATATCTTTGTCCATCTTCTTGGTCGATTTTCGAAGACCCGTCATTAAAGACGATCTCTCCACCTGCCCGGGCATTTTCCTTTGCCCTGGGGATCTCATCATAGAATTCCTCATAGTTTGCACAGTCATGCACAGGTTCTCCCTCTGTGACTGGCTCAGCTATAAACATGGCAGGGTTCACAGTTTTACATCACACTATTTTGATCGATGGGTAAGAGATGATCACCTCGTAGGCTGATGCTTTCTGGGAAGTCAGTGTGCCCTTTGGCTTTTCCAGTATGGCGAATAACGAGTGCTCAACATATAGTGTCATGGAGCACCCCATCACAATGGATGACGTCTTCTCAATGGCAAATGCGGTGGCAGCTAGATTTTGTTTGCATGGGAAGTGGCCCTTCATGACCGGGTCCAGACTCCCACTGTAATATGCTAGGGGTTTATACCCCAGTGAGGTTCGCTGCGCAAGCACTGCTGCCATAAAATTGCCATCGGTATGAGAAAACAGATAGAATTCCTCAGCATAATTAGGAATCCCGAGAACTGGGGCCTTACAAATTGCCCCCTTAAGTTCTGTGAACCCTTTCTCTATTCCTTCATTCCATTCAATCTCTTCTCGCATCGCCTGGGCCTTTTTAACAAGATGCAACAAAGGCTTGGTATATGAGCTGTAGTCAAAGATCCATGCTCTGACATAGCTGCACATGCCTAGGAAGCTTTGCATTTGTTTTACCGTGTGTGGCTTGGCCGTGTTCATGATAGCCTCGGCCCTTTCTGGGGTTACCCTTTTCCCCTCATGTGAGATTAGTTGCCCTATGTACAACACCTCCTGTTGGCAGTACTGCAGATTGTCTTTGTCCACTTTTTATCCCTTCTTAGCCAATATGGTCAATAGCTGGACAGAGTCGTGCCTGCATTGCTCTTCAGTGGTGCTGCAGATCAGAATGTCATCCACGTACTGCAAAAGAACACTGTCCACCGCAATATTGCTTAGTTCCATTTGCAGGACTCTGTTGAAAATAGATGGAGACTCGCAATGCCCCTGTGGCAACCTTGTGCTTTTCAGGCGCATTTGCCTGAAAGTAAACAATGTCAGGTCTTGTGAATCACGGTGCAATGGAACCGAGAAGAATGCATTTTTCAAATCGATCACCGTGAAGTATTTCGCCTCAGTGGGTATGTTGCACAGGATTGTGGATGGATTCGGGACTAGATGGAATTTGGCTTCAACTATGTCGTTTAGGGCTCGTAAATCCTGGATTAAACACCAAGACCCTCCCTTTGATTTCTTGACAGGATAAATCACTGTGTTGCAAGGTGATTCTGACGTCACCAGGATGCCCTGCAATCCCTTCATCTGCTTCTCTGGACATAGGATATTGTCAAGCCCGTGGCAGAATTGCTCCTGGTTTCAACTTAATTTTTACTTGGCCGGCTCCTTTCAGGAGACCTACGTCATAGGGTCCTGTAGTCCACACTTTGGTTGGCACTTGGGCCATGTCACCATCAAAGTATTCTGGACGTACTAAAGCTAGCATCATTCTCTGCGGTACCTCCCGCCTGATCATTTTGACCCAATATATTAAACTCACTTCCACCCGCATCTCTTCCAGGTCGGGGTGTTCTTCAAATAGATCATCATCGGTGACGTCAGTCACTCGATACCCTTCTTCGATGGCGACTATCGCACACCATGGTCTGCCCTCATCGTTGCGTCCCTCAACCAATACCACTTTTCCTCGCACTGCGGCAGAGTGTATCATTAAGGGAAATACTTGTCCCTCCTCTTCGTGCATGGGTATTCTTGGTCTGAATAGAAATTCATCCTGAGTTCTCATAGTTTTTTCTGCGAGGCCTGGTAACCCCACCATGAGTACTCGTATCCCATATGCGAATACTTCTGGCTCCAGCGGTTCAGCTCTCATAGCTGCATGTCCAGAATATGCTCTGATCATTTCGCACACTTTTGAATAATGCATTCCTGGTGTTGAGCACACTATGCCATCTTCAGTGAATGAGATGGTCATATTCAACTTTGTCATCAAGTCCCGACCCATGATATTTACAGGGGACTGACGTGAATACAATAACGTTACATTCATTTTGCGCTCCCCCACCGAGACTGGGAGTGCATCAGTAAAGGGAACTCTGCTATGAGCTCCAGTAAAACTCTGGGTGTCAATTTCCTCGCCGTACAAGGAAAACTTGCCTTCCCATATGCACGAGCGCGTTGCACCCGTGTCAATTAAGAAGGAATATTCTTTCCCCCCTATGGTGACATTTACCCTAGGTTCCCTGTGAGGGTCTCGTGTCAGTGATAGGATAGAATACATCAGAGTCCCCTGTGAACCGTCCTATTTCATGTATAGGTTCGGTCCATTGTATACCTGTGGGTTTCCTCCATCTGAATTAGTGCCCGGAGCCACTTGCGGCAGTGCCTGCTGGGGTTGTCCCTGCGGCACATTCCCCATGTTCTGTGGCTGGACTACTTGCTGCGCACCTTGCTGTGAACTAGGTGCCTGCTGCTGCACAGTATAGTTTTGCGCATTGCCCTGTTTTGGGGTAATAGGTTGATTCACCATGCCTGCCCCATCCCTTGGTTGTTCTGCCACATTCCTTGGCTTCTGCACATGCGCCATATGTCCTTTCATTCCACATAGCCAGCACGCTGGCGGTGGTCGGGTCATGTTTCCATCTGGCATGCTTGGACGTCCCATCTGTGCATTCTGAACACCACGTTGAACATTTTGATAACCTCCTTGGTTACCGAGAAACCCTCCCTGATTACTCTGCCATCCTCTTCCTCCAAAACCCCTCCCTCTTGGGTAAAATCCTGCATTACCCTGATTGGTCTGCGGCGGTTCAGTTGCACGTTGTGCACTCGAATCGACTGGGCTTGTCAACATGGCTCCCTCGAGAGCGTATATTGAGAGCTTCCTTTGCACTATCTTCGCCTCCTCTCCCTTACGTGTTGTCTCTTTCTTCCAATTCTTTTCTTGCAACAATCTACTATAATGTGCAATCGTCAACTGGATTTCGGCCCATGGTTTAGCTTCTACTAATTTTTTTAGCTGTTTTTGCACCGGTTCTGGTAACCCTTGGCACAATATAGAATAGAATGTAGAATACAGGGATAGATTTCGTCCAAGATTCATGCGTTTCGAGTACCCACGCGTCCTGAAAATTTTGGATATAAAGCAACGGATCCTCTGACTCTTTCATTTTACGAGTCATTATAGGTCCCATATTTGATGTGTCCGGATATAATATGCGCAGCGCTTTCCACACTGCTGCCCTACAGTTGTTAAATGGCGCTTCGTCATGAGTGGTATTAGTTATGGTCACCCCAGGGTAGCCTGCTCTTTTCCACACATCATCTGCTCTTTCGCCAAGTATAGCCATTAGGAGTTCCTTAATGTCCCCTATGGCTAGAGTGACACCCCCTGTCATTTTCTCTAACACATGTATCCACTTCCCAGCCCCTGACGTCAGCATGGGAAGTTAATTTTTAAGATTCTTGCGGTCCATGTGCGGCCAAGGAATATACTGTGGTCTTGCTCCCCCTTTCTCTAATAGTGGGAATTGGAATGCGCAGTCCTCTCTATCTTTCTGGTCTTTTGCCAGGGTGGCATTTCCGCCTAGCCGCCTGCCTGGTAATGCTCTTAGCCTGTCCGCATAGGCTGGGGCTGAAGCCCCCCTCTGACCATAGAGAGTCTCGTTCTGTCGGCTGGACTGTTCAGCAGACTTCGGTGTCCTACTTGAGGACCCGCTAGCATCTGACCATCGTACCTCTCGGTTCCCTGGGTGCTGCTTTTCGCACCGTCTCCCTTCGTCATACACTGTTTCTTCCGTTTCCCCTTCGGAGTCAGACTCTGAATACTCCCACTTCACACAGCTTCTTGTATCATCTTCGTTCTGCTCGACTTCGAGTCTATCTAGGGACAGTCCCCTACTCCCACTACTTTGGGTGACATCCTCAGTGTCATATAGCTGGGTGCTCTCCAAATGCTCATCTTCCCTTCCCTCTTGGGAGATTCGTTCCAGGCCCATCTCATCATATATTTTATCAATCGCTTCCCCGATGCTTCTGGTGTCAAAGTCATCATCAATACCTGTCCCGCTTGTACCTGGTACCACATCATTTGCAGGAAAGAATTCCTCTATGTCTTCCCAGCCTACTACAGGATTGGGTTTTTCCACTTCCCGTTGCAAATATTCTAAATCTCGTGACCTTTGACTGCGTTTATGCTCTTCTTCCTCATCCATTTCTCTTTGCTTTTTCGCTTCCTTTCTAGCCTTGTCTACTTCCCTCATTCGTTCATGTCTACGTTCCTTTGCCCTTCTTTCTTCCTAATCTTCTCGCTTTTTTACCTTTCTTTCGTGCATTCTCTTCTCTTCCTCTAACTTTAGCATGTTCTGCCTGTACTTTTCATAGGCAGCGCATTGTTTGCGACTGAGCGGTATTCCTTGCTCTTCGTGATATATTTGTTCCCGCCTCAACCTTTCCTTCCTTCGTGCCTTTTCATCCTTCATCTCCACTTCTTTCTCGCTTTCCTTTCTTTTCACCTCATCAGACTGTTCACTCGGCCTTGGATCATCGCTTCCTTTTCCATCTAATTTCAATAATATCTGCCCTCCCATCCATTCGTCCTTTGCAAATGTTTACTCATTGCTTCCTTTCCGTTTCTTTCTCACTCTCTCTATCGAGGGGTGCACACGTTTGTGCCTGATCCTTCCTTTCCTCACCGCGCCTCACTTTGTCCCACGGGATCGTGGAGGCTGTGTCGATTTCCTGTTCCTTCTCTTTCGTCTCGTCACTGCTACACGCAGGTGACTCATATGCTTGGTTGCTATACCCTGTGGCTGCCTTCAGTTCTCTTAGTGGGTACAGACTCTCTGACTTACTTTCTTCAGTAACTGGTTCCAGCGGGGCAGGTGGCGCGGTAGGCGTCTCACCCACCTCTGTACATACGTTTAATATCCAATCTGCGGGGGGCTCTTCTTCCTTCACTTGTTCAAACATTTTCCATAGCTCGAGGACTGCAAGGCGTTTCTCAAGCTTATTCCCGCTATATGTGGCATGCAAGAAGGTAGTCATATGCTGTAAAACCTCCTTCGACAATTACTCATTTTGGGGCCACGGCATAAACATTTTATTTGCGGTGCCCTTAACCCATTCTTGACTATATTTCTTCAGTTTTGTAGCGTGCTTTGGCAACTGCTTGCACAAATGTGCGAGTGGAGTAATTTCTTCCATTCTCACCTTCGTCACCAACAATAATCGCACAGTGTTCCAATGTTACGCTATTATGAGCAAGCACCACATACGCAAGCTCCAATCCAATATTTCTGCAATTTTATACCAACAATTCTACTCAAAACGCATCAATTCAGTGGCGAATCCCTCTCATTTACAGAATTGCGTAAAGCAAAAATGCATTGCCATTAATTTGATAACACAATTATTCCACATTCAGCATACACAGGACATAAATGACAGACGCTTGACAGACTAGACAGACACCAGCTGGTCATACATATACCTGCCTTCTAATTAAAACCCCGACATGGGATTTGAACTACCCCTTTATGACGTCTTTAAACGTCATCGTAGCCTAGCATCCCCCTCTCTGTGGGCTCTGGGTTCAAGTTCCTTCTGACCACTCTTTAAAGCGCAGGAACAAGGCGAATTTTACAGTTTTTCTCTCGGGTACCCTCCCGGTATCCCTTACAGTTTTTCTCTCGGGTGCCCCCCGGTATTCTTTACAGTTTTGATATCAAGTGCCTGGGTCTTCACCCCCTATATATTTGTACAGACTTTCCTACTTCTAGCTATATTATCTATCTCCGCCACCCACCGTTACCTTTCCCCTTCTTACTCTAAGGCCTATAAGACTTTTCCCAACACACGAGTTTTCGTCGTTTCAACACACTGATCGTCACTTTTCCTCTCTGGAATTTCAGGATCACCGCCCCTTCCGCTTCCAGTTCTTATGGTTTTCATCTGATCCGCTGCCAGTGGGAATGAGAAGGGTTATGCTTGTAAAAGTGGGTTCCTTCAGACCCACTGCAGATTTTTGGGAATATTACACTATCATTGTCCACGGGGAGCTTCTCAGCTTACTCAGCCAGAATGGCGAAAGAACTCGCGATGTAACCGAAGGCCCAGAGTTACTTCGTGCCGTCGGTTTAAAAGGTGTCTTATAACTATATCAATCAATTATCACAAATCAATGGCTGAAATCATCCTCTGCTACCAAGTGTTGACGAGGAGAGGAAATTACTGACGGGCCCATTGGTCAGTACTCACCCTCGAAAACTAGTAATACAAGATTGCTGCACAATGCGAGGACAGAGTGCGGGATTCACATTCTCCAGCAAGGTTCAATAATCAGGACTCAGTAAATTGGCAGAAGGAAGTCCGTTTAATGATACATACGTCAGCATATGAAGATCAGCAGCATCACAAACACCTGCCTCACCCCGACTTCCCCGAACTTCAGTACAACAGCCTCTTTTATGGGCAAACTTTGTCATCATTGACGTCTAATTCTACAAAAAATCATCATGCAGCAAAATTGGTTAGGAAAGGTAACTTAAGAATAGGTGTTATATCTGTATCTGGAAATAAAGCCATTGGATTGGATAACTCTTATCGGGTGGGCGTACGCCCATCCCTCTAGAACACACGTGACTGACATCACTACAAGTACGACGTCTCATTGGTTACAGTGTCTATAGGACCCTAGATTACATGGTCTATCATGATTGGGCAAGTTACACCTCTAAACATAAATCTTCACTTTAATTAGCAGCATGCAGAATGGACACCCAGGTGCCTAGTGTCCCAAGATTCACCCTTACTCCTTTCCATCAATCGGTTTTTTAGGGCTTTGTGTCAATTAGTTGGATGGGTATGGCCTCGGATCTGTAGTCTCTTATCAGGAAAAGTTATGGCATCCTCGGGTTCTGGATGATATCAGGCGGTGGTACATCTTCGCGCCTGGCTGGTCACGTGCTAGTTCACCGTGAATCTGCTTTAGTTTTCCATCTTTTTCTGTATTTAATTCTGTGTTCGCTTGGCCACCTGCATGGGCCTCTCTTATCTTGACCTTCACGGGCTGGCTGGCATGCTCTGAAGCTGGAGTCTCGTGAGCTCATGCTCACCTCCCTTCTCTGGCTGACCTCGATTTCCCCGGCATGAGCCTCTCTTTGCTAAGTTTCGATCCTGCTTCTTCCCTGGCCTCTGTTAGGTTTCGAAACTCAGCCTGTTAGGCCTCTGGCCGCCTGGGTACACTTCTGCTTTCACAAAATGGAGTTGCACGTGTACATTGTGCTGTATTGAGGTAGATATATGGTTGGCGCTTGCCGCTCTATTCTTCTACTAAGCATTGCAGGCAGGCAGTATCGATTTCTGAGCATCTTGCGTTTTAAGCTTATTTACACACATTCGATAGGGCGGTTGCTTCCATGTTGTCTCATGGCAACGTTTCCTTATGTTTTAACTTTATCTCTGCTCTCTGTCCATTACATTTATTCTAGCAGTCACTGGTACGGGCATGCTAGCTTTCAGTAGCCTCTTCTGGTTGTTCTCGGGGCTGCATAGGCCCTTAGTCTATTTTCATTGGCCTTCCATTGAGGCCTTCGGGGTTTCCTCGTGGACAGTCTGTAAAGACTCGTCGTTTCGTACCAATGGCAGGTACGGTTGTCTGATTGGGTACCGTGCAGCCCAGGGCTGTCTGGTTATGGGCACTTCAACAGGTACTGATCTTCTAACGTATATAGGGCAGAGGCCCACTGCAGCTCTCTGTTGGTTCAGCTGCTCCTCGTACGTCACATATCTTTGCGAGTACTTTGCTGGCATCTCGAAATGTGGAGCAGGGGTGCAGGCCATGTCTGGGACCTCCTCTACACTGGGACTTTGCATTGCTGCCCAGCGTACATGACGGCCACCAAGGTCTCCTTCAGTGGAGGATGGCAGCATGCGCAGCCCCGCGAGACTGGGACTTTGCATTGCAGCCCAGCGTGCATGACGGCCACCAAGGAACTCCTTCAGTGGAGAATGCCACCATGCACAGCCCAGCGAGATTGGGACTTTGCATTGCAGCCCAGCGTGCATGACAGCCACCAAGGGCTTCCTTCAGTGGAGGATGGAAGCATGCGCAGCCCCACGAGACTGGGACTTTGCATTGCAGCCCAGTCTGCATGATGGCCACCAAGGGCCTCCTTCAGTGGAGGATAGCAAGATGCGCAGCCCAGCGAGACTGCTACTTTGCATTGCAACCCAGTGTGCATGATGGCCAGCAAAGGCCACCTTCAGTGGAGGATGGCAGCATGCGCAGCCCCGCGAGACTGGGACTTTGCATTGTAGTCCAGCATGCATGATGGCCACCAATGCGGAGCCCTGTGAGACTGGAACTTTGCATTGCAGCCCAGCATGCATGACGGCCACCAAGGGACTTCTTCAGTGGGGGATGGCAGCATACGCAGCCGCGCGAGAATGGGACTTTGCATTGCAGCCCAGCATGTATGACGCCCACCAATTAACTCCTTCAGTGGAGAATGCCACCATGCATAGCCCAGCGAGACTGGGACTTTGCATTGCAGCCCACCGTGCATGACGGCCACCAAGGGCCTCCTTCAGTGGAGGATGGCAGCATGCACAGCCCCGTGAGACTGGGACTTTGCATTGCCGCCCAGTGTGCTTGACGGCCACCAAGGGCCTCCTTCAGTGGAGGATGGCAGCATGCACAGCCCCGCGAGACTAGGACTTTGCATTGTAGCCCAGCAAGCATGACGGCCACCAAGGAACTCCTTCAGTGGAGAATGCCACCATGCACAGCCCAGCGAGACTGGGACTTTGCATTGCAGCCCAGCGTGCATGACGGCCACCAAGAGTCTCCTTCAGTGGAGGATGGCCGCATGCAAAGCCCCGCAAGACTGGGACTTTGCATTGCAGCCCAGCGTGCACGACTGTCACCAAGGGCCTCCTTCAGTGGAGGATGGAACAATGCGCAGCCCAGCAAGACTGGGACTTTGCATTGCAGCCCAGCATGCATGACAGCCACCAAGGTACTCCTTCAGTGGAAAATGCCAAAATACGCAGTCCAGCGAGACTGGGATTTTGCATAGCAGCCAAGCGTGCATGACGACCACCAATGGCCTCCTTCAGTGAAGGATGGCAGCATGCGCACTCCCGCGAGACTGGGACATTGCATTGCAGCCCAGCGTGCATGACGGCCACCAAGGGCCTCCTTCAGTGGAGGATGAAAGCATGCACAGCCCCGTGAGACTGGGACTTTGCATTGCCGCCCAGCGTGCATGACGGCCACCATGGGTCTCCTTCAGTGGAGGATTGCAGCATGCACAGCCCCGCAAGACTGGGACTTTGCATTGCAGCCCAGCGTGCATGATGGCCACCACAGGCCTTCTTCAGTGGAGGGTGGCAGCATGCACAGTCCCGTGAGACTGGGACTTTGCATTGCCGCCCAGCTTGCATGACGGCCACCAAGGGCCTCCTTCAGTGGAGGATGGCAGCATGCGCATCCCCATGAGACTGGGACTTTGCATTGCAGCCCAGTGTGCAAGACGGCCACCAAGGGCCTCCTTCAGTGGAGGATGGCCGCATGCGAAGCCCCGCAAGACTGGGACTTTGCAAAGCATCCCAACATGCAAGACGGTCACCAAGGGCCTCCTTCTGTGGAGGATGGCACCATGCACAGCCCAGCAAGACTGGGTCTTTGCATTGCAGCCCAGCTTGCATGACGGCCACCAAGGGCCTCCTTCAGTGGAGGATGGAAGCATGCGCAGCCCCGCGAGACTGGGACTTTGCATTGCAGTCCAGTATGCATGATGGCCACCAAGGGCCTCCTTCAGTGGAGGATGGCAGCATGCACAGCCCCGCAAGGCTGGGAATTTGCATTGCAGCCCAGCCTGCATGATGGCCACCGAGGGCCCCCTTCAGTGGAGGGTAGCAGGATGCGCAGTCCAGCGAGACTGGGACTTTGCATTGCTACCCAGCTTGCATGACAGACACCAAGGGCCTCCTTCAGTGGAGGATGGCAGCATGCACAGCCCCGTGAGACTGGGACTTTGAATTGCCGCCCAGTGTGCTTGACGGCCACCAAGGGCCTCCTTCAGTGGAGGATGGCAGCATGCACAGCCCCGCGAGACTGGGACTTTGCATTGCAGCCCAGCGTGCATGACGGCCACCAAGAGTCTCCTTCAGTGGAGGATGGCCACATGCAAAGCCCCGCAAGACTGGGACTTTGCATTGCAGCCCAGCGTGCACGACGGTCACCAAGGGCCTCCTTCAGTGGAGGATGGAACAATGCGCAGCCCAGCAAGACTGGGACTTTGCATTGCAGCCCAGCGTGCATGACGGCCACCAAGGGCCTCCTTCAGTGGAGGATGAAAGCATGCACAGCCCCGTGAGACTGGGACTTTGCATTGCCGCCCAGCGTGCATGACGGCCACCATGGGTCTCCTTCAGTGGAGGATTGCAGCATGCACAGCCCCGCAAGACTGGGACTTTGCATTGCAGCCCAGCGTGCATGATGGCCACCACAGGCCTTCTTCAGTGGAGGGTGGCAGCATGCACAGTCCCGTGAGACTGGGACTTTGCATTGCCGCCCAGCTTGCATGACGGCCACCAAGGGCCTCCTTCAGTGGAGGATGGCAGCATGCGCATCCCCATGAGACTGGGACTTTGCATTGCAGCCCAGTGTGCAAGACGGCCACCAAGGGCCACCTTCAGTGGAGGATGGCCGCATGCGAAGCCCCGCAAGACTGGGACTTTGCAAAGCATCCCAACATGCAAGACGGTCACCAAGGGCCTCCTTCTGTGGAGGATGGCACCATGCACAGCCCAGCAAGACTGGGTCTTTGCATTGCAGCCCAGCTTGCATGACGGCCACCAAGGGCCTCCTTCAGTGGAGGATGGAAGCATGCGCAGCCCCGCGAGACTGGGACTTTGCATTGCAGTCCAGTATGCATGATGGCCACCAAGGGCCTCCTTCAGTGGAGGATGGCAGCATGCACAGCCCCGCAAGGCTGGGAATTTGCATTGCAGCCCAGCCTGCATGATGGCCACCGAGGGCCCCCTTCAGTGGAGGGTAGCAGGATGCGCAGTCCAGCGAGACTGGGACTTTGCATTGCTACCCAGCTTGCATGACAGACACCAAGGGCCTCCTTCAGTGGAGGATGGCAGCATGCGCAGCCCCACGAGACAGGGACTTTGCATTTCAGCCCAGCATGCATGACGGCCACCACAGACCTCCTTCAAAGGAGGATGGCAGCATGCACAGACCCGCGAGACTGGGACTTTGCATGGCCGCCCAGCTTGCAGAACGGCCACCAAGGGTCTCCTTCAGTGAAGGATGGCAGCATGCACGGCCCCGCGAGACTGGGACTTTGCATTGCAGCCCAGCGTGCATGACATTCACCAAGGAACTCCTTCAGTGGAGAATGCCACTATGCGCAGCCCAGCAAGACTGGGACTTTGCATAGCAGCAAAGCGTGCATGACGGCCACCAAGGGCCTCCTTCAGTGGAGGATGCACCATGCGCAGCCCAGCAAGACTGGGACTTTGTATTGCAGCCAAGCGTGCATGACGGCCACCAAGGGCATGCTTCAGTAGAGGATGGCAGCATGCGAAGCCCCAGAAGACTGGGACTTTGCATTGCAGCCCAGCGTGCATGACAGACACCAAGGAACTCCTTCAGTGTAAAATGCCAAAATGCGATTCCAGCGAGACTGGGACTTTGCATAGCAGCCAAGCGTGCATGACAACCACCAAGGGCCTCCTTCAGTAGAGGATGGCAGCATGCGCACCCCTGCGAGACTGGGACTTTGCATTGCAGCCCAGCATGCATGACGGCCACCACAGGCCTCCTTCAGTGGAGGATGGCAGCATGCGCAGCCCCGCGACACTGAGACTTTGCATTGCAGTCCAGTCTGCATGATGCCACCAAGGGCCTCCTTCAGTGGAGGATAGCAGGATGCGCAGCCCAGCGAGACTGCAACTTTGCATTGCAACCCAGCGTACATGATGGCCAGCAAGGAATTCCTTCAGTGAAGAATGCCACCATGCACAGCCCAGCGAGACTCGGACTTTGCATTGCAGCCAAGCGTGCATGCCGGCCACCACGGGCTTCCTTCAGTGGAGGATGGCCGCATGCGAAGCCCCGCAAGAATGGGACTTTGCTTTGCAGCCCAGTATGCATAACGGCCACCAAGGAAATCCTTCAGTGGATAATGCCACCATGCACAGCCCAGCAAGATTGGGACTTTGCATTGCAGCCCAGCTTGCATGACGGCCACCAAGGGCCTCCTTCAGTGGAGGATGGAAGCATGCGCAGCCTCGCAAGACTGCGACTTTTCATTGCAGTCCAGTCTGCATGATGCCACCAAGGGCCTCTTTCAGTGGAGGATAGCAGGATGCGCAGCCCAGCGAGACTGCAACTTTGCATTGCAACCCAGCGTACAAAATGGCCAGCAAGGGCCTCCTTCAGTGGAGGATGGCAGCATGCACAGCCCCGCGAGACTGGGACTTTGCCTTGTAGTTCAGCATGCATGACAGCCACCAATGCGGAGCCCAGCAAGACTGGAACTTTGCATTGCAGCCCAGCATGCATGACGGCTACCAAGGGAATCCTTCAGTGGGGGATGGCAGCATACGCAGCCCCATGAGAATGGGACTTTGCATTGCAGCCCAGCGTGTATGACGCCCACCAATTAAGTCCTTCAGTTTAGAATGCCACCATGCACAGCCCAGCGAGACTGGGACTTTGCATTGCAGCCCATCGTGCATGACGGCCACCAAGGGCCTCCTTCAGTGGAGGATGGCATCATGCGCAGCCCTGCAAGACTTGCACTTTGCATTGTAGCCCAGCGTGCAAGACAGCCATCACAGGCCTCCTTCAGTGGAGGATGGCAGCATGCGCAGCCCAGCGAGACTGGGACTTTGCATTGCAGCCCAGTGTGCATGACTTCCACAAAGGGCCTCCTTCAGTGGAGGATGAAAACATGCGCGGCCCTGTGAGACTGGGACTTTGCATTGCCACCCAGCATGCATGACGGCCACCAAGGGTCTCCTTCAGTGGAGGATGGCAGCATGCACAGCCCCGCGAGACTGAGACTTTGCATTGCAGCCCGGCGTGCATGATGGCCACCACAGGTCTCCTTCAGTGCAGGATGGCAGCATGCACAGCTCTGCGAGACTGGGACGTTGCATTGCCGCCCAGCTTGCATGACGGCCACCAAGGGCATCCTTCAGTGGAGGATGGCAGCATGCGCAGCCCCGCGAGACTGGGACTTTGCATTGCAGCCCAGTATGCATGACGGCCACCAAGGGCCTCCTTCAGTGGAGGATGGCCGCATGCGAAGCCCCGCAATACTGGGACTTTGCATTGTAGCCCTGCATGCATGACGGTCACCAAGGGCCTCCTTCAGTGGAGGATGGCCCCATGCGCAGCCCAGCAAGACTGGGACTTTGCATTGCAGCCCAGCCTGCATGATGGCAATGAAGGGTCTCCTTCAGTTGAGGATGGCAGCATGTGCAGCCTCCGAGACTGGGACTTTGCATTGCAGTCCAGTGTGTATGACGGCCACCAAGGGCCTCCTTCAGTGGAGGGTAGCAGGATGCGCACCCCAGCAAGACTGGAATTTTGCATTGCAGCCTAGCGTGCATGACGGCCACCAAGGGCCTCCTTCAGTGGAGGATGGCAGCATGCGCAGCCCCGCGAGACAGGGACTTTGCATTGCAGGCCAGAGTGCACGACAGCCACCAAGGAACTCCTTCAGTGGAGTATGCCACAATGCACAGCCCAGCGCGACTGGGACTTTGAATTGCAGCCCAGCATGCATGATGGCCACCAAGGGCCTCCTTCAGTGGAGGATGGCTGCATGCGAAGCCCCGCAAGACTGGGACTTTGCATTGCAGCCCAGTGTGCATGACGATCACCAAGGGCCTCCTTCAGTGGAGGATGGCACCATGCGCAGCCCAGTAAGACTGGAACTTTGCATTGCAGCCCATCTTGCATGACGGCCACCAAGGGCATCCTTCAGTGGAGGATGAAAGCATGCGCAGCCCCGTGAGACTGGTGTTGACGAGGAGAGGAAATTACTTACGGGACCATTGGTCAGTACTCACCCTCGAAAACTAGTAATACAAGATAGCTGCACCATGCGAGGACAGAGTGCGGGATTCACATACTCCAGCAAGGTTCAATAATCAGGAATCAGTAAATTGGTAAAGGGAATTCCATTTAATGATACACACATCAGCATATGGAGATCAGCAGCATCACAAACACCTGCCTCACCCCGACTTCCCCGAACGTCAGTACAACAGCCTCTTTTATGGGCAAACTTTGTCACCATTGACATCTACTTCCATAAAAAATCATCATGCAGCATAATTGGATAGGAAAGGTAACTTAAGTATAGGTATTATATCTTTATATGCAAATAAAGCAATTGGATTGGATAACTCTTATTGGGTGGGCGTCTATGCCCATCTCTCTACAACACAAGTGATTGATGTCACTACAAGTACAACGTCTCATTGGTTACAGTGTCTATAGGACCCTAGATTACATGTTCTATCATGATTGGGCAAGTTAAACTCCTAAACATAAATCTTCACTTTAATTAGCAGCATGCAGAATAGAAAACCAGGTGCCTAGTGTCCCAAGATTCACCCTTCCTCCTTTCCATCAATCAGTGTTTTAGGGCTATGTGTCAATTAGTTGGCTGGGTATGGCCTCGGATCTGAGGTCTCTTATCAGGAAATGTTATGGCATCCTCAGGTTCTGGATGACATCAGGCGGTGGTACATTTTCACGCCTGGCTGGTCACGTGCTAGTTCACCGTGAATCTGCTTTAGTTTTCCATCTTTTCGTGTATTTAATTCTGTGTTCGCTTGGCCACCTGCGTGGGCCTCTCTTATCTTGACCTTCACGGGCGGGCTGGCATGCTCTGAAGCTGGAGTCTCGTGAGCTCATACTCACCTCCCTTCTCGGTTGAGCTCGATTTCCCCGGCATGAGCCTCTCTTTGCTAAGTTTCGATCCTGCTTCTTCCCTGGCCTCTGTTAGGTTTTGAAACTCGGCCTGTATTGAGGTAGATATATGGTTGGCACTTGCAGCTCTATTCTTCTACTAAGCATTGCAGGCAGTATCGATTTCGGAGCATCTTGTGTTTCAAGCTTATTTACACACATTCGATAGGGCGGTTGCTTCCATCTTGTTTCATGGCAACGTTTCCTTACGTTTTAACTTTATCTCTCCTCTCTGTCCATTACATTTATTCTAGCAGTCCCTGGTACGGGCATGCTAGCTTTTAGTAGCCACTTCTGGTTGTTCTCGGGGCTGCCTAGGCCCTTAGTCTCTTTCCATTGGCCTTCCATTAAGGCCTTCCGGGTTTCCTCCTGGACAGTCTGTAAATACTCGTTGTTTCGTACCAATGGCAGGTACGGTTGTCTGATTGGGGACCGTGCAGCCCAGGGCTGTCCGGTTATGGGCACTTCAACAGGTACTGATCTTCTAACGTACACAGGGCAGAGGCCCACTGCAGCTCTCTGTTGGTTCAGCTGTTCATCGTACGTTACATATATTTGCGAGTACTTTGATGGCATCTCGAAATGTGGAGCAGGGGTGCAGGCCATGTCTGGGACCTCCTCTGCACTCCCCCCTCTGATCGGTTCATCGACCACTTCTGCTTCCTCCTTTGTATTCAGCTTCTTAGACTCCTCTGAATCTTGTTCATCGTCTTCAGGACTGGTACATGACGGTGTGAACATGTGCATCTTAGGAGTCCATATCTTTATCACCCCTTTCAAGCTTCCTGCAGTTTTCACATGCTCATCTTTGTTCCAGGTCATCAACTGGCATTGTCCATTTGGACTGCAGTAAATCCATTTGTCTTCATACCTTCTTCGTTTCTTAGGATAAGTGAATTTAGTTCCCTATGGTGCAAATTCACTGGCCTTCACAAAGTCCTTTATTTCTTCATCTGTCAGGTCTCTGGGTTTCCAGCCTGGCTCAACATCAACCATAAGTTTAATCCCGATGGCCTTCTTTGCAGTTTTCTGGCATTGAGTGATGAATATCTTGATAACACAGAATCCTAGCAGTACCATGGCTAGCAAGGCTCCCAGGAACTTGAATATATCAGCCATTCATTGCGGGACCCATGAGAATAGGTTCCCAAACCAACTGTCATCATTTACCACATCTGTTTCATCAGTCATCTGGTGTTTTAAAGTTGTCAACATGCTTATGGCCTCTGCGAGGGTTCCATTTTCCTCATCATGCGATGGTATAAATGTGCAATATGATTCTCCGATTTTTGCACAAACACCTCCATCCATTGCTGTGATCATGTCAAGCACATATCTGTTCTGGAGGGTCATCAGTCTAACCGCTCTCAGCTCTTCTTTGATCGCATTGAATCCTTTTATTGTGGTGTTGATGGTCTGCAGTAATTCCCATCTGGTTATCTGCAACCATTTAGCATTCACTCCAATTTGGATGTGTGGCAGGAGCATTGTGGTGAATACTGTTGAAGTGAGGCTGAACAGCCTGTGTTCGTATGGAATCGCATAGAATGCTTCTTCTAATTTGGCAGAAAAGTAGTTTTCTCTCTTCATTCTGGATATCAGCTCTGCGGATCTCCTCCTTCTCAGATGAGCATCTGCTTTTGGGAAGCTGTCCAGATTCAGATCGTTTTTTGGAATCACCAGTGGGGGAACATGGACATTGACCAATATACAAATGCCCCCCCAATCTTTTGGCAGTCTTATGTATGCTTTGGATCCACACGCCCAATAGTGGTCCATCAGGACTGCGGTTCCTTGTGCCATTCCTGGTGACTCATAAATTCGTCCACAGTTTTGATTCTCCCCCATTTTCCTTATGGCATTACTTCTGAAGCACAGTTTCAGGTTCTCCAACGGTACTATATCCAGGGGCCCTCCCCTGTCTTCGACCAATGTTAACAGCTTCACCAACTTCGTCCATAGAGGTTTACATAACCTCTGTGAGTTTTCTATTGCTTCCTTGCAGGCTCCAAAAACCATCCAAGCTCGGCAGATTACGACTCCTTCCTCCCATCCGTTAGCGGAAACTACTGACCCCCAGATCTGCATTTGTCCCCGGTTCCTCCATATTTGAGCTTCTTCTGCCGTTTTTCCTTGGACGTTCAGTCTTGAGTTTATTTCCCACCTTATTCCTGATCCTTTGATGTCAGGGTTTTCATATCTAATAACGTGATTCTTGGTGTACGCCCTGTTTCTTGTTTTGATGTCCTGGACAAACCCATCTTCATCAGGGTAGTACTTTTCGTTGGCCCATATCAACGATGCGTCTTTTCCCATAAATTGTCCTCTGGTGTTGCACATTGCCACGTGTGACATGCAGTGGGCTGTGGGGACATCGATCTCTACAGCCACGAAGATCTTGGATTTTCCCATGTTGTATGGCAGTAACGTACAGACGAAGCATTCTCCTTCTGACTGCCTACGTCCTACTTCCTTCATATGCTGGTACCATATGTTGTTTCCGAGAAGGGCTGTGCTGTCCAAGTAATCGCTTAGCTCATTATCGGTTTCATATGGATTTCTCTTGATCCTTAGTGTTTTTCTGTAGTTAGCTATCACTATGTCTCTGAATGCATCTGTATTGCTCTTCCGTTCCGGCAGGCTCTCATGTATTATCTTAGGAGGGGCAGGTTTCATTTCCTGCCCTGCAGTACTATGGGGAGGTCTTGTGTTTCTTCTTCTTCCCTCATGCATTATTTCGTAGACCTTCTTCCACATGTGGCTCATCATCCTTCCAACATGTGGCGGTGTCGTAAGCATGGTCGTTATTTCTGGTGTTGGAGCAGGTGTGCTCATTATCACAGTTGCTGCAGTTTTCTTGCTCAGCTCCTCATGTAGTTTCTTTGCTCTTAGTATGAGTGCAAACACATATTTGACTACCGCATGTGTATTCCCCATGAGTTCTTTTGTGGCCTCCTCTGTTCTTTTGAGGGATTTTGTCAGGCCATCTTTGTCTTGTTGCTCGCTTGGTTCTCTGTTCTCTGGAGCTGTTCGTTTCACAGGTATCTTTTTGTTTTCTGTCGGTTTGGCCTGGGGTCTCACAGCCATTGATACCTGCCCTTGCTCGTGTGCACTCAGTGTCTCGGTGTGTGCTGTGGACAGTGCTATGTTATCATTCATTCCGTGCTGACCCTGTCTCCAGCTTTTCTCGTCATTCATAATTTCATGTGCATCCATATCACTGCTAATTAAATTCAACTGTAAATCATTTGCTTTATCATCAATTTTTCTTGGAACAGGGATGACAATATAAGGTCTGGGTGCCTTTGTGGGGCCCAGACGCTCATTACCTGGTGGATGCACGGACATTGGGATGCTTCGTGCACCAATAAAAAGTGCAGTTCTGATCGTTAACGACAAAAATACTACAATAATCACTATACATATACGTATGATTGCCTTGAAGGACAGTTTGCAGCACCTCCTTCCAGGAAAGCGTGGGCGCCCATCCACTGGTGGCACAACTAAATTACTGTTTTGGGCCCCCATCTCGAACAAGTCCATAGTCAATAGTTTATTTATTTTCTTATCTTGATTTTGTTACTTAAAATGTTCCGCAAACACTAAAGAGGCGGGTGCAGCTTAATGTCCCCCCTCTTGCGAGTGATGACGGAAGTCTCTAGTTATAGAGTACAGATCCTTTGCTAGAATATGGAAAAAGGTTAGACTACCGTTTTTAGCACATCACATTCTTCCTGCATTTGTGTATACAAAGCATTCCCACGGCACCTTCCCAATTCGTCTTGGCCCTGAGGACATGCAGGAATTTGTTTGCAGTGACACCATAAAAATGGATTTGTTACACATCACGCATAGATAAACCATTGAAAAAATAAAACAAAAATAAAAATAAAGTGAACATATGAGGAGGTAGGAAAAAATAAGAAAAAGGTTGAACACGGTAAACACAGCAGTGAAGTTTGGGTCTTTGTTCCTTTCACTTGGTCCTTCGAGGTCAAGTCGCTGAACAGTCTCTCTCTCCCCCATTTACTGCACTGCGAGGGAGGATGAACACGAAAAAGAAAAAATAGAACAAGATGTTGTTATCCTTGTTTCTGCTCTTCTCGACCTGTCCTATGTTGAAAGCATGAAGAACTGTGTCTTTGTTTTCTTGCTTTGTCCCCGGCTGGGGATGATGAAAAGGATAATTTTGGAATGCCCCCTTCTAAGGCTTTTCTTAGTAGTGGATGTCCATAGCTGCTCCTTAGTTGTGATGCAATAGCCCTTAGGAGTCTGTTTAATTGGGCAGTCTTTGATGGATCATTAAGAAAGATGGGTATGTAGACATTGCTGGGTCTGCACACTAGTTCCGGGAAGTTTTCGATGAGATGAAAGAAAACTCGAAAAGCGTACAGACTGTCTGCGGGTGTTAATGACATTTGTTCAGGGTCTTTGGCTCTGAAGTCACAGGCCGTTCTTTCAGTGCGATCAGTTCTTCCCCTTTGATCTGTCTCTCGTCCAATAGTCTCACTGAAATCTCCTCAGGAATTCTTGCTGGAAATTGGACAGCTAGACTTGGAGCATGATGCCTTGGAGGAGTGCGCACATGTGTGGGATGTTGGCCGAATTCCTAAGAAAGGTGATGACGTCCACATCGGCAGGTCTCCCCACCATTTCCGGATAGTCTGTGACTAATCGAAGCAAAACGATGTGTGCCAGCCGTATATCTACAGGTGATAGGGGCATTCGCCTCATTCGCTGGGTCCTGATCACAGTCCCTTCTTTTGATGCAAACAAGTTTTGCACTTTCCTGCTGTGTGAGTTGCAACCACATGGTTCAACTTGTACCACACTTGGTTGAGGAAGTAATTGTTTTCTGGATCTCTGATGAAGGATAGGGTGTCAGTGGTTCTTCCAACGAGTCCTGGATACTCTTCTATGATCATGAAGAACAACGTATAGGTGATCTCGTCAATGATAACCTGTGGTGGAGGCATCTGTGTCTCTTCCACTGTGTTCGGGCAGTGTGATTAAAGTTTTTGTTATGACTGTCAGTAGTTGTCGGATTATTTTCTTGTTCGCAGGGTCTTGAATGAATTCAGTAATGCTGGCTTCTCTGCCTATAAGTGACGGATAGGACAATACAACTAGTTGAAAATAAGTGAGCACATCCCACTTGAGGCTTCTGCTGGGACGAACCATGTGATCGTGAACAAAGTCTTTATGCTGGGTCCTTCAGGATAACAGTTTCAGTTCTCAGGATTGTCCGGTTCTGTTTCTTACCAGAGTCTTAGGCTTATGAATGCTTTGTGCATTTTTAAATGTTCATGCGATTAACGCTTTTGCCGATATGATTGTGTGATTTTCTTAATTTACCCTGCACTTTTGGCTGCAGAGAGTGTTTGCTTGCTTATTATTGTTTCTTTCGTGCATAACAAAGTTCAATCATGGGCACAATTTTCACAACGTTCTTTGTAGGCTATATTCAATGTTTGTGCTTGTTCTTTTGACACTTTTCAATTGGCTTGAGGAAATGTCTTGTTTTACAAGTTTCACTTTTCTTGCTTTCTTATTACTTATCTGCTCATGCGTCCTTCTTCCTCGCCATAGATCTGATCTGTATGCGCTGCGGTTCGTCTTCTTTTTCTGTAGGTTCTTCTTCGTTGAGTGCAGCAGGAAGGCTTTCGCCTACAAAGGGTTTGAGATCGTTCAGAAAGATCCAGGCTCTTCTTCCCACAAGCTTGACAGCGAACAGAGTGCAGTCCTCTATGATGAAGGGGCCGTTAAACCTTGGTTCGTCCCATTTCTTTCTCGTAAAGTTCTTCACTAGAACTCTGTCCCCCGGGAAGACAGGGGGTACATTAAGGCTGAGAGTTGTTTCTTCATCAGCACTATCTGTTGTGATTCGTGCTGTGTTATCCCCTTTCCGCTGTCGCTGCAGCTGGCCTGAAATGATAGAGGTGCTGGCTATGAGACAGTCAAGGTACGCCTTCATTTCTGCTCCCAGAACCTCCCTAGTAGATTGGGCATCACATCTGGCTCTAACTTGAGGGGTAAGAGGGGTTCTCATTCTCCTCCCAGTGACCACTTTGTGTGGTGTAAGATGATGGTCGGAGCCTGGTTGCTTCCGAAGAGCATACAATGCCAGTGGTAGGCAGTGCATTCATCCCTTTCTTAATGTGAGTTTCAACTTGGCTATCCTTTCCTTAAGCAAGCCGTTGATTCGTTCACATATCCCATTTCCCTCTGGATGATAAGCCGACGAGAACTTGTGCTTTATACCAAGCAACAAGCTAATCTGTTCGAACACTGTGTTCATGAAATGAGGCCCATTGTCTGATCTCATAACCTCACACACCCCCCATCTAGGGAAGACCTCCCTCACCAGGAATTTAGCAGCACAGGCAGCAACGGGGTGTGTACAGGGACGTGCTTCTACCCACCTGGAGAAGGGACACACCACCACAGGTAAATACATGTACCCATTACACACCTGGATCATATCGACATAATCGATGTGCAGGTGCTGGAAAGGTCCATTTGGTCTAGGGATGACTCCTCTCACTACCTTTAATGTGTGCCCAGAGGTGAATTGTTGGCAGATAATTAAATTTACCATAAAGAATGCCACATGCTCTGCTAAATTAGCTATAAACCAGACTTCAGCGAGAGTTGCAGCAAGATTTTGTCTCGACAGGTGTTCAGGGTAGTGGAACTGTTCTAGAGGTACCTTTAGAAGGGCGACAGGCATTACTGGTTTAGCAGTGCTGTCATGCCTCCACAATCCATCTGAGGGGTTTAAAGAACACCCTCGATGCTTCCATACATTTTTCACCTCCTGAGGTACCTCCCCCTGGAGCTCCATTAACTGTGACTGCCCCATATTGCTATAAGCTTCTGGTGTGGCTCGTGCTACCATCATTCTTTCATGGGTACGTGCCACCTCCACGTCCATGATTGTTTCAGTTTTGGATGCCATACGTTTGGCTTCCGTGTCTGCTTCGTGATTTCCACGTGACACGAAATCTGTCCCCTTGGTATGAGCAGTGCATTTAACAACCGCTATGCCTACTGGGAGCTGTAGTGCTTTGATCAGCCTGTCCAATAAGCCTGCGTGTTGCACTGGCGTGTCGTCTGCTTGGTGGTAGCCCCTCCTTTTCCAGCATGCTAATCCTGCATGTACTGTCGACGTCACATAGACGGAGTCGCTGTACATTGTTACTTCCTGGTCTGCATGGTTCTCAATGGCTGAGTATCAGTGCCACTAGCTCTGCAGCCTGCGCTGAATAATGAGATGGTATTCGTGCACTGACAAGTACTCGGAACTCTCCATTTGCCATGTGTTTGATTACGGCCACGCCTGTATATCTTTGTGCATCTTCTTGGTCGATTCTCGAAGACCCGTCATTAAAGACGATCTCTCCACCTGCCCGGGCATTTTCCTTTACCCTGGGGATCTCATCATAGAATTCCTCATAGTTCGCACAGTCATGCACAGGTCCTCACTCTGTGACTGGCTCAGCTATAAACATGGAAGGGTTCACAGTTTTACATCACACTATTTTGATCGATGGGTAAGAGATGATCACCTTGTAGGCTGATGCTTTCTGGGAAGTCAGCGTGCCCTTTGGCTTTTCCAGTATGGCGAATAACGAGTGCTCAACATATAGTGTCATGGAGCACCCCATCACAATGGATGACGTCTTCTCAATGGCAAATGCGGTGGCAGCTAGATTTTTTTTGCATGGGAAGTGGCCCTTCATGACCGGGTCCAGACTCCCACTGTAATATGCTAGGGGTTTATACCCCAGTGAGGTTCGCTGCGCAAGCACTGCTGCCATAAAATTGCCATCGGTATGAGAAAACAGATAGAATTCCTCAGCATAATTAGGAATCCCGAGAACTGGGGCCTTACAAATTGCCCCCTTAAGTTCTGTGAACCCTTTCTCTATTCCTTCATTCCATTCAATCTATTCTCGCATCGCCTGGGCCTTTTTAACAAGCTGCAACAAAGGCTTGGTATATGAGCTGTAGTCAAAGATCCATGCTCTGACATAGCTGCACATGCCTAGGAAGCTTTGCATTTGTTTTACCGTGTGTGGCTTGGCCGTATTCATGATAGCCTCGGCCCTTTCTGGGGTTACCCTTTTCCCCTCATGTGAGATTAATTGCCCTATGTACAACACCTCCTGTTGGCAGTACTGCAGATTGTCTTTGTCCACTTTTTATCCCTTCTTAGCCAATATGGTCAATAGCTGACAGAGTCTTGCCTGCATTGCTCTTCAGTGGTGTTGCAGATCAGAATGTCATCTACGTACTGCAACAGAACACTGTCCACCGCAATATTGCTTAGTTCCATTTGCAGGACTCTGTTGAAAATAGATCGAGACTCGCAATGCCCCTGTGGCAACCTTGTGCTTTTCAGGCGCATTTGCCTGAAAGTAAACAATGTCAGGTCTTGTGAATCACGGTGCAATGGAACCGAGAAGAATGCATTTTTCAAATCGATCACCGTGAAGTATTTTGCCTCAGTGGTGATGTTGCACAGGATGGTGGATGGATTCGGGACTAGAGGGAATTCGGCTTTGACTATGTCGTTTAGGGCTCGTAAATCCTGGATTAAACACCAAGACCCTCCCTTTGATTTCTTGACAGGATAAATCACTGTGTTGCAAGGTGATTCTGACGTCACCAGGATGCCCTGCAATCCCTTCATCTGCTTCTCTGGACATAGGATATTGTCAAGCCCGTGGCAGAATTGCTCCTGGTTTCAACTTAATTTTTACTTCGCCGGCTCCTTTCAGGAGATCTACGTCATAGGGTCCTGAAGTCCACACTTTGGTTGGCACTTGGGCCATGTCACCATCAAAGTATTCTGGACGTACTAAAGCTAGCATCATTCTCTGCGGTACCTCCCGCCTGATCATTTTGACCCAATATATTAAACTCACTTCCACCCGCATCTCTTCCAGGTCGGGGTGTTCTTCAAACAGATCATCATCGGTGACGTCAGTCACTCGATACCCTTCTTCGATGCCGACTATCGCACACCATGGTCTGCCCTCAATGTTGCGTCCCTCAACCAATACCACTTTTGCTCGCACTGCGGCAGAGTGTATCATTAAGGGAAATATTTGTCCCTCCTCTTCGTGCATGGGTATTCTTGGTCTGAATAGAAATTCATCCTGAGTTCTCATAGTTTTTTCTGCGAGGCCTGGTAACCCCACCATGAGTACTCGTATCCCATATGCAAATACTTCTGGCTCCAGCGGTTCAGCTCTCATAGCTGCATGTCCAGAATATGCTCTGATCATTTCGCACACTTTTGAATAATGCATTCCTGGTGTTGAGCACACTATGCCATCTTCAGTGAATGAGATGGTCATATTCAACTTTGTCATCAAGTCCCGACCCAGGATATTTACAGGGGACTGACGTGAATACAATAACGGTACATTCATTTTGCGCTCCCCCACCGAGACTGGGAGTGCATCAGTAAAGGGAACTCTGCTATTAGCTCCAGTAAAACTCTGGGTCTATTGCCTCGCCGGACAAGGAAAACTTGCCTTCCCATATGCACGAGAGTGTTGCACCCATGTCAATTAAGAAGGAATATTCTTTCCCCCCTATGGTGACATTTACCCTAGGTTCCCTGTGAGGGTCTCGTGTCACTGATAGGATAGAACACATCAGAGTCCTCTGTGAACCATCCTATTTCATGTATAGGTTTGGTCCATTTTATACCTGTGGGTTTCCTCCATCTGAATTAGTGCCCTGAGCCACTTGCGGCAGTGCCTGCTGGGGTTGTCCCTGCGGCACATTCCCCATGTTCTGTGGCTGGACTACTTGCTGCGCACCTTGCTGTGAACTAGGTGCCTGCTGCTGCACAGTATAGTTTTGCGCATTGCCCTGTTTTGTGGTAATAGGTTGATTCACCATGCCTGCCCCATCCCTTGGTTGTTCAGCCACATTCCTTGGCTTCTGCACATGCGCGCCATATGTCCTTTCATTCCACAAAGCCAGCACGCTGGCGGTGGTCGGGTCATGTTTCCATCTGGCATGCTTGGACGTCCCATCTGTGCATTCTGAACACCACGTTGAACATTTTGATAACCTCCTTGGTTACCGAGAAACCCTCCCTGATTACTCTGCAATCCTCTTCCTCCAAAACCCCTCCCTCTTGGGTAAAATCCTGCATTACCCTGATTGGTCTGCGGCGGTTCAGTTGCACGTTGTGCACTCAAATCGACTGGGCTTGTCAACATGGCTCCCTCGAGAGCGTATATTGAGAGCTTCCTTTGCACTAGCTTCGCCTCCTCTCCCTTACGTGTTGTCTCTTTCTTCCGATTCTTTTCTTGCAACAATCTACAATAATGTGCAATCGTCAACTGGATTTCGGCCCATGGTTTAGCTTCTACTAATTTTTTAGCTGTTTTTGCACCGGTTCTGGTAACCCTTGGCACAATATAGAATATAATGTAGAATACAGGGATAGATTTCGTCCAAGATTCATGGGTTTCGAGTACCCACGCATCCTGAAAATTTTGGATATAAAGCAACGGATCCTCTGACTCTTTCATTTTACGAGTCATTATAGGTCCCATATTTGATGTGTCCGGATATAATATGCACAGCGCTTTCCACACTGCTGCCCTACAGTTGTTAAATGGCGCTCCGTCATGAGTGGTATTAGTTATGGTCACCCCAGAGTAGCCTGCTCTTTTCCACACATCATCTGCTCTTTCGCCAAGTATAGCAATTAGGATTTCCTGATTGTCCCCTATGGCTAGAGTGACACCCCCTGTCATTTTCTCTAACACATGTATCCACTTCCCAGCCCCTGACGTCAACATGGGACGTTAATTTTTAAGATTCTTGCGGTCCATGTGCGGCCAAGGAATATACTGTGGTCTTGCTCCCCCTTTCTCTAATAGCGGGAATTGGAATGCGCAGTCCTCTCTATCTTTCTGGTCTTTTGCCAGGGTGGCATTTCCGCCTTGCCGCCTGCCTGGTAATGCTCTTAGCTTGTCTGCATAGGCTGGGGCTGAAGCCCCCCTCTGACGGTAGAGAGTCTCGTTCTGTCGTCTGGACTGTTCAGCAGACTTCGGTGTCCTTCTTGAGGACCCGCTAGCATCTGACCATCGTACCTCTCGGTTCCCTGGGTGCTGCTTTTCGCACCATCTCCCTTCGTCATACACTGTTTCTTCCGTTTCCCCTTCGGAGTCAGACTCTGAATACTCCCAGTTCACACAGCTTCTTGTATCATCTTCGTTCTGCTCGACTTCGAGTCTATCTAGGGACAGTCCCCTACTCCCACTACTTTGGGTGACATCCTCAGTGTAATATAGCTGGGTGCTCTCCAAATGCTCATCTTCCCTTCCCTCTTGGGATATTCGTTCCAGGCCCATCTCATCATATATTTTATCAATCGCTTCCCCGATGCTTCTGGTGTCAAAGTCATCATCAATACCTGTCCCGCTTGTACCTGGTACCACATCATTTGCAGGAAAGAATTCCTCTATGTCTTCCCAGCCTACTACAGGATTGGGTTTTTCAACTTCCCGTTGCAAATATTCTAAATCTCGTGACCTTTGACTGCGTTTATGCTCTTCTTCCTCAATCATTTCTCTTCGCTTTTTCGCTTCCTTTCTAGCCTTGTCTACTTCCCTCATTCGTTCATGTCTACGTTCCTTTGCCCTTCTTTCTTCCTCATCTTCTCGCTTTTGTACCTTTCTTTCGTGCATTCTCTTCTCTTCCTCTAACTTTAGCATGTTCTGCCTGTACTTTTCATAGGCAGCGCATTGTTTGCGACTGAGCGGTATTCCTTGCTCTTCGCGATATATTTGTTCCCGCCTCAACCTTTCCTTCCTTCGTGCCTTTTCATCCTTCATCTCCACTTCTTTCTCGCTTTCCTTTCTTTTCACCTCATCAGACTGTTCACTCGGCCTTGCATCATCGCTTCCTTTTCCATCTAATTTCAATAATATCTGCCCTCCCATCCATTCGTCCTTTGCAAATGTTTACTCATTGCTTCCTTTCCATTTCTTTCTCACTCTCTCTATCGAGGGGTGCACACGTTTGTGCCTGATCCTTCCTTTCCTCACCGCCCCTCACTTTGTCCCACGGGATTGTGGAGGCTGTGTCGATTTACTGTTCCTTCTCTTTCGTCTCGTCACTGCTACACGCAGGTGACTCAAATGCTTGGTTGCTATACCCTGTGGCTGCCTTCAGTTCTCTTAGTGGGTACAGACTCTCTGACTTACTTTCTTCAGTAACTGGTTCCAGCGGGGCAGGTGGCGAGGTAGGCGTCTCACCCACCTCTGTACATACGTTTAATATCCAATCTGCGGGGGGCTCTTCTTCCTTCACTTGTTCAAACATTTTCCATAGCTCGAGAACTGCAAGGTGTTTCTCGAGCTTATTCCCGCTATATGTGGCATTCAAGAAGGTAGTCATATGCTGTAAAACAGCCTTCGACAATTACTCATTTTGGGGCCACGGCATAAACATTTTATTAGCGGTGCCCTTAACCCATTCTTGACTATATTTCTTCAGTTTTGTAGCGTGCTTTGGCAACTGCTTGCACAAATGTGCGAGTGGGGTAATTTCTTCCATTCTCACCTTCGTCACCAACAATAATCGCACAGTGTTCCAATGTTACGCTATTATGAGCAAGCACCACATACGCAAGCTCCAATCCAATATTTCTGCAATTTTATACCAACAATTCTACTCAAAACGCATCAATTCAGTGGCGAATCCCTCTCATTTACAGAATTGCGTAAAGCAAAAATGCATTGCCATTAATTTGATAACACAATTATTCCACATTCAGCATACACAGGACATAAATGACAGACGCTTGACAGACTAGACAGACACCAGCTGGTCATACATATACCTGCCTTCTAATTAAAACCCCGACATGGGATTTGAACTACCCCTTTATGACGTCTTTAAACGTCATCGTAGCCTAGCATCCCCCTCTCTGTGGGCTCTGGGTTCAAGTTCCTTCTGACCACTCTTTAAAGCGCAGGAACAAGGCGAATTTTACAGTTTTTCTCTCGGGTACCCTCCCGGTATCCCTTACAGTTTTTCTCTCGGGTGCCCCCCGGTATTCTTTACAGTTTTGATATCAAGTGCCTGGGTCTTCACCCCCTATATATTTGTACAGACTTTCCTACTTCTAGCTATATTATCTTTCTCCGCCACCCACCGTTACCTTTCCCCTTCTTACTCTAAGGCCTATAAGACTTTTCCCAACACACGAGTTTTCGTCGTTTCAACACACTGATCGTCACTTTTCCTCTCTGGAATTTCAGGATCACCGCCCCTTCCGCTTCCAGTTCTTATGGTTTTCATCTGATCCGCTGCCAGTGGGAATGAGAAGGGTTATGCTTGTAAAAGTGGGTTCCTTCAGACCCACTGCAGATTTTTGGGAATATTACACTATCATTGTCCACGGGGAGCTTCTCAGCTTACTCAGCCAGAATGGCGAAAGAACTCGCGATGTAACCGAAGGCCCAGAGTTACTTCGTGCCGTCGGTTTAAAAAGTGTCTTATAACTATATCAATCGATTATCACAAATCAATGGCTGAAATCATCCTCTGCTACCAAGTGTTGACGAGGAGAGGAAATTATTGACGGGCCCATTGGTCAGTACTCACCCTCGAAAACTAGTAATACAAGATTGCAGCACAATGCGAGGACAGAGTGCGGAATTCACATTCTCCAGCAAGATTCAATAATCAGGACTCAGTAAATTGGCAAAAGGAAGTCTGTTTAATGATACATACAAAAGCATATGGAGATCAGCAGCATCACAAACACCTGCCTCACCCCGACTTCCCCGAACTTCAGTACAACAGCCTCTTTTATGGGCAAACTTTGTCATCATTGACGTCTAATTCTACAAAAAATCATCATGCAGCATAATTGGTTAGGAAAGGTAACTTAAGTATAGGTGTTATATCTGTATCTGGAAATAAAGCCATTGGATTGGATAACTCTTATCTACGCCCATCCCTCTACAACACACGTGACTGACGTCACTACAAGTACGACGTCTCATTGGTTACAGTGTCTATAGGACCCTAGATTACATGGTCTATCATGATTGGGCAAGTTACACCCCTAAACATAAATCTTCACTTTAATTAGCAGCATGCAGAATAGACACCCAGGTGCCTAGTGTCCCAAGATTCACCCTTCCTCCTTTCCATCAATCGTTTTTTTAGGGCTTTGTGTCAATTAGTTGGATGGGTATGGCCTCGGATCTGTAGTCTCTTATCAGGAAAAGATATGGCATCCTTGGGTTCTGGATGATATCAGGCGGTGGTACATCTTCGCGCCTGGCTGGTCACGTGCTAGTTCACTGTGAATCTGCTTTAGTTTTCCATCTTTTTCTGTATTTAATTCTGTGTTCGCTTGGCCACCTGCATGGGCCTCTCTTATCTTGACCTTCACGGGCTGGCTGGCATGCTCTGAAGCTGGAGTCTCGTGAGCTCATGCTCACCTCCCTTCTCTGGTTGACCTCGATTTCCCCGGCATGAGCCTCTCTTTGCTAAGTTTGGATCCTGCTTCTTCCCTGGCCTCTGTTAGGTTTCGAAACTCAGCCTGTTAGGCCTCTGGCCGCCTGGGTACACTTCTGCTTTCACAAAATGGAGTTGGACGTGTACATTGTGCTGTATTGAGGTAGATATATGGTTGGCGCTTGCCGCTCTATTCTTCTACTAAGCATTGCAGGCAGGCAGTATCGATTTCTGAGCATCTTGCGTTTTAAGCTTATTTACACACATTCGATAGGGCGGCTGCTTCCATCTTGTCTCATGGCAACGTTTCCTTATGTTTTAACTTTATCTCTCCTCTCTGTCCATTACATTTATTCTAGCAGTCACTGGTACGGGCATGCTAGCTTTCAGTAGCCTCTTCTGGTTGTTCTCGGGGCTGCCTAGGCCCTTAGTCTATTTCCATTGGCCTTCCATTGAGGCCTTCGGGGTTTCCTCGTGGACAGTCTGTAAAGACTCATCGTTTCGTACCAAAGGCAGGTATGGTTGTCTGATTGGGTACCGAGCAGCCCAGGGCTTTCTGGTTATGGGCACTTCAACAGGTACTGATCTTCTAATGTATATAGGGCAGAGGCCCACTGCAGCTCTCTGTTGGTTCAGCTGCTCATCGTACGTCACATATCTTTGCGAGTACTTTGCTGGCATCTCGAAATGTGGAGCAGGGGTGCAGGCCATGTCTGGGACCTCCTCTACACTGGGACTTTGCATTGCTGCCCAGCGTACATGACGGCCACCAAGGTCTCCTTCAGTGGAGGATGGCAGCATGCGCAGCCCCGCGAGACTGGGACTTTGCATTGCAGCCCAGCGTGCATGACGGCCACCAAGGAACTCCTTCAGTGGAGAATGCCACCATGCACAGCCCAGCGAGACTGGGACTTTGCATTGCAGCCCAGCTTGCATGACGGCCACCAATGGCCTCCTTCAGTGGAGGATGGAAGCATGCGCAGCCCCACGAGACTGGGACTTTGCATTGCAGTCCAGTCTGCATGATGGCCATCAAGGGCCTCCTTCAGTGGAGGATAGCAGGATGCGCAGCCCAGCGAGACTGCTACTTTGCATTGCAACCCAGCATGCATGATGGCCAGCAAAGGCCTCCTTCAGTGGAGGATGGCAGCATGCGCAGCCCCGCGAGACTGGGACTTTGCATTGTAGTCCAGCATGCATGACGGCCACTAATGCGGAGCCCTGTGAGACTGGAACTTTGCATTGCAGCCCAGCATGCATGACAGCCACCAAGGGCCTCCTTCAGTGGGGGATGGCAGCATATGCAGCCGCGCGAGAATGGGACTTTGCATTGCAGCCCAGCATGTATGACGCCCACCAATTAACTCCTTCAGTGGAGAATGCCACCATGCATAGCCCAGCGAGACTGGGACTTTGCATTGCAGCCCACCGTGCATGACGGCCACCAAGGGCCTCCTTCAGTGGAGGATGGCAGCATGCACAGCCCCGTGAGACTGGGACTTTGCATTGCCGCCCAGTGTGCTTGACGGCCACCAAGGGCCTCCTTCAGTGGAGGATGGCAGCATGCGCAGCCCCGCGAGACTAGGACTTTGCATTGCAGCCCAGCGTGCATGACGGCCACCAAGGGCCTCCTTCAGTGGAGGATGGAACAATGCGCAGCCCTGCAAGACTGGGACTTTGCATTGCAGCCCACCGTGCATGACGGCCACCAAGAGTCTCCTTCAGTGGAGGATGGCCGCATGCAAAGCCCCGCAAGACTGGGACTTTGCATTGCAGCCCAGCGTGCACGACGGTCACCAAGGGCCTCCTTCAGTGGAGGATGGCACCATGCACAGCCCAGCGAGACTAGGACTTTGCATTGCAGCCCAGCGTGCATGACGGCCACCAAGAGTCTCCTTCAGTGGAGGATGGCCGCATGCAAAGCCCCGCAAGACTGGGACTTTGCATTGCAGCCCAGCATGCACGACGGTCACCAAGGGCCTCCTTCAGTGGAGGATGGAACAATGCGCAGCCCTGCAAGACTGGGACTTTGCATTGCAGCCCAGCGTGCATGACGGCCACCAAAGGCCTCCTTCAGTGGAGGATGAAAGCATGCACAGCCCCGTGAGACTGGGACTTTGCATTGCCACCCAGCGTGCATGACGGCCACCATGGGTCTCCTTCAGTGGAGGATTGCAGCATGCACAGCCCCACAAGACTGGGACTTTGCATTGCAGCCCAGCGTGCATGATGGCCACCACAGGCCTTTTTCAGTGGAGGGTGGCAGCATGCACAGTCCCGTGAGACTGGGACTTTGCATTGCTGCCCAGCTTGCATGACGGCCACCAAGGGCCTCCTTCAGTGGAGGATGGCAGCATGCACATCCCCGTGAGACTGGGACTTTGCATTGCAGCCCAGTGTGCAAGACGGCCACCAAGGGCCTCCTTCAATGGAGGATGGCCGCATGCGAAGCCCCGCAAGACTGGGTCTATGCATTGCAGCCCAGCTTGCATGACGGCCACCAAGGGCCTCCTTCAGTGGAGGATGGCAGCATGCGCAGCCCCGCGAGACTGGGACTTTGCATTGCTACCCAGCTTGCATGACAGACACCAAGGGCCTCCTTCAGTGGAGGATGGCAGCATGCACAACCCCACAAGGCTGGGAATTTGCATTGCAGCCCAGCCTGCATGATGGCCACCGAGGGCCCCCTTCAGTGGAGGGTAGCAGGATGCGCAGTCCAGCGAGACTGGGACTTTGCATTGCTACCCAGCTTGCATGACAGACACCAAGGGCCTCCTTCAGTGGAGGATGGCAGCATGCGCAGCCCCGCGAGACAGGGACTTTGCATTTCAGCCCAGCATGCATGACGCCACCACAGGGCTCCTTCAAAGGAGGATGGCTGCATGCACAGACCCGCGAGACTGGGACTTTGCATGGCCGGCCAGCTTGCAGTACGGCCACCAAGGGCTTCCTTCAGTGGAGGATGGCAGCATGCACGGCCCCGTGAGACTGGGACTTTGCATTGCAGCCCAGCGTGCATGACATCCACCAAGGAACTCCTTCAGTGGAGAATGCCACCATGCGCAGCCCAGCAAGACTGGGACTTTGCATAGCAGCAAAGCGTGCATGACGGCCACCAAGGGCCTCCTTCAGTGGAGGATGGCACCATGCGCAGCCCAGCAAGACTGGGACTTTGTATTGCAGCCCAGCTTGCATGACGGCCACCAAGGGCCTCCTTCAGTGGAGGATGGCAGCATGCGCAGCCCCGCGACACTGAGACTTTGCATTTCAGTCCAGTCTGCATGATGCCACCAAGGGCCCCCTTCAGTGGAGGATAGGAGGATGCGCAGCCCAGCGAGACTGCAACTTTGCATTGCAACCCAGCGTACATGATGGCCAGCAAGGAATTCCTCCAGTGTGAGAATGCCACCATGCACAGCCCAGTGAGACTGGGACTTTGCATTGCAGCGCAGCGTGCATGCCGGCCACCACGGGCTTCCTTCAGTGGAGGATGGCCGCATGCGAAGCCCCGCAAGACTGAGACTTTGCTTTGCAGCCCAGCATGCATGACGGCCACCAAGGGCCTCCTTCAGTGGAGGATGGAAGCATGCGCAGCCCCGCGAGACTGCGACTTTGCATTGCAGTCCAGTCTGCATGATGCCACAAAGGGCCTCCTTCAGTGGAAGATAGCAGGATGCGCAGCCCAGCGAGACTGCAACTTTGCATTGCAACCCAGCGTACAAAATGGCCAGCAAGGGCCTCCTTCAGTGGAGGATGGCAGCATGCACAACCCCACGAGACTGGGACTTTGCATTGTAGTTCAGCATGCATGACAGCCACCAATGCGGAGCCCAGCAAGACTGGAACTTTGCATTGCAGCCCAGCATGCATGGCGGCTACCAAGGGACTCCTTCAGTGGGGGATGGCAGCATACGCAGCTCCATGAGAATGGGACTTTGCATTGCAGCCCAGGGTGTCTGACGCCCACCAATTAAGTCCTTCAGTTTAGAATGCCACCATGCACAGCCCAGCGAGACTGGGACTTTGCATTGCAGCCCATCGTGCATGACGGCCACCAAGGGCCTCCTTCAGTGGGGGATGGCATCATGCGCAGCCCTGCAAGACTTGGACTTTGCATTGTAGCCCAGCGTGCAAGACAGCCATCACAGGCCTCCTTCAGTGGAGGATGGCAGCATGCGCACCCCAGCGAGACTGGGACTTTGCATTTCAGCCCAGTGTGCATGACTTCCACAAAGGGCCTCCTTCAGTGGAGGATGGCAGCATGCGTGCCCCCGTGAGACTGGGACTTTGTATTGTAGCCCAGCGTGCATGACGGCCACAAAGGGCCTCCTTCAGTGGAGGACTGCAGCATGCGCAGCCCCATGAGCCTGGGACTTTGCATTGCAGCCCAGTGTGCATGACAGCCACCAAGGGCTTCCTTCAGTGGAGGATGGCAGCATGCGCTCCCCCGTGAGACTGGGACTTTGCATTGCAGCCCAGCATGCATGACGCTCACCAAGGCCCTCCTTCATTGGAGGATGGCAGCATGCGGAGCCCAGCGAGACTGGAACTTTGCATTGCAGCCCAGCGTGCATGACTTCCACCAAGGGCTTCCTTCAGTGGAGGATTGCAGCATATGCAGCCCCACGTGACTGGGACTTTGCATTGCATAACACAGCAAGGTGTCTTAGCCCTGACCATTGGCTGAAGGCTTCTGCTAAGCCTGCATAAGATTCCCTAAATGTGTCCTGCAAATGCTGGTGGGCCACAGAGCTAACAGATTGATTTACCAGTAGTATTTTCAGGTAAATCTTGGGGTTACCCCCAGTACCTCAAGAGCATGAGTATATATATATATATATATATATATATATATATATATATTAAAGCAGAATTAGACTTTTTAGTCATGGCACACACACCACGACACAAGACAGTAACCAACAATGTGAGATTGCCACCAGTTCAGAGCCAGGTGGGCAATGCAGTGTGGGTATACACATTAATTCAAATAACAAGCCTTTGCTCCAGTAACATGCCCATTAGCAGTTCCTAGTATATACATAACATGTTCCCACCAAATACATGTGGCTCTTACAGATCCAGACACCTTCATACATGTTTCCCCTTTTATCATAGATCGCCAGTGGCTAACTCTACTGTCACGCTTGAGGTGGTGGGGATTTAAGACCCACCATACCTTTACTGAGATCTGCTCAACTTGCCCCAATGACCTGACTACAAGGATGCCAGGCTTTACCACACCGATGATCCCTGATACGAGTAACACTGGTATATAGTTTCTGAATTCTTGGGTGCCGCCTGGCTTGGGATTGCCTTAACACTGCTCACCTGGGTCTCCGTTGTCACCATTTTCCAATGGTGGCTGATGCTGGACCATGTTATCCAGAGTTGCCATTGTGACCTGATTGTATGATCCTTGGACATTCTTCCATGAGAGAGGTCTCTAACTTTCAGCATGTCCATGCCACATCATGGAGAATCCCCCCCACCAAAGGTATACATTGGAGTGTGTCTCTCTTGATATGTCCACTGCGGCCGTCTATACCCACTTCATCAAATGATGGCATGTTTCATATGGTACAGATAGCAAAGTAAAGGCTACATAAGCCCCCGCACCTTAAAATGCTGGATCTGCTCCCTTCTCTGTCTGCAGCCCTCCTCACCCCCAGGTGACCCCTACAAAATTCTGTAAGATATCCAGGAGCCCAGAGGACTCCAGAGGGTGGAGGAAGCTGAAGAACAGCCATGACTTACTCTGTGCCACATTATGAAGGACTAGAAGGACAACACATGGAAAGGAAGGGCTGTGCCAGGCGTTCAGAAAGCATACAATAACTGGACTGTATCAAGGCGTGGTTGATTCACCAATTGCCAATGTCAAATCAGAAATGTACAAATAGTGTCCTCGGGTAAGGAAGACTGTTTTCGAAAAAAGGCAACTATTAATTCTTTGGAGCACTATTTCTTTTTCTGTTGATCAGTTTATTGTAAAAAAAGAATGCAACCCATTGACATTGATATTGATATTTTATTTCTATCGCGCTCGTACACAAGTGTTTCAGAGCGCGACAAGGCAAGGGAGAGGAACAGGGGAGAACAAAACAGCGATCTTACTAGGCGACATTGAGAACGCGCAAGTGCATGGGAGAGGGGGAGGGGAACAGTGCATGGAAGGGGAGAAGTGGAAAGTGCGAAGCAGAGGAGAAACAGATAAATAACAATAAATAAATAATAAAGGCAACAAACAGGGGCAGTGAAGCCAGCAATTTGCAAGTGGCAGGTTTAAGGCAGCAGACAGGGTAGGTCTGATAAGTGCAGGAAGAAAAAGGGGGAGCTGTATGGGTACAGATACAGATCCCAGTGCAAGGGGTTGCCCGGCGGCAGTGCAGGAGGGTGGCAGGGTGAGCAGGTACCTGGGCCCAGAGGACAGTGGGTGGCCAGGTGCACAGTGCCAAGAGAGAACAGATGGGCAGGGGTGAGGGGGAGCGAAGGCAGAAGAAAAGAGGAAGGTCTTGAGGTGCTTCTGGAACCGGAGATGGTTCCCCTCAAGTTTTAGAGTGGCAGGGAGGCTGTTCCAGAGGGAGGCCCCAGATGAAGACAGAGATCTGCCCCCAACTCGTTTCTTTGAAAAACGACTGACCCTGAGGGAGTTAGAGGTAGAGGAGCGAAGAGCTCGAGAGGGGAGGTATTTGTGCAGGGATAGCTGTAGGTATTTTGGACCCAGGCCCCAGAAAGCCTTGTGGACAACGCAGGGGGTTTTGAATTTAATCCTTGAATCCACTGAGAGCCAATGGAGAGATTTCAGAGCTGTAGAGATACGATCCCAGGGCTTGAGGCCAAGGACAAGTCTCACAGTCCTGTTCTGGATTAGTTGAAGAGGCCGGAGAGTAGAGGCAGGCAGATTTAGAAAGAGGCTGTTACAATAGTCCAACCTAGAGAGAACCAGAGCTTAAGAGACAGTGAGCTTCTGGTGGAAGGAGAGGAAAGGCAGAGTACCTCTGAGGAGGTGCGGTAGGAAATTTGACTTTTTAGAGACCTCAGAGATGTGGGCGGGGATGAAAAGGGTGGAGTCAAAGAGAGAAGACGTGTTTTGAGTCATTACGTGTTTTCTCGAGGCTCAATTCTTTCAAATGTTTTCTTTAACGTTCTCTTCAGTGATCATCTGATGAGATACCTCAGAATAAGGGTCCTGACTTTCCACCAAATTAGATGATGTGGGCGTGTCTATATGCTGATACAACCGCTGTAGAAGTGATAGCACCCAGAGACAGCACCTGATGGTGCGAAACATGTGTATACTCTATAATTTGTTTTATGTTTGTAAAATAAATTGCACTGATCAACATTAAAAAAAAAAAGAAAATGATAAGACTTCTCAATTTTCTGCCATCAATTAGGAGCATGAGCTGCTCATTGCTGTAGACACTACTTTTCAGTTTCATACTAGACACTACTGTAAGCTGCAGGATCTCCTCCAACTTCTAGAAGACACATGTATCAGTCCACTGTCACCAGGGAAATCATGTCTTGGTCTGAGACAGGCCCAGCAGGCAGACAAGGAATTCTGGGACACTAGAAGAAAGACTATAGTAGAAGCAGACAGACCGGGAATGCTGGGCCACTAGAAGAAAGACTATATCAGCAGCAGGCAGACCAGGAATGCTGGGCCACTCGATGAAAGTCTATATCAGCAGCAAGCAGACCATGAATGCTGGGCCACTAGAAGTATAGCAGCAGCAGGAAGACCAGGAATGCTGGGCAACTAGAAGAAAGACTATAGCAGCAGCAAGCAGACCGGGAATGCTGGGCCACTCTCTAGAAGAAAGACTACAGCAGCAGCAGTAGGCAGACCGGGAATGTTGGGCCACTAGATGAAGACTATAGCAGCAGCAGGCAGAGCAGGAATGTTGGGCCACTAGAAGAAAGACTATAGCAGCAGCAGGCAGAGCAGGAATGCTGGGCCACTAGAAGATAGCAGCAGCAGGCAGACCAGGAATGCTGTGCCACTAGAAGAAAGACTATAGCAGCAGCAGAAGGCAGACCAGGAATGCTGGCTACTAGAAGAAAGACCATACAGCATGATGTTTAGGTCTGAGCAGCAAGGATGCTCGTCTAGAAGCAAGAATGGAGATAAACAACAGAAAAACGGGCACAGCTTCGAAGGAAGTAAGCTTCATGTCCTGCCATGCAATCTAGCAATGTGCCGTCATGCCCTGCAGCCTGAGGGCCATCTTATAGCAATCGCCATGCACTGACAGGTCGCGCAAACATGCAGGCGGAGGGCGGTAAACAGAGAAATGCACTGTGGTACGTGAGCCTCTTCTTTTTCTGCTCAGCCTGTCTTTCTTCCTTGCCAAAACCACCAGTAGAAAGTACAGTGAGACAGACGAAAGTGCACTTCTATCACTTTCTGTTACTGAGGGGACAAGTATGGCTACCTTGTCATCAGGGGAGTTGCTAGATCTGGAAATGACCCGGGGCTAAGCTGATGTCGGGACTGGGGGCTAGCTAGACTTTTGGCTGTAGCTCCTGAGATTCTATCCGGGGCTACAACCAAAAGATCAGGGGCTATAGCTCCCTTAGCCCCCCCCTAGCAACGCCCCTGCTTGTCATAATTAAGTGCGTAATGGCGGTGCCGGCGTGGACAGATGCAAGCAGACTGAAAACCCATTCTTGGAAGACTTAGGGAATGGGTAATATCTCAGTGAAAACTGCATTTCAGCAACCCCAATTCCCCTCCATGGTAGCAAAATCTCACTGCAAGGCCCAATCCTGCCCCACACTTCTGCATGGAACGTGTATCTACCCCCGGCACTTCTATTGTGTTCTCTTTACTTTTGGTCGGTTTCTACTGCACACCCTTCTGTCCGCACTGCGCCTCAACTAATGTAAAGTTATCTTATCTGAGTTTTCAAGCGCAGCTATCACCGACAAGGACATCATGGTGCTGAAAACTGGGAGAGCCGGGGCAGAGAAATAGAGAAAGCAAAAACAGTAACTTGAACAAAACAGTTAACAGCCGATGAACGACCGAATAGCACGGGAGAGCTTGTTCCACAGTACAGCGGCTGCGACCGAAAAAGCATGGCCGCCTCCTCTGGCCAATCTGCCAGTCCTCTCCTCTTTCACTTCTATTTCCCACTCTGAATTCCTGAAACTTCCAGCACAAAGTCCCCCCTCCAGCTCACTTGAAGCTCCCTGCCCCCCCTCACTCCTTAGGAACATCCTAAATACCATCTGTGCAGGCCGTGTTACACGGTGCATAACTAACCATTCTCTTTTTTCTGGCTTCTTGCTGGAGGCCTTCAAAACCTCCCAATTCAAGTCCATTCTTTAAAAAACCCTCTCTCAACCCCCTCCTTCCTCACAACTACCGCCCAATCTCAAACACCTGATTAATTGGCAAACTTTTAGACCACACATGTTACAAGCAGCTCTGCCTCTTCACAGAATGTAATTGCCTTCTTGACCCCCCTCAATCTGGATTCAGACCCCTTTGAGGATCAGAATCCTCTGCAGACTCGGAAGGCTGTGCTGCACTCATCCTCCTTGACCTATCTGCTGCCTTTGGCACTATTGATCACTCCATGCTCAGGGGCAGAGTCCACCGCCCGGGCATCAGAGACTCCGCTCTGAGATGGATCTTCTCTTTCCTTTCCAAACACTCTCAAATAATGCTCCTTTGCCCTTTCTCCTCTCTCTCTCGCCCTGTTTCCAAAGAAGTCCCACAGGGAGCCTCTGTGACCCATCTGCACTTCCATTGCTACCTTAGTCCCCTCCTAGCACTCATCCGCTCTTATAACCTTACCTGCTACAACTACGCAGATGACACCAAGATCATTTTCAACTTCCCTAAGTCACGGCCTCCTCCCGCCCTGACCTCGCCTCTTGCCTCTCTGAAAACAACCACTGGTGATGGCTAACCACCTCCTCCTCAACCCTGGCAAAACTGAAGTTCTAATTTGCAGTAAAACATCTCTCCTTCCCCAACTGACCCCAAGGACAAACTCCATAGGAGCCCTACCGGCACCATCCACCTCTGTAAAGAATCTTGGATGCAACTTGGACTCAAATGTATTAATATCTCACATCAACACTTGTCCAGAACCTGCCACTTCCATCTATGTGCCCTCAGGCAAATCTCCCCTCACCTCTCCTACCCACCCTGAGTCTCTGCAATCCTCGCTATCATCCACTCCCGCTTACACTCTCTGCTACCCCCACTGAGTCTTTGCAAGCCTCGCTTTCATCCCCTCCTGCTTAGACTCTCTGCTACCCACACTGAGTCTCTGCAATCCTTGCTATCATCCTCTCCTGCTTAGACTCTCTGCTACCCACAGGCACTCTGCAATCATCGCTATCATGCTCTCCCGCTTAGACTCTCTGCTACCCACAGACTCTCTGAAATCCTTGCTATCATGCTCTCTGTCAAGGAGATCCCCCCTTCTCACCTGAGTCGGATCTTTGCTGGATTTCTTGGTTGATGCCTTCTTGCGGACGGATCGAGTCTTGAATAAGGCTGCACGAGTCTCTTCCGACTCCAGCGTGCGTTCAAAGTTCTGGGATGCAACGATCCAGGAATCCGGGAAATTAAGAAAGTGCACTACTCAGCACACGAGTCCAGGAAGTGAGAAAGAAAGGAGAGGGACTAGGAATGGAGTTAGTAGGGACAGAATCAGGGAAGCAATACCGCGAGCTACAGAGCACACGTCTGGTCGCTACTTTGCAATAGCATTGAGACGCGCGGAGCCGTGGGGGGCGTGGTCTATTAATATAACACGCCACGTCCAACATGTAGAGCGAGGAAGGTGTTTCACGCTGGACGGCCATGTTGGGAGTACCAGGGAGTGCAAGCCCCGTTGAGACAAGGACCAGGAAGTCCAAAAGGGGCGCGTTCTGTAGGTCATGACAGCATGCCTCCTCCAAGACCCGTTCCTCCAGGTTTGCCCGGGTGTATGAGGTGAAATTTTCTGAGCAGTCGAGGGGCCTTGAGATTAGAAAGTGGTTCCCAGGTTCTTTCACTAGGAGGATATCCCTTCCATTCAACCAGGTATTGAAGCTGACCCCGTTTATACCTGGAGTCGCATATACGGGACACTTCATATTCCAGTTGGTTGTTGACCAGCAAAGGAGGGGGTCTGCAGGATTTATGGGAGGATTGGATGTAGGGTTTTAATAAGGATGTGTGAAAAACTGGGTTAATTTTCTTCCAGGAGTCTGGTAGTTTGATCCGGTATGAGAGTGGATTTATAATTTCCTTGATGGGAAATGGACCATAGTACCGAGGGGCCAATTTGTTTGGCCATAGATGTCGGGGTAGTAATTTCGAGGACAACCAGACTTGATCACCAATTGCATAAGAAGGCCCTGGTCTTCTTTTGGAATCCGCATACCTCTTAGTCTGTGTTCTGGCCTTCTCTAAGTTTTCTTTGGCCTCCTGGTGTACGTTGATGAGGGTTTCGATCCAGGAGTCGACAGTAGGTACCAGTGTGGGATGAGGGAGAACAGAGGGTAGAACCGATGGATGGAAACCTTGGCTACAATAAAAGGGACTTGTTTTAAGTGCTGAATATTCGGAATTGTTGTAGGCGAATTCAGCCACGGGTATCAGGAGCGACCAGTCATCATGAACCTTGGTGGAGAAACATTGAAGATACTGTTCCAGGGTCTGATTAGCACGTTCTGTGGCCCCGTTGATTTGGGGATGATAACCTGATGAGAGGGTGCGTTGGATTCCCAAAATGCGACAGAGATGTTTCTAGAATTGTGAGACATATTGAGGTCCTCGATCAGATTTGATCTTGGAAGGAAGGCCATGAAGACGGAATATGTGTTCCAGAAAGATTCCAGCAAGTTTGGACCAGGATGGTAGCTTACACAGGGGTGTTAAATGAGCCATATGAGTGAACAAGTCAATGGTAACCATGATGGTTGTGTATCCTCGGGAAGGTGGTAATTCCACAATGAAGTCTGTAGCAATGAATCCCCATGTCCTTGTTGGCAGTGTAGGTTGCAGTAGAAGACCCGCCGGTCTCTTGTTATCATGTTAATTTTGACTACAGATAGCACAAGCTTGGATGTACTGCTGTAGGTCGGTCTTCATTCCAGGCCACCAAAACTTTCTTTGTATGAGGCGGAGGATGTTGGTTATGCCACGATGTCCGGAGTGAAGGGTATCATGACAGAGGTTTATTATTCTTTGTTGTAATTTCTGTGTGGGAATGACCAGTGCATTGTCCTTGAATAAATATCCTTCCTTGACTCTTAGATTCCATTGATTCTTCCTTGAAATATCCTTCCACAGATCAGAGGATTGGGTTTGCACTTGAATTTCTTCCAGGAGATTGACTGCTTGAGCTACAAAGATTGTGTGGGGAAACATCTTAGGATAGGCCCTATCTTCAGTAGTTACATAGTCAGGATGTCGAGATAAGGCGTCAGCAATCAGGTTTTGTGATCCAGGAACATGAGTGATGTGAAACTGGTACTGGACAAAGAAGTAGGCCCAACGCGCCTGACGACTGTTCCTACACTCCAATGACTGTAGAATTTGAAGATTCCGATGGTCCATGCGGGCCTGAACTGGATGTCTAGCCCCCAGAAGTAGATGTCGCCATTCTGTGAAGGCTTGGCAGTTGGCTAACAGTTCCTTTTCCAGGACGGAGTAGTGTGTCTCACTGGGAGTCAGGGTTCGTGAAAGGTAAGCAATGGGGTGTTTCAGTTTATCCTCAAATTCCTGCTTCAACACCGCTCCTATGGCGTAATTAGAGGCATCCGTTTCCACTAGGAATGGTCGATTTATGTCGGGTTGGGCTAACATGGGGGCTTGCGTGAACTCTGCCTTTAAACGTTGGAATGCCTTATCTTGCGGTGTAGACCAGATAAAGGGGGTGTCTTTCTTCAAGAGAGTAACGATCGGCTGAACGATCTTGGAAAAGGTGGATATGAACTTCCGGTAGAAGTTGGCAAGCCCCAGGAAGGATTGAACTTGTTTCACGGACGTGGGAGTGGGCCATGCCAGTATGGCCTTTACCTTTGAAGGGTCCATACCAATTCCTTCTGGGCTAAGGATGAATCCTAGGTAGTGAACAGAAGTAACGTGAAAAAAGCATTTTTGGGGTTTGGCTAAAAGTTTGTGTTCACGCAGTCATTGTAATACTTCCTTTACATGTTCTTCATGCTTTAGAAGGTCCTTGGAAAAGATCAATATGTCGTCCAGCTAGACAATGGCAAAGAGGAATAACATGTCAGAGAACACCCTATCCATGAAACGTTGAAAAATTGCAGGGGCATTAGCTAGTCCAAAGGGCATGACTAGATATTCATAGTGACCAAAGGGTGTGCTAAAGGCTGTTTTCCATTCGTCTCCTTCCCGGACACGGATCAAATGGTAGGCACCCCGGAGATCCAACTTTGTGAATATTACGGCGCCTCTCACAGCTTCCAGGATATCCGAGATCAAGGGCAATGGGTACCGGTCTTTGAGGGTGCATTGATTTAAGCCACGATAGTTGAGGCAAGGTCTGAGTTCCTTGCTGTCCTTCTTGGGAACAAAGAACAACAAAGCACCCGCTGGAGATTTTGAAGGTTTTATGGTGCCATTTTCAAGGTTGGTATCCAGGTATTCTCGGAGGGCCTTTTTCTCTGGTTCTGA
Organism: Ambystoma mexicanum; assembly: GCF_040938575.1. NCBI lineage: Eukaryota > Metazoa > Chordata > Amphibia > Caudata > Ambystomatidae > Ambystoma > Ambystoma mexicanum. The sequence goes on along the minus strand of NC_090931.1, from coordinate 52,178,702 downwards.
AAGGATGAACATTCTGCCGAAGGGAATCACTGCTGAGGGATCTGTATCTATGGTGCCGTCTTCAGGTCTGTGAGGGGGTAAGGCCTGGACTATGGCAGTTGAAAATACATCAGCATATCCCTGATAGGCCTCAGGGACTTGTATGATATTGGAAACCATGAGTGGTGTTTGCTGGTCTCTTGGTGGTTCTTTAGGGGGTGTCAAGGAGGTATCCAGGAATAGACAGTGATACATACAAAACTCTGAGCCTAGGAATAGTTATCCTTCTGTCCAATTGATGTACGGATTGTGCTTCTGTAACCAGGGCATACCCAATATCATGGGGTAATAAGCTGACTTAATGATGTCGAATCTAATCCGCTCTTGGTGATGGTTTATAGAAAGCTGGATCTCTTTAGTCTGCAGGCTTATGGGCCCTGAAGTGAGGGGTCTTCCGTCAATTGCTCCCACCGGCTGCATAGTGCTTTGTGTCTTGTATGGAATGTGATGACTAACAACCCAATCTTGATCAATGAATATTCCCATAGCTCCGCAGTCTACCAAGGCCAAAATGGAATAGGTCTTATTCTTGGAGGGCGATAGGAAGGCCTGCAGTATCACCAAATTTGTTTTGTCCAGGAGAGTTCAAGGATGGAATTGATGTGGAGCAAACATCTCTCTCCCGAAGCTCTTCTCCATCTTGGATCGGGAGCTGGCGTTTCCCGAACGCTGACGAGGGGCTAGAGGACATTCCCTAACCAAGTGTTTATCTGAAGCACAATACATGGACATCCCCATATGAATCCTTCTCATCCTTTCTTGCGGGGATATAGGTCCACGGAAGGCTCCTATCTGCATGGGTTCCGGTTCAGTGACTGAGCCTGGGTTTGTGTCCGTCTTGGTGGTGCTCTCAAAGGACACTTTCGGAGGATTTCCTCTGGATTTCTTCTTCTCTGCCTTCCTTTCCTGGATACGAAAGTCTATTTGCATGACAAGGTCCATTAGTGCCTGGAATGAGTTTGGGCGAGCCACTCTGGCCAACTCATCCTTAATCTCCTCATTCAGTCCTCTCCTAAAAAGGGTAAAACTCGCATCAGGGGACCAATCAGCTTCCTTGGCTAATTGCTTGAATCGGGTTACAAAGGTGAGCATATCCTGGGATGCCTGCTGAAAGTCTAACAGCCGTTCCTGGGCACTATAGACCTGCTCTGGGCGGTCAAACATGGTTTTAGGGACCTGTATGAACCCATCATAGTCATCTAGGAGAGCATCGCCGGAATTAACGAGGGGCGTAGCCCAGGTTAAGGCATTGCCTGAAAGGTGAGAAATTATGAAACCCACCTTAGCCCTGGGAGTCGAAAAGTAGTAGGGCTTAAAAGTAAAGTGGACCAAACATGAATCCAGGAATCCACGAAGGGTTTTTGCCGACCCATCGTATTTGTCAACTATGCTGCCCAGCAACACACTTTCTTTTGTGGCAGAATCACGGGATAGAACTAATTGTTTGAGAGCGGCGTTTTACGCCTTTAGATTCTGTACCTCGGTTGTTATTTCTTGCATGCCACGCATCAGGTCCTGAACGACCGCTTCCATGTCCATATCGAGTTCGGTCAAGTGGCGTCTCGAACTGTCAAGGAGCTCCCCCCTTCTCACCTGAGTCCGATCTTTGCTGGACTTCTTGGTCGATGCCTTCTTGTGGACGGATCGGTTCTTGAAAAAGGCTGCACGAGTCTCTTCCGACTCCAGCGTGCGTTCAAAGTTCCGGGATGCAACGATCCAGGAATCCGGGAAATAAAGAAAGTGCACTACTCAGCACATGAGTCCAGGAAGTAAGAAAGAAAGGAGAGGGACTAGGATGGAGTTAGTAGGCACAGAATCAGGGAAGCAATACCGTGAGCTACGGAGCACACGTTTGGTCGCTACTTCACAATAGCATTGAGACGCGCAGAGCTGCGGGGGGTGTGGTCTATTAATAGAAAACGCTACGTACAACGTGTAGAGCGAGGAAGGTGTTTCACGCTGGACGGCCATGTTGGGAGTACCAGGGAGTGCCAGCCCTGTTGAGACAAGGACCAGGAATTCCAAAAGGGGCGTGTTCTGTAGGTCATGACACTCTCCCGCTTAGACTCTCTGCTACCCACAGACTCTCTGCAATCCTCTCTATCATCCTCTCTCGCTTAGACTCTCTCCTACCCACGAGTCTCTGCAATCCTCGCTATCATCCCCTCCCGCTTAGACTCTCTGCTACCCACCCTGAGTCTCTGGAATCCTCGCTATCATCCCCTCCAGCTTAGACTCTCTGCTACCCACCCTGAGTCTCTGCAATCCTTGCTATCATTCCCTCCCGCTTAGACTCTCTGCTACCCACCCTGAGTCTCTGCAATCCTCGCTATCATCCCCTCCCGCTTAGACTCTCTGCTACCCACACTGAGTCTCTGCAATCCTCGCTATCATCCTCTCCTGCTTAGACTCTCTGCTACCCACAGACTCTCTGAAATCCTCGCTATCATGCTCTCCCGCTTAGTTTATTTTATTTTCATTTATTGGCATTTATTATTTAACACATTTGCAGGACAGCATATATGTCTAAGGTTCAAGGATAATGAGCATTACTGAGAAAAACAATAACAAACAAACGATACAACATTAACTTTCTCCCAATGATTTGCCACTCTCCCGCTTAGACTCTCTGCTACCCACAGACTCTCTGCAATCCTCGCTATCATCCTCTTCCACTTAGACTCTCTCCTACCCACAGTGAGTCTCTGCAATCCTCGCTATCATCCTCTCCCGCTTAGACTCTCTGCTACCCACACAGATTCTCTGCAATCCTCGCTATCATACTCTCCTGCTTAGACTCTCTGCTACCCACAGACTCTCTGCAATCCTCTCTATCATCCTCTCTCGCTTAGACTCTCTCCTACCCACGAGTCTCTGCAATCCTCGCTATCATCCTCTCCCGCTTAGACTCTCTGCTACCCACAGACTCTCTGCAATCCTCGCTATCATGCTCTCCCACTTAGACTCTCTGCTACCCACAGACTCTCTGCAATCCTCGCTATCATCCTCTCCCATTTAGACCCTCTGCTACCCACAGACTCTCTGCAATTCCCTGCTATCATCCTCTCCTACTTAGACGCTCTGCTATGCACACAGAGTCTCTTGAATCCTCGCTATCATTCTCTTCTGCTTAGACTCTCTGCTACCCACAGACTCTCTGCAATCCTTGCTATCATCCTCTACCACTTAGACTCTCTGCTACCCACACAGAGTCTCTGCAATCCTTGCTATCATCCTCTCCCACTTAGACTCTCTGCTACCCACACAGAGTCTCTGCAATCCTCACTATCATTCTCTCCTGCTTAGACTCTCTGCTACCCACAGACTCTCTGCAATCCTCCCTATCATCCTCTCCCGCTTAGACTCTCTGCTACCCACACAGAGTCTCTTTAATCCTGGCTATCATCTTCTCCCACTTAGACTCTCTGCTACCCACACTGAGTCTCTGCAATCTTCGCTATCAAACTCTCCCACTTAGACTCTCTACTACCCACACAGCCTCTGCAATCCTCGCTATCATCCTCTTCCACTTAGACTCTCTGCTACCCACAGACTCTCTGCAATCCCCGCTATCATCCTCTCCCACTTAGACGCTCTGCTATGCACACAGAGTCTCTTGAATTCTCGCTATCATTCTCTTCTGCTTAGACTCTTTGCTACCCACAGACTCTCTGCAATCCTTGATATCATCCTCTACCGCTTAGACTCTCTACTACCCACAGACTCTCTGCAATCCTCGCTATCATCCTCTCCCACTTAGACTCTCTGCTACCCACAGACTCTCTGCAATCCTTGCTATCATCCTCTCCTGCTTAGACTCTCTGCTACCCACTCTGACCTCTGCAATCCTGGCTATCATCTTCTCCCACTTAGACTCTCTGCTATCCACACTGAGTCTCTGCAATCTTCGATATCATCCTCTTCCACTTAGACTCTCTACTACCCACACAGCCTCTGCAATCCTCGCTATCATCCTCTTCCACTTAGACTCTCTGCTACCCACAGACTCTCTGCAATCTTCGCTATCATCCTCTTCCACTTAGACTCTCTGCTATCCACAGACTCTCTGCAATCCTTGCTATCATCCTCTCCTGCTTAGACTCTCTGCTACCCACTCTGACCTCTGCAATCCTTGTCATCATCATCTCCAGCTTAGACTATGCTGACTCCCTCTACCTGGGCGCCCCAGCGTATCAACTCAGGAAACTCCAACCAATCCCACGCTCTGCAGCCAGACTCCTTGCCCTCTCACCTAGAGGACACATCACCCCGCCCTTACAGTACCAGTACTACACTGGTTTCCTATAAGCCGAAGGGCGTCCTTTAAGGCCATGTGCATCACACACCACACCATCCATAATACTGGCCCAGAATTCCTCCAGGAAAAGCTCACATTCTACCAACCTACCAGAAATCTTAGATCTGGTTCTGCAGTCCTCCTAGTGATCCCCTTACAACTTCACCAGAATGGGAGGATCTGCCTTCTGCGTTCAAGCCCCCACAATCTGGAACTCACTTCCATTACACATCTGCTGTGATGAAGACTACCTCTTCTTCAGAACTGCCCTCAAAACATGGTTATTGCCTGCAGCAACCTGAAGTTTCTTCCCTCCCCCCTCGCAATCTTCACAGCACCATACGCCTCAGTCACAGTTTTGTTTACATCCAGAATATTTCACACGGAAGGTAAAGTACAACTCTCAGAACAGTCAGAACGACTCAGCAACACCAACGCAAAGCACATGGCATGGCATCAAGGTATAAAGTCAAACACCAATAGGTGGACACCGGCCACAGGCACAGCAGTCAAATCACATGCACCCGCATCCATACCAGACTCTAATACACAAACCACCACAGCCATCAGACTGCAGCTACGACCTATGACAAAATTCAGTCCAGCAGGACACATTACGAATCTCCAGAACTACAATACAGATTTGACCTATGACACATTTCGGTCAAGTTGGTCACACAGAGAATCTCTTGCACTCTCTAAATCTTCTGACCTCCCCCAGCACCCATCCACGTGCCTGACCCTCTTGATATGATATGATAGTCTATTTATAGAGCGCCTGTACACAATGTGTTTCAAAGCGCTTAAAGGCAAGGGAGGGAACAAGGGAAAGTACAATGACATTCCTACAGGCCATTCATTAACAGTAAGGATGTGAAATTAACTATCGTACTCGGCCTGACGACATTTCAGATAGTGCAAGAGCTAAGACATAAATAATGTAGGGAGGGGAGAGTGGGAAGGAAATGGAAACAGACAGGCGACTACCGTACTAGGCCTGATGACATTTCTGGTAGAGCTGGAGAAAAACAAAAGGTGAGGGAGAGGGGTGCAGAAAGGGTGGGGAGGAACAAAACAGATGACTATCGTAATAGCCCTGACGACATTTCAGATAGTGCTGAGGGGGGTGGAGTAAGGGGAGAGGGGAGAAACAGACGGGGTTGCTATCATACTAGGTCCAGGGACAATTCTGATAGAGTAAGTGTATAGAAGAAGTAAGGGGAGGAGGGGGGGAGATAGGAAAAAGGAGAAAGGGAGAGGAGGAGAGAACAGAGAGTAAGCAGTCAAGAAGAGTGGAGAAGCAAGAGGGGAGAGTGAATGCAATTGCAGAAGAATCAAGCAAAACAGGCAACACATGTGTGTGAGAAGGGAGTGGGGCACAAGGGAACAGCACAGTGGGACGAGAAGGGGTGGGGGTGGCCTGTGGAGACAGACGGAGTAAACATATGTTGGTGCATGCTTACCTGCTGTCTGAGCAGGGGGTTTGGCCATGGGTCCTCCTGGTCTGAACAGGTCCAAACAGGAATTGCCCTTTTCTTTGTTTGCCCTTCGCTTCGAACGCCCTGGTGAGAGACGCCCTTGATCTAAGAGTTAAGAGCAGGAAAGAAGAGGAAGGGCTAAGAAGGTGGGCAGGGCTTAGGCCAGGTGCCCTAGATCCAATTGCACCTGCTCCCCGTCTTGGGTTGCTTGGTGAAGCACAGCCAGCCCACCTAACCCCTATATCGGCCTAATGCATGTCCACATTCTACTCAGTCCAACAATCCACATACTTGAACTCCAGTCCCTGAGGGCGCTCACCCACAATCGCGTTGAGGCCATAGCAATGGGATAAAGGTGCTATACAAATGACAGAGTACTACCACTACTTTGGAAAGACAAGGTTGAGATGTTAATGCTTGAAACATTCCCCTCTAGAGTACTGGGGATGTCCGCCCCGAGCATCATTGCCATCTACTCTTCTTCCTCTACTCTGGCAAACCGACCAGTAGGAGATCAGTTGGACGCACCCCACGGGGGCAGTCCAACCAAAACTGCTGGATGACGTCATCTCCCATGGTGCTGGCCTACTTAGCTCTTTCCTGAGTTTCGATTGTCCTGAAAACAGACATCATTGAATTCTTGAAGGGCTGCTTGTCTTCACTGTTTTCAGTGTTTGTACTCCTCTTCTTTTAACTACTCTTAACTGTGTATTATCGGAAGCAGCTTTTCCACGTTCTTCTCTTGCTTGTCATGCTTGTCTTGCTTGTCTTGCTTGTCATGCTTGTCTTGCTTGTCTTGCTTGTCATGCTTGTCTTGCTTGTCTTGCTTGTCATGCTTGTCTTGCTTGTCTTGCTTGTCTTGCTTGTCATGCTTGTCATGCTTGTCTTGCTTGTCTTGCTTGTCTTGCTTGTCATGCTTGTCATGCTTGTTCCTGCGATTAACTGTACTGGCCATTGAAAAAGAGGAGTCATCTTTTACTTTAAAGTTATTTCTTAAGTGTGAACCGGCCAATGGTTTGATATACGTTGCAACAATGACATACGGAGAACACAGGGTGATTTACACAGCAACCCGTGTGCAGAAACATGAAACATTTGCACATTAGCACAAATAACCTGCATTGCCGTTTTTCATAACAGACGGTTGATGCGTGGACCCACACGTACGGGGGCTGGGGGGTTAAGGTGAGGGCAAGTCTGGCTCGCAAGGAGTCCCTGGTGGATGGATAGACCCTGTGTAGGCGGAGCACCAGGCCAGGCAGAGCACCAGGCAGGTTGTTTTGTCCCTTCCTGGATTTGTGGGGTCAGGTGCTTCTTCCAGGGTGTGCAGAGGTGACCCAGGAATAGCTGAAGGTGACCCTCTGCCTGAAGACATTTCTGAAAAAGGAAGGGGTTCACTCCTGGTGGGTAAGGCTGACATATGCTGCACTCTGGAAAGACCTTCTGACATGACATAACATAAAAATGCATTACGACATAGCATAACCTGATATAACATAACACAGCGTGCATTGCATAACACAACATGGCATAGCATAGCAAAACATACCATACCATATCAATGCATATCAACATAGCATTACCTGATATAACATAGCATGCATTGCAGTACACAGCATGGCATACCATGACATAGCATAGCAAAACATAGTATAACAACATAGCATAACCTGATATAACATTATAGCGTACTTTACTTAACATAGCATGGCATAACATAGCAAAATATAGCATAACATAGCATAAGAAAGCACACCATCACATAAGGGAAACACTTGTTTATTTGAAATTGCAAAGGAAGGGAAACAAGGTGCATGCATTCCCCCCTTTCCTGATGAGTATCTGGAAGCGAAGACGGGGTGTCAGGGAATGGCCCTCCACTAGGAGTCAGCAAACCATGTAGCACAGACTGTGGCCTAAACCTCCCCCCTCATTGACCTTCTTAAAGTTTGAAAGGGAGGAGACACATTCAAGGTTTGGACCTCAAGCAGCCGCTGAGTCCTTGAGCTGTTTCTGGGCTTACCCGGCCCCGACTCCCTTGACACAGAAAGCAAGAGCCCAATCTACCTAACCTACCTAACCTGGGCCGCCATTGGCCCCCATGGATCCCCAAAACACACAGGTCATGTCTCTAATGAGTGAAACTCGCAGACATGTTCCCAAGACTCACCGCCTCACCCAGCCATAAACTCCCTTGCACATGCGCGCATCTTGAAGAGCTTGAGGAAGGGTCCTCAAATCTTGCATGCTCGTGTACGCTGGGACGGAAGAAAGGCTTCCCCAAATCAAAGCCTGTGTTCCAAGCAACCTGACGGCTGCCTCCCCAGCCCTGCCATCTTCCCTCCACCCTTCCTTCCTTTTCCCGTCGTTTACCACCCCTCCCAACGCCAGCCCCAGTAACCTGATTCCTTCCGCGGGGGGGGGGGGGGGGAGCGCCCCCACCCGCCGCCACCCTTGCTGCCTCCCCGTCTTCCGTCTGGCCACCGTGGAAATGCTAGAGTAGGGTGGCCAATTGTCCCGGATTTCACGGGATTGTCCCGCAATTAGGGACTCTGTCCTGCAGTTTGCAGAGTGGCTGTGCGGGACGCAGGTTATCCTAACTTTCGTCGGGACAACCTGCCTCCTGCACAGCCGCTCTGCAAGCTGAAGTGGCCATGTACACAGCATGGCGCTGCACCTGCTGCTTTCTTCCCCTGGTGGCTCTGCAGCCCCGGCTCCTTTAGAGCCTGCAGGTGGAGCTGCAACGCTCGACACCTGGCTTCATTCAAATGCTATTGGTTTGTTCCTGGGGTCGTGATGGTCATGTTTGCAGTTAAAAAACGTGACCATGACCTCCCAAGCACAAACCATTTGCATTTCAATTAAGCCAGGAATTAAGAGCCATTAAAAAATGTAAATTTAAAATGGGGCGGGCCAAACGTGAATTACATTGTGAAGTCATCGCCGCCTTGTGGGCAAGTGTCCCACGAAATACTATCAAAGAGTTGGCCACCCTATGCTAGAGGGGCTCCTCTTGAAGCCTGTCTTCCAGCTTTGTGGGGGTCTTCTTTCGGCGTCCCATTCATTTACGCAAAAAACATTGCTGTCAGCACCCCGTTTACCAGATTGGCAACCCGGGCTGCTAATCGCAATAATACCCGATCCAGCGGGTCGGATCAGGTGGTAAAGGCACCGGGTCCTACAGGTAAAGCCCTCACGACGCTCTGGCCTGTACTGTGGGCCCCAGGAAATTAGAACCTGATCCTGCCCACAGGATCGGGTATTATTGCTAAATGAGCACCTCCACAAGAGAAATATATCCAAGCAAGAACCCCCCCTTGTTGGAACGTGGCCATCTGGTGTGTTGTATAGCTCTTAAAGAGGGTGTAACCCCCACAGAACCAAATGTACACCCAGTACAGATTTTAGCATATTAGCAGAAGACTCTGTGGCATTATGTACCCTGATCTAGGGTGGCCAGGGACAGATGCAGAGCAAAGAAAAGAAAAACAAGCATTGGCAATGGCAACAATTTGGGCTTTGTGTAAGCATGGAAAAGGCACTTGCCAGGCACTGCTGTAGTGTTATTAACTGCCCATTGATGGCAGAAGGTACAAAATGGCATAGGTACTTGGGCATCTAATAGAAATTCCTGGTGTAATACAAATGTCTAGACTAGGTCTGCCTTTAGCCACTCGTTTTGTAAGCACCATGTGTGTCCTTCAATAGAGTCCTCTCAAAAATAAGCATTGACAAAGCTTGTTTTTAACAGGACTTCAGTGAAGGGACATACATGACGCGTATTAATCGAGTGGCTAAAGGCAGGCCTGGTTAATACATTTGTATTACACCAGTAGCGGGTTTACAGCTCTAAAAAACGTATTAACTCCCAGAAGACTGCTTTGAAAAAATACTGGCAGACACTATGAGCGCAACGTTTGATGGTAAGGCTTGAGTAAACTGAGCTCTAAGAGTTCCCATGAGGAGGGGTTTTGGGTGGGGAGGGGCCATATACAAATATGGATTTGCATGGCCATGGGCAGTCAATGGGTGGGCAAATAACCAAGCAACACCTACAGCCTGTGTTTTGGCTGTGTGTCACTCCTCATACGCCAATTCTCGCTATCTGCACTCTAATGCGATAGTCTTGGCTTATAGGATGTGCAAGCGCCACCTAATGACCCAAACTAAAAATGTCACACCGTCGGGATTTGCTGTGGTGACCAAGACAGGACGCAGGCTTAAGCAGACAGATATAGCCCCCATTTCAGGTTACGTGATTGGCTGGTTCCGTTGCCTGGATGTTAAAGCAACATTTCATGTAACACTGATTTCAGATGGAGGGAGGCCTTCACTGTGTGCCACCACCAGCCATATTCTCAGAATGTGGCGTGTGCTAAGGTGGGGGTGAGTTATGCTCTTCCTGTTTCCAGAACAGCTGCTTCAATTTGCACACATCTTTGCAGAAGACATCTCTTACAAGTGTGTTTATCTTGTTGAACGAGTTCACGAGGCTACGTTAGTGATGCGAGCCTCCCCCGTGACATGCATACGATTGGCTGCCTAGTGCCATGTGTGTGCTTGACATGACAGGGCAGGCCTTCACATCAAGATAATTTACCATGGAGGAGCCACGAAGAGCTGTAGGTGTTTGCTCAGAGGGAATGCATACAACATGACCACACTATGAAATCGCACACGTGTCACTTCTTCACGTGGGCGGGCATCTTCTATAGACGTCCTCCCATCCTCAGACTTGAGTGGGTATGTGAATGTGTCTTGAGTTTCATGAAGCGTGAAGCTGGCTAAGAACATTGAGCTGTGCAGATCAAGAGAAACTGATTAGAGCGATGGAGCCCGTGTATGGCGAGAGGAGCTATGCTTACGCTTCAAAGCACTAGCCACACGGCGTGTTTGTTCAGTAAGAGAACCAGTGCTTTCCTGAACTGCAGGAGCGCTGGCGACTGGCAGAGTCTGGTGGACTATCGGTGCTCAGTGACAGTGAGCAGAGCAGTTTCTAGTCCATTTGGTGCCCTGGGCGAAACACTAGGAATGCGCCCCCACCCACACCCCATCCTGCTTGCCACTCCCACCACACCCCGCGCGCCACTCCCACCACACCCCGCGTGCCACTCCCACTGCACCCCGCGTGCCACTCCCACTGCACCAAGCGCACCACTCCCACCGCACCCCCGCGTGCCACTCCCACAGCACCCTGCACGCCACTCTCACCGCACCCCACGTGCCACTCCCAAACTACAGCGTTCAGCAACTCCTACCCAAAGGCAAACAGTCCATCACACAAAGCATTGCCATTTGCAACGGTGGGCCACTTTTTCATTGGTGCCCAAGACAATTGTATGCTCCAGTCCCACTTAGGCTGCAGATAATGAGGACTGGGCACACCAAGAGACCATGAATATGGCACAGGATGCAATATATACAACCAACAAAGAACACAAGATGCTGAAGGGGGTTTGGAGGCAACCTAAACCAAAAGGGCAATGACAAGGAGACACCTGAACCCAATAAACAATCACTTTAAAATCTTTCAATGAGAATCAGGTGTATGCTTTGATACAGTAAAGTCTGACTTGTTATAAGGCTACATGGACCTGGATTATTTATTTATTCATGCAATGTTTGTCGGGCACCTGTATATTTATGTATGCAATGTTTGCCGGATGCAGATATCCCACAAACATTACATAAATAAATAAATTATCCGTGTCCATGTACCCGACAAACATTGCATAAATAAACCGGGTCGTGGCTTAAAGAATATTTACTCAGCAACACTGGTCAAAACTATTATCAGAATAATGAAGTAACTCATCACTAGTGCCATGGAAGTGGTTTAAAGTGTAATTGATATTTAGTTTGGCAAAGAAGCAGCATGAAAGAAATAGCACTGCTTTAAACTATTATTATGGCCATTTCTGGGCTTACAGGGACGCTCCATGGGCCGAAACGGGTCTCCGTTTGTACCATGTCGGGGCCCATGGTACGTCCCTGCAAGGCACACCCACTGCCCACAGCCCACTATACCTCCCCTCCCATCACGATGCCAGCAAGAAACCATTCAGTGATAAATGGCCCACCATTAGCAGTTTCCTGCCAGCATTGTGATGGGAGGGGCTGCTCTTAGCTGCAGGGGGACCTCAAATGTTTTCATTGTTGTGCATATACCGCCACCAGCCCCCCCAACCACCCCCCCCCCCCGCGCGAAGGTGGTGCCGCCTCTGACTCATGTAATGTCAGGGCAGCGCTAGCACCCGACACGCAGAACTTTTCCCACGGAAATTGCGCACCCCACAAACTGGGGGTGGGGAATTTGATCCCCTCCAGAGGCTCCAGGGACCGGGACAATTGCGCCCCGGCAGCTGCCCACCTCGCCCGGGCCAAGAAACGGGCCTGACAGTGAGGCATGCTAAGGAATTCTTCCATAGTCCTCGATAGCCAGTAACTGTTGCAGCCGAGCAGCCCCGATGGACCTGCGTTCCTTTAATACGCGTGTGAAGCACCCCCAACGCAACCGCTTCATGTCATGAGGATAGGCTGTTACCATTGCTTTGCTCGGGTGCTGCTGGGAGTCATTTATGAGTGAGATAAACGCCCTGTCTCAGGATGCGGTGGTGGGGATGATGGGGGCGCATCCCATTCATGATGGAAGCTCGTGACCCCGCATTCCCATCCTAATCCTGGCTGTCACAGCATACGCGCATGCGTCCCGGGATGTCAGAGCATCCGCGCATGTGCCCCTGATGTCAGTGCAGCAGCGCATGCGTCCCCTGATGTCAGAGCAGTGCATGCATCCCCTGATGTCAGAGCAGCCGTGCATGCGTCCCCTGATGTCAGAGAAGCAGTGAATGCATCCCCTGATGTCAGAGCAGTGTGCATGCGTCCCTTGATGTCAGAGCAGCAGTGCATGCACCCCCTGATGTCAGTGCAGCAGTGCATGCGTCCCCTGATGTCAGAGCAGCTGTGCATGCATCAGCTGATGTAAGAGCAGCATTGCATGCATCCCCTGATGTCAGAGTGGCCGTGCATGCGTCCCCTGATGTCAGAGCAGCAGTGCATGCGTCCCCTGATGTCAGAGCAGCAGCGGGTGTCAGTGCAGCTGTGCATGCGTCCCCTGATGTCAGAGCAGCAGTGCATGTGTCCCCTGATGTCAGAGCAGCAGTGTATGCATCCCCTGATGTCAGAGCAGTCGTGCATGTGTCCCCTGATGTCAGAGCAGCAATGCATGCATCCCCTGATGTCAGAGCAGCCGCGCATGCGTCCCCTGATGTCAGAGCAGCAGCGGATGTCAGTGCAGCCACGCATGCATCCCCTGATGTCAGAGCAGCAGTGCATGCTCCCCTGATGTCAGAGCAGCCACGCATGCACCCCCTGATGTCAGAGCAGCAGTGCCTGCGCCCCTGATGTCAGAGCAGCTGTGCATACGCCCCTTGATGTCAGAGAAGCAGTGCATGCATCTCCTGATGTTAGAGCAGCCGCGCATGCATCCCCTGATGTCAGAGCAGCCATGCATGCGCCCCTGATGTCAGAGCAGCAGTGCATGCACCCTTGATGTCAGAGCAGCAGTGCATGCTCCCCTGATGTCAGAGCAGCCACGCATGCACCCCCTGATGTCAGAGCAGCCATGCACGTGCACCCTGATGTCAGAGCAGCAGTGCATGCATCGCCTGATGTCAGAGCAGCCGTGCATGCATCCCCGGATGGTGCTTTGGGAACAGCCTGCTCTTCTTCTGGTCCAGGGAAGGTGGGGCTGGGAAAGGCTGCAGACATGCGTGGTCAGTCCTTTGGGCCGCAGGCTGAATTTCTTGGCCAACGTGTTCTCTTGTGAGAACATTTCATGCTGACCACAAATCACTTGTGGCCTCGTTAAGATGAATTTATATTGTGAGTTTAGCCCATTCCAGAATAACTGTGAATTTCATGGGTTCAAGCGGGTTATGTTTACACAGAAGAATGGAATCAAGAGTGGCCCATCCCTAAAACCAGTGGCACCCCTACATCCCCATGCTCGAACATGCAAACTGACACACTCTCACACACACATGCACACAAACACCCCTCACATACAGGTTTTTACTTCCTTAATGCATCATTTGAGGCAACTTTTAATATGTTTTGGGGTTTCATACTGACAATGGGGTCATTACGAGTTGGGCGGTAAGGGGTTAACGGCGCCGGTAAAGGTGCCAGAGCCATCAACCCCTTACCGCCCTAATACGAGGTAAAACCAGACGTCCTTAGTGGGCCCCGCGAGGAGACCAGCATGCTAGTTTTTAGCATGCTCCCCATTCCCATTGAGCCATATGGGGGCTCGAATGGGAATGGGGATGTACCAGGTCCGGGTACCTTGAATGAGGAATTACCGGGCCCTCCAAGGTCGGAATGGCAACCCGGACCCGTTACCCGGTAAGGGGGTAGCCATGCTGCTAATAGCGGCATGGCTACCTCCTAACTCGTAATGACCCCCAATGTATTTCTCTTGGTCTTCTTGTGTGTGTGTGTGTCTGTGTTTGCGCCATGTGTGTGCACATGTATGTATGTGCATGTGTGTCTATCTGTCTGTGTATGTGTGTGTGCATATATGTGAGTCTATATTCATATTTGTTTGACCACTTTTCTGGGAGTGCCTCCTTCCTCCTCGTAGTGTACACTTACTCAGCCTGCTAATAGGATATATTAACTGATAACGGCCTCCGGTCTCCAAGAATTTCTGAGCTGGGTTGATCATAAATCCCAGCATTTTCCTGTTCCAAGGGCTTGTTTTAACTGCCTACACCTGAGAGCTGTGATGTCGGCTCGGCCTAAAGGGAGGATGGACTGGTCTTGTCTCCTTTGCAGGGCACCCAAAGTAGATCCCGCGCACTTTTTTCTATTCTGTCCCATCTTGTCAACAATGAAGGAACACACATTAAAACCTGTCTTTCAGGGCCGTGGCTTGCGACGCTACAAGCCTGCTTTACATTAAATATAACGGGCTGACTCTGCCCAGGCGGGGTGGGCTGCCTTGATGTTTTTAAAGCATGGCCTGTCACGAAGAGAATTTTTATCAAGGTTTGACTGCTCGTGATTTTAGTGTTTTGACTTTTTAAGTCTATGTGACAATTCTATTTGATGTTTTTATGAATACTACGATGTAAATTTGTTGCGGTTTTATGGTATGCCATGTCTTACCGAATAAACGTTTTCCTTCGATATTACCATCGCCCCTCGGACTTCAGTGACCTTATCGAGGAACTCCGGGAAGACTTTCAATATCCTTATAAAGCACAGAAGGGGTTAATCTGGACATGTCACTGAGTGTGCCCTCAGCTTTGAGTGCAGCGAGTCCTGCTTTCAAGGGGTGCTCATATGTTATTTCTCGGTGTCCCCTTGCCCTCCTGTGTTTATTCCCTGTTCTCAGAGTGTCCATCAGTTCATGCCACTTGCCTGGATCACCATGTTTGGTCAAGCGTCCTCCCAGGAGTTCATGAATGTCTCATTCCATTTATGTCTGGATACTCTAATCCCCCTCCCCTGGGGTCTTCTAGTCCTCGAAGGGGAGAGTGGGAACATCTTCTCCTTTTAGTATTACTGTGTGCGTGTCAGTAGGACCTGGTCCCAGGTGCGTGTGGCCGGGGAATTCCCCCATGAATAACCCCAGTTAGACAAACCCGTGATGTAACAAAATGATGAACAACTTATTGAAAAATTTCAAAACATAAAACCCCAAGAGCCAACCTCACATGAGCTTAACACTGAGTGTTGCATTCATAGTTAACAATCAAGCATAAACATATGCAAGTAATCATTGAAACAAGATAGAAATGACAAATAATGTATTCATCCGTTGACAGAAAAATCGAACAGTCCGCATGAATTACAGCTAATCAAAGATTCACCTGAGACCCATCGCCCACAGCCAAAGTACTGTGGATACCACCAGGCTCTCGTGTCCTCCCTTTGTTCCCCTCCCTTGTCGCGTCGCGCCTTGAAACACTTGTGTATAGGCGCGTTATAAATGCCTTATCAGATCATATCATCGTACACACTGATGCTGAGGCCTGGGGCACGTACACAGAACAATAGTCCCGCTTTCAAGGCATAGCCATGGGTTGGGTGAGATAACGCTGGTGTCATGAAAGAGACGTGTGCACCCACCAGTTGACTTGGCTTCATGCCTGTGTTGGTGACACAATTCTATTTTATCTAAACTTATATCCAGAGCTAATTATACACATCAGCCGAGCAGGGAGACGCAGATTAAGTTTTGGAATATGTTCTATGTCCCGAGGAAGGCCACTTTGAAGAGGGGCAGCCTGTGCTGTACTGCACATTAGTTTGGTCGGAACACGAGATGCCATGGTCTTTTTTTAAGGGATGCTAGTATACAACACGCATATAAGGCTCGAAGTAGAATGACAGAGTGATACCCTCAGTGGAAATGCAAGGGGAGTCTTGGAATGTGAACACCACAAGCTGCAGTTATATAGAAACCTCATTTTGGCACTCGCTCTTTCAACATCTCTCCTGCTCTCCTCGCATTACACGGGTTCCCAATTGAAGCAGAGAATGTTTTCAAAACAGGCTCGTTAATGTTCAAAGCTCTGCTCTTCCAATCCCAAAAGTATCTGGCTCAGAACCGTGTGATCTCGGGAAGTTGCAGGGAGCTACAAAGCAAACAGACGCTTCGCTGAGAAACCACAAAGTAAAACAAAAAAGCCTTTTAGAGTCCTTCAGAGACTGCGCTCCAAGGATCCGAAACGCGCTCCTTGCTGGACGGCGCTGCGTCCCATCTCTTTCATTTTCGGGAAAGAACTGAGGTCTTCACTTCAGGAGACTTCTCACCCGCGGGCGCTCGCCTAAACGTTGCTAGCCAGGGGTATATAACTGGCCAGGTCTGATGATAACTGTCCTGCCCCTGGTAACACATCTTCTCCTCCCCTGACCCTACTCCCAGCCGGCTGTCCCCTGCTCCCCATACCCTAGCGTTCAGCCTTCCCTGTACCCCTTTCGGTATCAGCCGCAGCACCAATGGTGCTTCAGCTATAGGGCTAGACTTACGCTCTGAGGACCCCGCCCTCGCCCTCTCGCTCTGGACACATCATTGACTTGTGGCTAGAGGCGTCACTGGGTGGCTGTGGGGATGGGGGGCTATAGCCTCTGGTCTTTTGGTTGTAGCCCCGGATAGAAACTCAGGGGGATACAATGAAAAGGCTAGCTAGCCCAGAGTCCTGATAGTCCCGACATTAGCATAGCCCCGGATCTTTTCCAGACCTACCAACAACCCTGCGTATGGCTTAACTCCCAGCTATGGTGGCTTTAGGGTACTCACTTTCCCGGTCCCCCTTCCTGTGGCCACGCCCTTGAGGGTTAAGGGGTACTCGGCTAGTTTGGCTGCACTGGATGTTCTGGAAGTAATCTTTAAACCAGTCGCCTATAACCATGAACAAAGCTGAATTCACACAATTGTGTAGGTTTTGCAAAAAGATAGTCAAATAAAAACAGATTCTGTTTGAGCCGCGTTTGCAACATGCAGACTCGTTTGGAATATTGTGGGTGTCATACATGTTCTACAGTATGACAAGCGCCCTATTGATTGGTAGCTCGAGCCTGCCTTGTTTTGCTGTGCATTTTCCTATCCATGGCCGGGAGAAAACAACAGGACCCTGACGTGAATATGTGTGCACTCGGTGTGCTTGTGTTTCTCTAAATGAATGCACTGGACGTCCCGTCAGCAGGACCTGTGCAGCTGTTCTCCTCGTTGGCAGCCTGTGGGTGTCCCAGATGCTCCTGCACCCCAATGCCATGCTAGTCACATTCCTGTGCCAGTCCAGAATGCCTTCCTTCTGTTTCCTCCACGCTGTGCCTCCTGCTGCCACCTACTCCCGTGGCCCCTGGAGTACCCGTACATTTTCAACGGGTGAATGGAGTTCACTGTTTCCTTTCATACACCCACACAGGCCATCACCCTTCCCTGGCTTTTCCTCTGCGCTGTTTAATCTTTTTTTATTTGATTTTATTGTTTAAAGTGTGGATCTTGCTCAAGAGCAGCGGCGTGCTGTACGGAGTGTGGGTAGCCGCGTCTTAAGAGTAGCGCAATTAACAGCAGTGCAGCTCTGTGAGTTGAGGTATGTGTGTCAGTATGTGCATCCATTGAAATGAGTCCTTGGCCAGGTGTGGTTGTGACTGTCAAAGCCTTCTGCCACACCGTGCATTCCATGGTCCAAATCCTCACTCTTTAGTTCCTGACCCCATGTCTTCTCCTGTTGCTTGGGTTTATGCCCTGGCCCTCTTCCTCAGTGTATGTCCTGGATATTGACATCACACTGTAGACTTGGCTGCCTTCCTCTTGAGTGTGTCTGTGCCCTAATCCCTGTGCCTGGGTCTGATCAATGACTGTGACATTAAGCTCCTGTTGCAAGGATTGGAACGGGGTAACGGCCCGGTAGCCCAAATTAACAGCCCGAGCTAAGCAAGGGCCATTAATGAGTGCTTTGGGCCGTTATCCCCAATTCCAGCACTTGGAATGGGGGCATAAGGCCTTTACTACCCTGGGCTACCAGAGTGGTAACCCGGGATGCAAAAAAACGGGATTTTCCTTTGTTTCAATGGGACACTGCATGTGTCCTGTTGAACAAAGGAACATCCTTTACAAAGATGGTTGCCAGGCAGGGTTCCATACAAAGCCCCTCTTCCCTTTCCATGGCAGCCAGTGGGAGGCAAGGGCAAGGAGCACACGTGCCATCGAAATAAGGTAAGTAGGAGGGTGGGGATGTAAAAAAAAGGGGACAGAGGCTGAGGGGAAGATGGAGGCCGGGGGAGCCGGCCGTCAGGCGGCATGGAACATGCGCTTTCACCAGTGGTTCAAGGCTGCATTCCTAGCCACCTGATTGGCTGGCATTCCACACCAGGGTGCTAATGTAAGTCATTATATTAGCATTTTACTGGCAGTCCCTCCATCTGCTATTTATCTCCATTATATATATGTTGGGTGATCTACTTAAAATGTGTTGAGCATCTACAGCTTAATGCCAGGTAAGGACACTAAACGGTATCTGGCGCATGGATTTGTTAAGGTTAATTGTGATTGTCTTTCAATCACTTTTGATACCTGCCATGAAAAATTCTGAAGAAGTGTTACAGCGTTGACTACATGGAATTCACCATCATTTTCATAACCTTTTGCATTCTAAACTGCATTATAACTGAAATTGGTTATTTATAACGTGCTTAACACCCATATGTTTCTAAGCGGGGATCGAACCTGCGTTGCTTCTTGTCGTCTTCCTTCCAAAGCAGCCATTGCACCTGAGCTAGCCTCCCGGGTCTGTAATAAACAATAAATTAAGTTTCAATGGGTGGTTTCACATTTTAAAACGTTGTTTTGATAAGGTTTTGAACATGGGGTTTTTCTATAGGAAAACATAAAAAGTAGAAACATTAACTTAACACCACTCACTACAAAGTCAAACTTAACAGCCACTTCAAGCATCAGGCAGGTTACATCAATAGCACAGTTAATGAGCTTTTGCATGTATTATTTATTTATTTATTTTTTGCAACCTGTCTCGATATTTGCGTAGATATTGCTTTCATAAGATGCGATGATTAAAATATCCAAGTTGCGATTAGTGGACCTTCGTGAATGATTGCGGTGAACTTAGTCGCAGGCATGGAATGTAGGGTTTCACATGATGGAACGCTGCTGGGAACCTTTTTCTAGCTGGTGGCTGCAGTGCTTAGTGGGGCGCACCCAATGCTGTTCCTGTCGGGGGCTGGCTGACGTCCATCAGGGGGCTGGCTTGGTTGTTGGATGGTGTTTTCGCCGGCGGAATGTTTACATGCAAGGGATTCTTTTTTCTTCATAAAGTGACACACATTCGGGCTGTTGCCAGATTCACGTGTTTTAATCACCGCAATTTCCACCGTTGTGTTTTTGATTGTGGGGTGTTCCCCTAATTCCCCCCCAAACACTCCCCTCCCACCCTCGCCACTCATACCCCTACCCAAACACACAACACATATTTACAACAATAGAAAAATAAAAAAAAATAAAACACAGCTGAACAGCGTGGGTGCAGCGAGTAAAGCACAGTAACCGCTGTGGCCATGTATCTATGCCGGATACATGTCACTATAACACACATGACTCCCTCGTGGTGGGGCACACTGGGACATTCCACCTCTGTGCTTTTCTGGATAATGTCCCACTTCAGGCTGAGAAGCGGGGCTTTGCTTTTATTTGGGAACATACGTATTCAATCAGAAATGTGTTTCATGAAAGGGACGCTCTAAGGCTGCAGAGTTCTGCGCTTACTCTGGGAATTCTCTTTAAAAAAAGATCACTTCCAGAGGGAGGGGCAGGCAGGGACGGGCAACGATATTGTTAAAAGAGGAATGTTTTCGTGGCCAAAATTGCTCCCATAGGGAGTGACGCGCCGGTTCTTTGGAAGGATGTTGTGTTGACTTGGAATTCACTCTCCATCATGCTATGAATTTATTTTCGGTCCGTCACTGGCTTCTCAACCCATCTGTTGTAAATAACCCCGCTTCTAGGCTAACAAGGTGTCATCAACCAGCTGCTTCCAGGACTCTTGATGGACCTCAAAGTGATACTCACTGCCCCTATGAGTCAGGATTTATCAACTGTGACTCATCGTTCGACTTGACCAGGTCCAAAGATATCCAATAGACCCCAGATTTAAGAAACCCTCGCCTGCCCACCTTCGATGAGCACCTAAAATGGTGACATAAGGCGCCCTTCCTTCAGCCACTGATAGACAGTCAACTGTGAGGTTTTACACAGTCATACCGTTTGATCTATTGCCCTAAATTACCTGAAAAGGATTGGCCAATCAATCTGTAAACAACAGCCAATCTGTGCTTTAATTACCCTCTGCCTCCTTCTCCCGGCCCAATCTCTTATACTCACTCAAGGAGAACTCTTAAGCTGCCCCCCCCCCCCCATATCAGAAGAGCTGGGCAAACGCCATCTGTATTTGCCAGCTGTACAACAGAGAAGAGCGAGGCGTGGGATGAGGAGGGGGTGCACTCTGCGCTGATCAAAGTTGAGCAGGAAAATCTTCCCGTAAATGACCCGTGTCCATACTGACCAGGGCCAGGGAATGAAATCCCATGACCTGCAGAAAGTACCCCCAGAAGTGTCTGACATGTTCCTCCCGCCCAATCAATGCTTTGCACCATTTCAAAATACGATCTCTTGTCTCCGAGAAATGATTTCTCTAGTCGCAGGAAGCACTAACACTTCCATGGCAGGCTGTCCTTTGAAAGCACTGTCTTTGACGAGGTGGAAAATCGGCCTCTTGGGTAAGTCGGCTATCACACTTAAACACGTACATTAATTAAAACTTTTCAGTGTAACCTTCTTCCTTCACTACTGGGGCAGCATAACTAGATATATATCAGGAACCAGTCAGATAAGAGCATCCATAGGTCACTCTGCCCTTTTTCTTAACCACTCCCCTCACCCCATCCTTCTCCTCTGGTGCTGCCCCTCCACTGCACCCCTTATCCATCCGAGTTACCAGGGAAATCCAGACGTTGACCCCTTGCTCACTGTTCTTGGAGAGGCACAGCTCCACCTCAATGATGAGGCCTGACTAGGCCGAAACACGTGTCTGGGGTTGCTGTTGGTACTCTTGTTCAGAGCAGAATTGCCTAGCATTTCGGTGCTGGACTGCCCCTGCTGGGCTTGCACTTTAATTATATGGGGAGGCTTGTGGTCTCGTGCAGAACGGATGGGACCAAGCAGTTTGGGCTGGACTGCCCCTGTTGGGGTGGGACCCAGCTTGATTTGCATATGGTCTTTCCCTGCCTGTAATGGCTTGGCAGGCGAAGAACGGTGGTCTGGAGGGTTGCCCAGAGCACTTGCCAGAGGTTAGGATTAATTCCAAACCTTCCAACCTTCACCTCTTTAATTTTGCCAATGTAGAATATGGCTGCTTTTTTGCGTCCCTCCATCAGTAATTACACACATGTGTAATTGCCTTTTTCCACCCGGTATTATTTCCTTACAATAATGCGCTAAAGTAACCTTATGCTTCTCAGCTGGTGTCATGGTGCCTGGAAATTGACTTTGAGTTATGGGAGAGTCAGCGTCCACATGATATACAAAATATCCCCTTACATGGATGTCCAGGGACATTCCAAAATCATAGCTCGAGGCGGTCCGTCCAGCAATTGGAAGAACTGGCGACGCCATTAAAGAAAATGCCGTAGGAAATCATGAAATGCGAGGGCAGAGCCATGATGGTGGCTCTGAACGAGAGCATGGACGAGGTGGACAAGACACCCGAAGTTGCTGATAACTGGCACAGCCAGGATGCAGCAAATAGCCCAATGGACCACCAGGAGAAGGCAATGCTGTGGAAAGCGGTCCAGAAGGACATGGGCAAAAGGCAAGGATGGGTAGCTGAGAACAACTTCAAGCCAGAGGGAAAAGTGAGGGACCACAGCTACACACTGAAAGGTAGCAACGGAGGTAGTGGCCACCCACACCTGTACTGTAGAGGGGACACACTGGAAGGAACCAAGGGAAAACGTTCCTGTTGTAACATTAAGAGACAGTAAGTAAAGGAAGTAACAGTGAATGTTGAACACTGGAGTGTGAGGATAATCAAATAAAAGAATAAGGCCGACGCAAAATGTGCCATCAGATACGATTAATTCAGAGATTGATGTGGGCATCTCTGTAGAAAGTTGCCCACAATCGTATATGGGACATAGGGAACTATCTGCCCAGATTGGCACCATTCCTCCTCTTAATGTAAATCAAGGCTCTACTAGACAAGAGCAAGCTGGCATGCTCTCCAAAAGACGATTTCCCTCCCAAATGTTTAAAACTAAGGTCCCGCTTCTTGCTTTAAGGGGTAGGGTACATCTTTAGTGCATCTCTTATCTTAGGTAGTCTAGATCCACATGACCTTAAGGCTGCCTCTCTCATCCTAAAGACCCGCTGATTCTCTCCCCATATCCAAGCGTGCCTTTAGCCACATGGCAGATCCAATCCTTTGAAGAGCAACATGCCACCTACGACAACTATCACGCAGGGTTCAGACCCTGCACAGGCATCAACCATGGTGGCAGCTATGATGGGCGACTCTAGGCGTCCTGTAGATTCCAGCGGTGTCGGTGCCCGGCCAAAGCGGGACTCATGAATGGCATCCAACATAGTAGACCATGGCGTACTCCTGGGGGGTCCTTGGTAGCTTGAAATCAGCAATCAGTCACTCAGGTGGACTAAGTCCTTCCTTGCAAACCGAAGCCCAAATATTCTCTGCACGCCTTTCAAATTGAATCATAGACATTAGACTGCGGATGTCTCTGGGCCTATGCCCGCCTCTCTAGTTTGTACGTACCACCGTTATTTAATGTACTCCACAAGTTTGGAGCATCATTGTTCACGTATGTAGAGTGTACGCTGATCTTATGATGTATCAGCAGAAAGGGCATGACACGGGCCTACACATGAACCAGAATAGGCTCACACTTTATGCAGGCAAAACAGGGATCCTGTGCCTGCAATGTATGCATTTCTGTACAGATATCCTCTGCCTGAGCAGCCCCCCCGTCCATTAAGTACTCAACTTGGGGGTACTTATGCATGACTGCCTACCCTTGACTCCCCAGATTCGGATGGTCACCCAGACATGCTTTTTTCAAATGAAAGTCCTGGGAAGTGTGCTTTCATTTAGCTAATTTACTCACCTGGTAGCACGAGTGAATGCATTCATTAGTTCAAGGCGAGACTGCAGCTATTTACCCTACTAAGACTACCACGAAGCTCACACATCACAAAGGAGTTGCGACAACTGCGCTGGCGGTCATGTTGAAGTTGCTTTCCCTTTAAATCCCCCTCAGGACCCAGCTTCTTCTCTCCACAAGTCCTTCCCTACATGGTCATCCAAGCCCTTTGCTGCATCCATGCATTGGTGCTTTGACCTTCTTTTTATAACTCCCAACAGGGTGGCCGGTCCTCTTCTACACAGGCACCACACAAATGGAATAACCTTTCACCTACCTTAAGGTTCAGAAAATGCTGAAGATCTGTCCGTTTGATCAATAGATGGGCTCGCTCACGACTCGACACATCCATGCAGGTTGCGACAGAGGAATGCGCTGCGCTCTATAAAATCAAATGACAGCTCATCATACTTTGAACTATGGCCCAGGTGGTTACGCTGGACTGAGATCTAGCAGTCCAGAAGATGCGCACTTACCACATGCATTTGATGCTCAAAGAAGGTAGAGCGTGAGGCAGAAGGTAGAGTGTGAGGTAGGAGGTAGAGTGTGAGGTAGGAGGTAGAGTGTGAGGTAGGAGGTAGAGTGTGAGGTAGGAGGTAGAGGGTGAGGTAAGAGGTAGAGTGTGAGGAAGGAGGAAGAGTGTGAGGTAGGAGGTAGAGTGTGAGGTAGGAGGTAGAGTGTGAGGTAGGAGGTAGAGCGTGAGGTAGGAGGTAGAGGGTGAGGTAAGAGGTAGAGTGTGAGGAAGGAGGTAGAGTGTGAGGTAGGAGGTAGAGCGTGAGGCAGAAGGTAGAGTGTGAGGTAGGAGGTAGAGTGTGAGGTAGGAGGTAGAGCGTGAGGTAGGAGGTAGAGGGTGAGGTAAGAGGTAGAGTGTGAGGAAGGAGGTAGAGTGCGAGGTAGGAGGTAGAGGGTGAGGTAAGAGGCAGAGTGTGAGGTAGGAGGTAGAGCGTGAGGTAGGAGGTAGAGGGTGAGGTAAGAGGTAGAGTGTGAGGTAGGAGGTAGAGCGTGAGGTAGGAGGTAGAGGGTGAGGAAGAGGTAGAGTGTGAGGTAGGAGGTAGAGCGTGAGGTAGGAGGTAGAGGGTGAGGTAGGAGGTAAAGTGTGAGGTAGGAGGTAGAGTGTGAGGTAGGAAGCAACACATCTAAAAGTGATCTGAGGGTTTTCAATCCTGTGAGGAGTCCTCTACAAAGACTTGCAATGCGGGTGTAAAAAGCTTTCATAACAAGTATTCTGAGAGCAAACACAAGAATTGTGACCCAGATGATGACAGATCAACTGGAGACTTGGAAGACCCTGTGGGAGGAAAATCAGTCAGTGCTTTGACCATAATTCCTGTCAGTAGTTCGTGCTTCACAGCGGTTGGTGGGTCCAGACATGGAATCCACAGAGTCGAGCCTGGGGAGTAATGGCTGTGATATGCTATTCGTGGTTTGAAACACCTTTGAAGCCCAAGACTTCTTAGCACTGATAGAGCGAGGACGAAGGGGAAGGAATTGAGGAAATAGCAAAGTCTTGAGTTAATTTCAGAAACATAGTTGGTTATCTGAGTAAGAAAGAGTCTTTCCTAAGGAACTGCACAAGATTCCAGGTAGAACCTCAAAGTTGTGTTTGCTGCTCTGAGTCCCCTTGAAGCTCTGGACATTTAGGTGCACACTAGACATACGATGGTGAAGCAGCGGCCAGTGTGTCGATCGCTAGAACAGAAAAAGGGGAGCTTGATCATGACGCGCTGCGTACACCGCTCGCATGGGTAAACGCTGTGCCTAGTTTCCCTCAGGATGATGGAGCTAAATGTGGTACCTCCAATCAAATGGAAGGACCACCATTGTACATTGCAATAATTCAGAAGTATTTGATTTTATATTGATGCAAACTAACCTTATTTAAGGCTAGTTTTGATGCTTGGCGCTTTTTTATTTATTTTTATTTGATTTATTTGCATTTTTAAAGCGCAGCAGCTGCCCTCGGGCATTGTGACGCTGTTACAAGAAAGTTTCCTTGACATGGTGACTTGGTTACAGGCATGGCTATAGTTCCAAAGTCACATGGGAACCGTGATCATGGTACAGTTGTAATTTACAGACATTGTTGCATGCAATAGAATTATAGGTGGGATTCACTTAAATAGGGTGGTTTTCAGAGCTTTTCTGAAAGCTATGAGGGATGTTTCAGCTCTTAGTTTGGGCGGTAAGGAATTCCAGGCTTTTGGCGCTAGGACTTCGAAACTCGAGCCGCCAGCTTTGACTCTAGTGAAGTTGGCGATTGCGAGTTGGTTGGCATATAGGTCCCTTTTGGGGCTGAGTGATTGGACTGGTTGTATCCGTTCATTGAGGTAGCTAGGGGCAGATTGGGATATGCATCTATGTGTAATGGTGAGAGTCTTCAACTGGATGCGCTGTTTAACTGGGAGCCATTGGACATTTTGTCTTGCTAGGGAGATGTGTTCCCCCTTCGGAATATTGAGGGCTGCTCTCAAAGCATTGTTTTGTGCAATCTGGAGTCTATTAATGTTTTTGGCGGAGGTACCTAGTAGGAGGACGTTGCAGTAGTCCAGTTTCGCGCCTATTGTGGCTCTGGCGATGTTGAGGCGGTTTGTGGTGGACAAGTAGGGCTTTACTGCATTGATTATTTTGGTTGTTAGGGCTGCTGAGGAGGAGATGTAACTGACATGTCTGTCCATGGACAGGGTAGAATCTAGGTATACCCCCAGTGTTTTTACAGCAGGGGAGACGGAGATTACTGAGTTCTCGATGAGGAGAGTACTGTATTTGCTGTCTAGCTTGCTGAGAGTTTCTGTAGGGCCCACTAGTAGGATCTCTGTCTTGTCTCCATTGAGACAGAGGCCATTGGCTGCCATCCATGCCTGGATGATGGCATAGTGTTTTGTAGGGTTTTTAGGTCTTGCTCGTAGTCACCAGTTAGTGGGAGAAGGATTTGAGTGTCGTCGGCATAGTTGTGAACGTTATGCCGAATTCTTCGAAGTCATTGAATAGTGGGAGTGTGAATAGGTTGTATAGAGTAGGGGAGGTGCAGGACCCTTGTGGTACTCCACAATTGATAGGGGAGGAGGTGGCTGTCGCTTGGTCTGAGTAGACCCTCATAGCTCTGCCCTCCAGGAAGGATGAGATCCAAGCTGTGGCTTTATCCGAGAAGTGGGCTGTGTTGGTGAGATGTGTCCTCAGCGTTTTGTGGTTGACTAAGTCGAACACAGCCGACAGGTCAAGGAGTAGGAGGATGGCACATTTGCCTTTATCCATATTGTTTAGGAGTTGGTTCTTTAAGTCGAGTAGTGCTGACTCTGTGCCATGGCGTGGGCGAAAACCGGACTGTTTCTTGCCTAGGATGTTGTGAGATTCAAGGTAGGCTTGTATCTGTAGATAGGCGTCCTTATCGAGGATTTCCGCAGGAATGGCACTGTTGTAATGGGTCTGTAGTTGTTGGGTGAGTCTGGGTCTAGCGTAGCTTTTTTTAGTAGTGGGCGAACCCAAGCTTCCTTGAGGGAGGAGGGTACTGAGCCAGTGGCTAATGAGGCATTAATAAAGGTAGCAATGAAGTGGGCTAGAGGTTCAGAGCAGTCTTTAATTATGTTTGCTGGACAGATGTCCCCCTTGCAGAGTGAGGGTTTTATTTGTTTCATGATGCGTAGGGCCTCAGGGGCGGTTACCTTTCTAAAGGTGAAAGGCGGTGGAGGATTGTTGTTATGTTTGCTTTGGGGAGGGGGCTTTGGGCTAGGGGCAGTCCGCGTTTTGTGTGGAGACTTGGGTAGATTGTCAAGGTTGGCTTTGATTTTCTTTTGGAGTAAGTTTATTTTGTCGAGCACAGCTTTCTGGATGTCATTACACCAATTCTCGGCTTTGATTGTTTGATGTTTGGATGTGGGTGGTATGACTAGTTCGTTGAAGATAGCAAATAATTCTTTTGAGTGTGATTGGGCATTGTCGATTCTAGTGTTGTATGCATCAGCTTGGGCTTTGGCTATGGCGTTTTTGTATTGTTTGACAATAGTTAGGTATGAGTCACGTAGAGGGGCGGAGGGGTGTGATTGCCATTTTTTGAGTGCTTGTCTTTTGAGTGTTTTTAGGTCACGTAGATCTTGGTTGAACCATGAGTTTGCGTGGAAGAGTTTTTTCGCTTTTTTTGTCTCTAATGGGGCAATATTGTCGATGATCTCTTTAATAGTGGTGTTGTAAAGTACGACTAGTTTTTTGGGGTTGTTGGAGGTGGGTGATGCTAGTGCTGAGACTTCTAGGGATGGACACATCCTTTCTTTGGAGAGTAGCTTTTTTGATCTAGTTAGAGCAGCTGTCATAGGAGGGTTTTGACTAATAGCTGTCTTTGTTGGGATGTAGAAATGGATGAGATGGTGGTCGGTCCATGGTTGTGGCGTGTTTGAGCTGATGTCTACCCTGCAGTTGTGGTCGACTAGCCAGTCTAGTATGCGGCCTTTGGTGTGAGTTGCAGAGTCAACTCTCTGGATGCATTGTAGGTCTAGAAGGGCTTTAGAAAGGGTTTTGCTGTGTTTGCCTTTTGTGTCATTGAAACCGAGGTTCAGGTCTTCTAGGAGTATGGCTTTAGCGTTGGGTGTGAGGTTGTTCCCTAATAGGTGTAGGATGTCGGCTTGGAAGTTCAGGAGTGGGCCTGGCGGTCGGTAGATAAGGTGCATTGTCATGGTGTCATTAGGAGAGAGGGAGATTTTTACTGATAGGGCATCGAAGTTGTTCTCACATGTGATGAGTTTAATTTGTCTAGCCTTCAGTGTTTCTATGACTATTAGGGCCACACCTTCACCTTTGTGTGTTGGTCTATCTTGCCGGAGGATGATGTACCCAGGGGGAATGCCTGGCATATGGCAGGTCCAGAGGCTTCATGTAGCCAAGTTTCTGTAATGGCTAGAGCGTCTAGCTCGAGGTCAGAGATTAGGTCGTGTATTTCTGTGGCGTGCGCTTGTAGAGATCTAGCGTTGATGAGGGCCAGCTGGATTTGGGAAGGTTTGTCTGTGCTCGGTTTGACAGAGTTGGGGTTGTGTTTGGTGGTGTTGGTGTGGAGTTTAGTGGTAGGGTGTTGGGGTGTGGAAAGAAGAGTGATAGTAGAAGGTTTGGGGCATGACTGCAGTGTGAGTTTGTGAGTATTGGTGGGAGCTGTGGAGGTGCGGGCTCCTAGTCTGGAATTTCTTATGTGCACTGGTGACGTGTGGGATGTGCTTCTGGCCGTGAATTTGGGGTTGGGATAGTGTTAGTGGGGATTGGTGGATGTGGCGCTCGTGTGTGCGTAGAACTGGTTGGAACGGGGTAGGGCGGATGGAGTCAGAGCAAGGGAGTTTATCAGGGTGGCCGGGGGCCATGTTAAGTATAGTGGGTGTTTCCTGGGTATGGGTGTATACAAGGTGGGCAGTATCGACTTTAGGCTAGGAACATAAAAATATGCAGATTCGACTTTGGGCTAGAAACATAAAAATATGCAGTTTCGACTTTGGGCTAGGAACATAAAAATATGCAGATTCGACTTTGGGCTAGGAACATAAAAATATGCAGATTCGACTTCTCGCTAGGTGTGCATGCTAGTAGATGCACGTTGACGTGGAGCGCGGTGGCTGTGCACAGTCGTGTGGCAGAAGTGGGCAGTGCGCATGGGTGGTGGGGAGTGTGCACAAGAGTATGAGGCCTGGCTATCATGCAGTAGGCTCGCAATTGGATGAGCAGTTATGGCTGTAGGGGGAGGGCACAGTACAATATAAGAGGCACAGGGAGGGGTAGTAGAAGTGGTTAATGTCAGTGTTCAATTGGCAGCATAGTAATTAGCAGGGCATGGTATGCTTACTGGTGGCCGAGGACAGCGGGCAGGTCCTGGCATGGCGTGTGTCTCATTCCATGCATGACGCAGATACAGGCGGTGTAGGTGGCCTTGTGGAGCACCAGGTAGGGGCTAATCCACGTGCATTGGAGAAGTGAAAGTTCTCATCGATGTAGGTAGCGACGGGCAGGGGTTGGCGCCCTTGATGCTCGTGCGGCGAGGCCGGCTCTCGCCTTCCGGTGCTGCTGGCTGGGGGAAATGGGCATGCGGAGCCAGTCAGAGCGCTTCGCTCGGGGATCAGCTGGCGAGGTTGTTTAGCAACCAAGGACGCCAAATATAGCGGCGGCCATTTTAGCGGCACTCGAACGCTTGTTGCTCCGATGGGTTTTCGGGGCTTTTATAAAATGGATGTGGTGCTGCTTGGGCACTTTCTTGCCATCATAGGTGGAGGCAAAGGCAGGGCAAAGGCAGTTGCACGGCCCTAGTACCTTGGATGGAGCGTCGTCGTCAAGGCGAGGTGCTGCATTGATTCAGTGTAGGCGGATGTTGAGGGGCAGGGCTCCAGCCCTCCCGATGTCGTCGCTGAAAGTGGGGGAATTTTTGGTCAAGTTGAGCGCTTTAAAATCCAGCCATGTGTATCCAGGTGTTTTCCCACATCTTAAAACTTTTAAAACAAGGGATAATGACAGAAACTGTTGCAAAGGGGAGGGGGCATCCAGGAGTAACAGAATATTAATTTCTAGAGAGTGTCATAAGCATTTTGCACTCCTCACGGTTACCTTTGCAGCCAAAAGCTTGTAGGTGTTTACATAACAATCATGGAAGCAGCATAAGGTAAGGACCAGCATGGAAAAGAAAGGGTTAAACCGTGACCACCTACTATTTGTATCGAACAAGAAATGGAGCGACAACTTGGGGTTAACAGTTCATATCCATCACATTATGTGCCACTGTACAGCCCCCAAAATCGGCCGTCTTGAGTCAGTGATGAGGGGGCATGGAAAGGACTAGTTGAGTTGGGAGACACGAATCTATGGAAGACCGACTAGTTGAAGCAGGTCGAGGTGACCGGGGGCAAAGCTACCGGTGAGGATACTGGTCTGCAGGTAGACTGCCTTCCCTATCAAGCAGTAACTCCCTGGGACAACCCCTAGGGAGTAGTCCAGAGAGAGCAGAGTCTAAAGACAACCAACACAGAAAATGGAAGTAGAAGGATGGAGAAAGAGCGAGAGAGGGAGAGACAAAGACAGAGACATAGAAAGAGACAATGAGAGAGAGAGAGAGAGAGAGGGAGAGGGAGAGAGAGAGAGGAAGAGGCACAGTCAGTAAAAGAGAGAGAGACAGAGGGGAGGCAGTCAGTGAGAGAGAAAGAGTGAGAGAGGGACAATGAGAGAGAGAGAGAGAGAGGGCGAAAGAGGAACAGTCAGTAAAAGAGAGAGGGAGAGACACAAACAGAGAAAGAGACAATGAGAGAGAAAGGGTGATAGTCAGTTAAAGAGAGAGAGGCAGAGGGGGACAGTCAGTGAGAGAGAAAGAGAGAGAGAGAGGGACAATGAGAGAGAAAGAGAGAGAGAGGGAGAGAGAGAGAGAGAGAGAGAAAGAGCGAGAGAGAGGGAGAAAGAGGAACAGTCAGTAAAAGAGAGGGGAAGAGACAAAGACAGAGAAAGAGACAATGAGAGAGAAAGGGTGACAGTCAGTGAAAGAGAGAGAGAGAGAACGACAGAGAAAGAGACAATGAGAGAGAACGGGAGAGAGAAAGAGGGACAGTCAGTAAAATAGAGGGAAAGAGGGGACAGTCGGTGAAAGAGAGAGAAAGAGAGAGAGAGAGAGAGAGAGAGAGAGAGAGAGAGAAGAGGGAGAGTCAGTAAAAGAGAGAGACAGAGGGGAGACAGTCAGTGAGAGAGAAAGAGAGAGAGTGGGACAGTCAGTAAAAGAGAGAGAAATAGAGAGAAAGAGGGCAGTCAGTGAAAGAGAGAGAGAGAAAGACTGAGAAA
This sequence comes from Ambystoma mexicanum, assembly GCF_040938575.1. NCBI lineage: Eukaryota > Metazoa > Chordata > Amphibia > Caudata > Ambystomatidae > Ambystoma > Ambystoma mexicanum. The sequence goes on along the minus strand of NC_090931.1, from coordinate 52,147,367 downwards.
GAGACAATGAGAGAGAGAGAGAGAAAGAGAGAGAGAGAGAGAGAGAGAGAGAAAGAGGGACAGTCAGTAAAATAGAGGGAGAGAGGGGAACAGTCGGTGAAAGAGAGAGAAAGAGAGCGAGGGAGAGAGAGAGAAGAGGGACAGTCAGTAAAAGAGAGAGACAGAGGGGGAAATCAGTGAGGGAGAAATAGAGAGAGGGACAGTCAGTAAAAAAGAGAGAAAGAGAGAGAGAAAGAGGGCAGTCAGTAAAAGAGAGAGGGGGGGCAGAGACAGAGAGGGAGAGACAATGAGAGAGAGAGAGAGAGAGAGAGAGAGAGAGAGAGAGAGAGAACGAGGGCAGTCAGTAAGAGAGAGAGAGAGAGGGAGAGGGAGACAGAGACACCAGGCGAGAGAGAGAGAAAGAGAGAGAGAGAGAGAGAGAGGGGACAGAGTCGGAGAGGGAGAGACAATGAGAGAGAAAGAGAGAGAGAGAAAGGGTAACAGTCAGTGAAAGAGACAGAGGGCGAGTGGGGACAGTCAGAGAGAGATGGAGAGAGACCGAGAAATAAGGTGAGAGAGAAAGAGGGCGACAGAGGACGAAAGTAATGATGGAGGGCTAGACCTAGACAGAGAAGCACAGAAAGAGTGAGGGGAAAATAGAGAGAAAGGGAGAACGAGGGCAAGACAGAAAAAGAGAGGAGGAAACAGTCAGTGAGAGAGAGAGAGCGAGCGAGAGAGAGAGAGGGAGAAAGAAAGAGAGAGAAAGAGAGAGAGAGAGAGAGAGAGAGAGAGAGAGAGAGAAATCAGTGCACCCGAGCTGCTCTGGACAGGAAGAGTGTTAGAGTGTTGCTCCTGCAGAGACTGCTGCATTCTGCTCGAGTTCAGGGTTGTTCACCCAGTAGTTATGGTGCTGTGGGAAGAGGTCAGAATTCCCTGAGTCCATTATTGAGTCCATCCTATAACAGCAGTTTATCAGCCTGGGTGCAATGTCTATATCCTTGTTCCTTAGTTATTTTTTTATGTTGGACTAAAAGGTGGCGCTTGCACCACCTGTAAGCCAAAACGATTGCATTAAGAGTACAGATAGGGAGTGATGGCTTAGTAGGAGGGACACACAGCCTGTAGGTGTTCTTTGGGTATTTCCCCATCCCCTGAGTGCCAATGGTCCTTCAAATCCCTATGGCTCTTCCCACCCAGTTCCAGTTCCTGCCCCTAAACGCTCAAAACATCTCCTCATGGGAACTCTTTGAGCTCAGTTTAATCAAGCCTTACCATCAAAATGTGCACATAAAGCGCATCTACGTGTTTTATCAAGGCAGTCTTCTGAGAGTTGATGACTTAATTGGACCTGTTAACCTGCAACTGGTGCAATAACAATGTCTTAACCAGGTCTGCCTCAGCCACTCGATTTATAAGCACTATATGTGTGCTTCAATGAGGTCCTGGTAAAAACAAGCATTGGCAAAGCCAACAGTTTTGGTATTTGCCAGCCTTTCCCATGCCTACACAATAGTGCAAATTGGTGGCATTGTCAATGCGTGTCTCTTTTACTGCTGGGCACCCTAATACACCCGCTTTGGCCTGGTAAACATGCATTTATCTGTTTATTAATTACAATAATTAAACTTTTTTGGCTAGGATAGAATCTGGCAGAACTGTTCCTCGCCGCCATTTTTTTGGGGATAATAATTCTGTTTTTCCTGCAAGATTTCTTGGGGGAGTTCACCTTCTTTGAGGCTTATGTTCTGTGAGCTGCGATCTTACTTATCAACAGGACGCGCCTCATTGCTAGCCTCAGATGCCAACGTGTGCTGAGGAGGAGACGGAGCGATGGACTCAATCGCTTCCTCCTGTTCCTCGTGGAAACTTTCAATAAAGCGCTTAATCCGTCGCAGGTTGAGCGCGTGTCAGGGAGGGCCGCGGGCTGATGCGGTCATCGACCCCTTAATATAGAATAAGTCTTAAAAACAAAGCATGGGGTGCTCTTTGGCCCCCGGTGAGGCGCGGGCACCTGGACAGCGTTAGTGAGGCCCGGCGGCTGCCGACACAATGAGCTGTGACTCAGGCCACGGCGCGTGCTCCTGAGGTCCGATGAAGAGAATGTCCCAGATTAGAGAGATTGCAGGATAAGGGGCTTTGCAATAATATATTGGAAGGATTTAGGTGCAGGATCAGGCAATGAGAGACCAGCCCCTCAAGTGTGTCCCACCCTGTGCACACGCATCCGTTTTCAAGAACTTTACCACAAAATCACTCAAATGCGGCGCACCAGGTTCAGTGATTAGCACGTGCATCTGATAGGAAACGCTTTAGTTAATGCGCTACAGGGCATTAGTATAAGGGCGCATAGGGAGGAGGGAAACAGGTAGAAAAGGTGGGCCACACGGGGGCAGAATCAGCCCCCCACACAGGTCTGTTATAAACCTGCATTCCTGGGGCTAGGAAGTGAAATGAAAATTACAGGGGCTACAGGCAAAACAAATCATTCCAAAAAACGTCTTTGTATTGGATAGCTCAGGGGCAACATGCTCGCCTTGGAAGCAATACGCCACAGAGCAACGCAGCGTGCTTAGAAAGTTCTGGGTATTAAGCGAGTTATAAATAACATATCATATCCTGTCATATAAGAACTTGTCTCCAGTGTATAGAGTTCTTCACTCTATGGCAGGGGTGCACAACTGATTTTGCCAGAGGACCGAATGTACCCTACATACTGCCGATAGTGGACCGATAGTGGGCCGATAGTGGGCCGAAAACTAAATGCGGGAGGAGCGGCAGGCGGGGGTGTGGCAGGAGTGTTTTTCAACCCTCAATTTTTATTAAACACATGGAAAAAGAATACATGTTTAGGTGTGCCGGTCTTTATTTGTATTTCAAACTTACATTTGGTACTATAGATTTTCCATTTTTATAATTCATTTCTTTCATAAGACTATATTGGCAATAGTAAACAAAGTAAACAAATCATTCAGGAGAAAAAACACTGCACTCAAACATTTCACGCATTATGCCGCTTTAGATTTGCAAGGCACAAGCTTGTTATTTTGTACTGCTATTTGGACCGCTATACTTTGCTGTTTGAGTTGGCCATACTCTTGGGAGTATGGCCTTTGATAAGTCAGGTTTCCACAAAAGGTAAAGGGCCATCTCTTAACTGTGCCTAATTTAGCTTTATGATTGGGTTCACTCTTGAGTGTGACACTGTGCCCCATGGCTCCCACCCTCCGACCAAACACCATGCGACATGGCCACTACCCCCCAACCAAACACTATGTCCCATTACTCCCACACCCCCAACCAAACACTATGCCCCATGGGCTCCACCCCCACAACCAGACACTATGCCCCATGCCTCCCACCCTCCAACCAAACACTATGCCCCATTACTCCGACACCCCCAACCAAGCACTATGCACTATGGCCCCCACCCCTCAACCAAACACTATGCCCATGGCTCCCACCCTCCAACCAAACACCATGCGGCATGGCCACTACCCCAACCAAACTCTATGCCCCATTACTCCCACACCCCCAACCAAACACTATGCCCCATGCCTCCCACTGCCTACCAAACACTATGCCTCATGGCCCCCACCTCCCAACCAAACACTATGCACTATGGCCTCCACCCTCCAACCAGACACTATGCCCCATGCCTCCTACCCACCTACCAAACACTATGCCCAATGGCCACCACCCCCAACCAAACACCATGCCCCATGGCCACCACCCCCATCCAAACTCTATGCCCCATTACTCCACTCCACAAACCAAACATATTGCCCAATGGCCCCCACTCTTAACCAGACACTATGGTATGCACCATGCCTCCCACCCACCTTCCAAACACTATGCCCAATGGCCACCACCCCCCCAACCAAATACCATGCCCCATGGCCACCACCCCCAACCAAACTCTATGCCCCATTACTCCCACACCCCCAACCAAACTCTATGCCCCATTATTCCCACACCCCCAACCAAACACTATGCCCCATGCCTCCCACTGCCTACCAAACACTATGCCCCATGGCCCCCACCTTCCAACCAAACATTATGCACTATGGCCCCCACCCTCCAAACAGACACTATGCCCCATGCCTCCCACCAACCTACTAAACACTATGCCCAATGGCCACCACCCCCCAACCAAACACCATGCCCCATGGCCACCACCCCCATCCAAACTCTATGCCCCATTATTCCCACCCCCCCAACAAAACACTATGCCCCATGGCCCCCACTCCCCACACCAAACACTATGCCCAATGGCCCCCACTCTTAACCAGACACTATGGCATGCCCCATGCCTCCCACCCACCTACCAAACACCATGCGACATGGCCACTACCCCCAACCAAACACTATGTCCCATTACTCCCACACCCCCAACCAAACACTATGCCCCATGGCCTCCACCCCCCCAACCAGACACTATGCCCCATGCCTCCCACCCTACAACCAAACACTATGCCCCATTACTCCGACACCCCCAACCAAACACTATGCACTATGGCCCCCACCCCTCAACCAAACCCTATGCCCCATGGCTCCCACCCTCCAACCAAACACCATGCGGCATGGCCACTACCCCCAACCAAACTCTATGCCCCATTACTCCCACACCCCCAACCAAACACTATGCCCCATGCCTCCCACTGCCTACCAAACACTATGCCCCATGGCCCCCACCTCCCAACCAAACACTATGCACTATGGCCCCCACCCTCCAACCAGACACTATGCCCCATGCCTCCTACCCACCCACCAAACACTATGCCCAATGGCCACCAACCCCCAAACAAACACCATGCCCCATGGCCACCACCCCCATCCAAACTCTATGCCCCATTACTCCACTCCACAAACCAAACATATTGCCCAATGGCCCCCACTCTTAACCAGACACTATGGTATGCACCATGCCTCCCACCCACCTTCCAAACACTATGCCCAATGGCCACCACCCCCCAACCAAATACCATGCCCCATGGCCACCACCCCCAACCAAACTCTATGCCCCATTACTCCCACACCCCCAACCAAACTCTATGCCCCATTACTCCCACACCCCCAACCAAACACTATGCCCCATGCCTCCCACTGCCTACCAAACACTATGCCCCATGGCCCCCACCTCCCAACCAAACATTATGCACTATGGCCCCCACCCTCCAAACAGACACTATGCCCCATGCCTCCCACCCACCTACTAAACACTATGCCCAATGGCCACCACCCCCATCCAAACTCTATGCCCCATTATTCCCACACCCCCAACAAAACACTATGCCCCATGGCCCCCACTCCCCACACCAAACACTATGCCCAATGGCCCCCACTCTTAACCAGACACTATGGCATGCCCCATGCCTCCCACCCACCTACCAAACACCATGCGACATGGCCACTACCCCCCAACCAAACACTATGTCCCATTACTCCCACACCCCCAACCAAACACTATGCCCCATGGGCTCCACCCTCCCAACCAGACACTATGCCCCATGCCTCCCACCCTACAACCAAACACTATGCCCCATTACTCCGACACCCCCAACCAAACACTATGCACTATGGCCCCCACCCCTCAACCAAACACTATGCCCCATGGCTCCCACCCTCCAACCAAACACCATGCGGCATGGCCACTACCCCCAACCAAACTCTATGCCCCATTACTCCACTCCACAAACCAAACACTATGCCCAATGGCCCCCACCCTTAACCAGACACTATGGTATGCCCCATGCCTCCCACCCACCTACCAATCACTATGCCCAATGGCCACCCCCCCCCAACCAAACACCATGCCCCATGGCCACCACCCCCAACCAAACACTATGCCCCATGGCCCCCACTCCCCAAACCAAACACTATGACCAATGGCCCCCACCCTTAATCAGACACTATGGTATGTCCCATGTTTCCCACCCCCCAACCAAACACTTTGCACCATGGCTCCCAACCTCCAACCAAATACCATGCCCCATGCCCCTCACCCCCAACCAAACACTATGCCCCATGGCTCCCACCCTCCAACCGAACACCATGCGGCATGGCCACTACCCCCCAACCAAACACTATGCCCCATGGCTCCCACCCCCAACTAAACACTATGCACTATGGGCCCCACCCTCCAAAGAGACACTATGTCCCATGGCCTCCATCCCCCAACCAGACACTATGCCCAATGCCTCCGACCCACCTACCAAACACTATGCCCAATGGCCACCACCCCCCAACGAAACACCATGCCCCATGTCCACCACCCCCATCCAAACTCTATGCCCCATTAATCCCACACCCCCAACCGAACACTATGCCCCATGGCCCCCACCCCCCAAACCAAACACTATGCCCAATGGCCTCACCCTTAAACAGACACTATGGTATTCCCCATGGCTCCCACCCACCTACCAAACACTATGCCCCCTGGCTCCCACACTTCAACCAAACACCATGTGGTATGGCCACGACCCCCCAACCGAACACTATGCACTATGGCCTCCACCCTCCAAAGAGACACTATGCCCCATGGCCTCCACCCCCAACCAGACACTATGCCCCATGCCTCCAACCCACCTACCAAACATTATGCCCAATGGCCACCACCACCCAACCAAACACCATGCCCCATGGCCACCACCCCCATCCAAACTCTATGCCCCATTAATCCCACACCCCAACCAAACACTATGCCCCATGGCTCCCACTCCCCAAACCAAACACTATGCCCAATGGCCCCACCCTTAAACAGACACTATGGTATGCCCCATGCCTCCCACCCACCTACCAAACACTATGCCCCATGGCTCCCACCCTTCAACCAAGCACAATGTGGTATGGCCACTACCCCCCAACCGAACACTATGCACTATGGCCCCCACCCTCCAACCAGACACCATGTCCCTTGCCTCCCACCCACCTAACAAACACTAGGCCCCATGGCTCCCACCCTCCAACCAAACACTATGCCCCATGGCTCCCACCCTCCAACCAAACACTATGCCCCATTACTCCCACACCCCCAACCAAACACTATGCACTATGGCCCCCACCCCCCAACCAAACACTATGCCCCATGGCTCCCACCCTCCAACCAAACACTATGCCCCATTACTCCACTCCACAAACCAAACATATTGCCCAATGGCCCCCACTCTTAACCAGACACTATGGTATGCACCATGCCTCCCACCCACCTTCCAAACACTATGCCCAATGGCCACCACCCCCCCAACCAAATACCATGCCCCATGGCCACCACCCCCAACCAAACTCTATGCCCCATTACTCCCACACCCCCAACCAAACTCTATGCCCCATTACTCCCACACCCCCAACCAAACACTATGCCCCATGCCTCCCACTGCCTACCAAACACTATGCCCCATGGCCCCCACCTCCCAACCAAACATTATGCACTATGGCCCCCACCCTCCAAACAGACACTATGCCCCATGCCTCCCACCCACCTACTAAACACTATGCCCAATGGCCACCACCCCCCAACCAAACACCATGCCCCATGGCCACCACCCCCATCCAAACTCTATGCCCCATTATTCCCACACCCCCAACAAAACACTATGCCCCATGGCCCCCACTCCCCACACCAAACACTATGCCCAATGGCCCCCACTCTTAACCAGACACTATGGCATGCCCCATGCCTCCCACCCACCTACCAAACACCATGCGACATGGCCACTACCCCCCAACCAAACACTATGTCCCATTACTCCCACACCCCCAACCAAACACTATGCCCCATGGGCTCCACCCCCCCAACCAGACACTATGCCCCATGCCTCCCACCCTACAACCAAACACTATGCCCCATTACTCCGACACCCCCAACCAAACACTATGCACTATGGCCCCCACCCCTCAACCAAACACTATGCCCCATGGCTCCCACCCTCCAACCAAACACCATGCGGCATGGCCACTACCCCCAACCAAACTCTATGCCCCATTACTCCCACACCCCCAACCAAACACTATGCCCCATGCCTCCCACTGCCTACCAAACACTATGCCCCATGGCCCCCACCTCCCAACCAAACATTATGCACTATGGCCCCCACCCTCCAACCAGACACTATGCCCCATGCCTCCCACCCACCTACTAAACACTATGCCCAATGGCCACCACCCCCCAACCAAACACAATGCCAATGGCCACCACCCCCATCCAAACTCTATGCCCCATTACTCCACTCCACAAACCAAACACTATGCCCAATGGCCCCCACCCTTAACCAGACACTATGGTATGCCCCATGCCTCCCACCCACCTACCAATCACTATGCCCAATGGCCACCACCCCCCAACCAAACACCATGCCCTTTGGCCACCACCCCCAACCAAACACTATGCCCCATGGCCCCCACTCCCCAAACCAAACACTATGACCAATGGCCCCCACCCTTAACCAGACACTATGGTATGTCCCATGTTTCCCACCCCCCAACCAAACACTTTGCACCATGGCTCCCAACCTCCAACCAAATACCATGCCCCATGCCCCTCACCCCCAACCAAACACTATGCCCCATGGCTCCCACCCTCCAACCGAACACCATGCGGCATGGCCACTACCCCCCAACCAAACACTATGCCCCATGGCTCCCACCCCCAACCAAACACTATGCACTATGGCCCCCACCCTCCAAAGAGACACTATGTCCCATGGCCTCCATCCCCCAACCAGACACTATGCCCAATGCCTCCGACCCACCTACCAAACACTATGCCCAATGGCCACCACCCCCCAACGAAACACCATGCCCCATGTCCACCACCCCCATCCAAACTCTATGCCCCATTAATCCCACACCCCCAACCGAACACTATGCCCCATGGCCCCCACCCCCCAAACCAAACACTATGCCCAATGGCCTCACCCTTAAACAGACACTATGGTATTCCCCATGGCTCCCACCCACCTACCAAACACTATGCCCCCTGGCTCCCACACTTCAACCAAACACCATGTGGTATGGCCACGACCCCCCAACCGAACACTATGCACTATGGCCTCCACCCTCCAAAGAGACACTATGCCCCATGGCCTCCACCCCCAACCAGACACTATGCCCCATGCCTCCAACCCACCTACCAAACATTATGCCCAATGGCCACCACCACCCAACCAAACACCATGCCCCATGGCCACCACCCCCATCCAAACTCTATGCCCCATTAATCCCACACCCCAACCAAACACTATGCCCCATGGCTCCCACTCCCCAAACCAAACACTATGCCCAATGGCCCCACCCTTAAACAGACACTATGGTATGCCCCATGCCTCCCACCCACCTACCAAACACTATGCCCCATGGCTCCCACCCTTCAACCAAGCACAATGTGGTATGGCCACTACCCCCCAACCGAACACTATGCACTATGGCCCCCACCCTCCAACCAGACACCATGCCCCTTGCCTCCCACCCACCTAACAAACACTAGGCCCCATGGCTCCCACCCTCCAACCAAACACTATGCCCCATGGCTCCCACCCTCCAACCAAACACTATGCCCCATTACTCCCACACCCCCAACCAAACACTATGCACTATGGCCCCCACCCCCCAACCAAACACTATGCCCCATGGCTCCCACCCTCCAACCAAACACTATGCCCCATTACTCCCAAACCCCCAACCAAACACTATGCACTATGGCCCCACCCCCCAAACAAACACTATGCCCCATGGCTCCCACCCTCCAACCAAACACCATGCGGCATGGTAACTACCACCAACCAAACTCTATGCCCCATTACTCCCACACCCCCAACCAAACACTATGCCCCATGGCCCCCACTCCCCACACCAAACACTATGCCCAATGGCCCCCACCCTTAACCAGATACTATGGTATGCCCCATGCCTCCCACCCACCTAGCAAACACTATGCCCCATGGCTCCCACCCTCAAATCAAACACAATGCGGCATGGCCACTACCCCCTAACCGAACACTATGCACTATGGCCCCCACCCTCCAACCAGACACCATGCCCCATGGCCCCCACCCCCCCAACCAAACTCTATGCCCCATTACTCCCACACCCCCAACCAAACACTATGCACCATGACCCCACCAATCCCCAAACCAAACACTATGCACTATGGCCCCCACCCTCCAACCAGACACCATGCCCCATGCCTCCCACCCACCTAACAAACACTAGGCCCCATGGCTCCCACCCTCCAACAAAACACTATGCCCCATGGCTCTCACCCTCCAACCAAACACTATGCCCCATTACTCCCACACCCCCAACCAAACACTATGCACTATGGCCCCCACCCCCCAACCAAACACTATGCCCCATGGCTCCCACCCTCCAACCAAACACTATGCCCCATTACTCCCAAACCCCCAACCAAACACTATGCACTATGGCCCCACCCCCCAACCAAACACTAGGCCCCATGGCTCCAACCCTCCAACCAAACACCATGCGGCATGGTCACTACCACCAACCAAACTCTATGCCCCATTACTCCCACACCCCCAACCAAACACTATGCCCCAAGCCTCCCACTGCCTACCAAACACTATGCCCAATGGCTCCCACCCCCCAACCAAACACTATGCACTATGGCCCCCACCCTCCAACCAGACACTATGCCCCATGCCTCCCACCCACCTACCAAACACTATGCCCAATGGCCACCACCCCCCAACCGAACACCATGCCCCATGGACACCACCCCAACCAAACTCTATGCCCCATTACTCCCACACCCCCAACCAAAACACTATGCCCCATGGCCCCCACTCCTCAAACCAAACACTATGCCAAATGGCCCCCACCCTTAACCAGACACTATGGCATGCCCCATGCCTCCCAGCCACCTACCAAACACTATGCCCAATGGCCACCACCCCAACCAAAAACCATGCCCCATGGCCACCACCCCCAACCAAACTCTATGCCCCATTACTCCCACACCCCCAACCAAACACTATGCCCCATGGCACCCACTCCCCAAACCAAACGCTATGCCCAATGGCCCCCACCCTTAACCAGTCACTATGGTATGCCCCATGCCTCCCTCCCACCTACCAAACACTTTGCCCCATGGCTCCCACCCTCCAACCAAACACCATGCGGCATGGCCACTTCCCCCCAACCGAACACTATGCCCCATTACTCCCAAACCCCCAACCAAACACTATGCACTATGGCCCCACCCCCCAACCAAACACTATGCCCCATGGCTCCTACCCTCCAACCAAACACCATGCGGCATGGTCATTACCACCAACCAAACTCTATGCCCCATTACTCCCACACCCCCAACCAAACACTATGCCCCATGGCCCCCATTCTCCACACCAAACACTATGCCCAATGGCCCCCACCCTTAACCAGACACTATGGTATGCCCCATGCCTCCCACCCACCTAGCAAACACTATGCCCCATGGCTCCCACCCTCCAATCAAACACAATGCAGCATGGCCACTACCCCCTAACCGAACACTATGCACTATGGCCCCCACCCTCCAACCAGACACCATGCCCCATGGCCCCCACCCCCCAACCAAACTCTATGCCCCATTACTCCCACACCCCCAACCAAACACTATGCACCATGACCCCACCAATCCCCAAACCAAACACTATGCACTATGGCCCCCACCCTCCAACCAGACACCATGCCCCATGCCTCCCACCCACCTAACAAACACTAGGCCCCATGGCTCCCACCCTCCAACCAAACACTATGCCCCATGGCTCCCACCCTCCAACCAAACACTATGCCCCATTACTCCCACACCCCCAACCAAACACTATGCACTATGGCCCCCCACCCCCCAACCAAACACTATGCCCCATGGCTCCCACTCTCCAACCAAACACTATGCCCCATTACTCCCAAACCCCCAACCAAACACTATGCACTATGGCCCCACCCCCCAACCAAACACTAGGCCCCATGGCTCCCACCCTCCAACCAAACAGCATGCGGCATGGTCACTACCACCAACCAAACTCTATGCCCCATTACTCCCACACCCCCAACCAAACACTATGCCCCAAGCCTCCCACTGCCTACCAAACACTATGCCCAACCAATGGCTCCCACCCCCCAACCAAACACTATGCACTATGGCCCCCACCCTCCAACCAGACACTATGCGCCATGCCTCCCACCCACCTACCAAACACTATGCCCAATGGCCACCACCCCCCAACCGAACACCATGCCCCATGGACACCACCCCAACCAAACTCTATGCCCCATTACTCCCACACCCCCAACCAAACACTATGCCCCATGGCCCCCACAACTCAAACCAAACACTATGCCAAATTGCCCCCACCCTTAACCAGACACTATGGCACGCCCCATGCTTCCCAGCCACCTACCAAACACTATGCCCAATGGCCACCACCGCCAACCAAACACCATGCCCCATGGCCACCACCCCCAACCAAACTCTATGCCCCATTACTCCCACACCCCCAACCAAACACTATGCCCCATGGCACCCACTCCCCAAACCAAACGCTATGCCCAATGGAATGCCCCCCACCCTTGACCAGTCACTATGGTATGCCCCATGCCTCCCTCCCACCTACCAAACACTATGCCCCATGGCTCCCACCCTCCAACCAAACACCATGCGGCATGGCCACTACCCCCCAACCGAACACTATGCACTATGGCCCCCACCCTCCAACCAGACACCATGCCCCATGGCCACCACCCCCAACCAAACTCTATGCCCCATTACTCCCACACCCCCAACCAAACACTATGCCCCATGGCACCCACTCCCCAAACCAAACGCTATGCCCAATGGCCCCCACCCTTGACCAGTCACTATGGTATGCCCCATGCCTCCCTCCCACCTACCAAACACTATGCCCCATGGCTCCCACCCTCCAACCAAACACCATGCGGCATGGCCACTACCCCCCAACCGAACACTATGCACTATGGCCCCCACCCTCCAACCAGACACCATGCCCCATGGCCACCACCCCCAACCAAACTCTATGCCCCATTACTCCCACACCCCCAACCAAACACTATGCCCCATGGCACCCACTCCCCAAACCAAACGCTATGTCCAATGGCCCCCACCCTTGACCAGTCACTATGGTATGCCCCATGCCTCCCTCCCACCTACCAAACACTATGCCCCATTACTCCCACACCCCCAACCAAACACTGTGCCCCATGGCCCCCACCCCAACCAAAAACTATGCACTATGGCCCCGACCCCCCACCCAAACACTATGGCCCATGCCTCCCACCTACCTAACAAACACTATGCCCAATGGCCACCCCCCCCCCAACCAAACCCCATGCCCCATGGCCACCACCCAAAACCAAACTCTATGCCCCATTACTCCCACAACCCCAACCAAACACTATGCCCCATGGCCCCCACTCTCTAAACCAAACACTATGCCCAATGGCCCCCACCCTTAACCAGACACTATGGTCTGCCCCATGCCTCCCACCCCCCAACCAAACACTATGCACCATGGCACCCACCCTCCAAGCAAACACCATGCCCCATGCCCCTCACCCCCAACCAAACACTATGCCCCATGACTCCAACCCCCCAACCAAACACTATGCACTATGGCCCCCACCCTCCAAAGAGACACTATGCCCCATGGCCTCCACCCCCAACCAGACACTATGCCCCATGCCTCCAACCCACCTACCAAACATTATGCCCAATGGCCACCACCACCCAACCAAACACCATGCCCCATGGCCACCACCCCCATCCAAACACTATGCCCAATGGCCCCACCCTTAAACAGACACTATGGTATGCCCCATGCCTCCCACCCACCTACCAAACACTATGCCCAATGGCTCCCACCCTTCAACCAAGCACCATGTGGTATGGCCTCTACCCCCAACCGAACACTATGCACTATGGCCCCCACCCTCCAACCAGACACCATGCCCCATGCCTCACACCCACCTAACAAACACTATGGCCCATGGCTCCCACCCTCCAACCAAACACTATGCCCCATGGCTCCCCCCTCCAACCAAACACTATGTCCCATTACTCCCACAACCCCATCTAAACACTATGCACTATGGCCCCCACCCCCCAACCAAACACTGTGCCCCATGGCTCCCACCTTCCAACCAAACACTATGCCCCATTACTCCCACACCCCCAACCAAACACTATGCACTATGACCCCCACCCCCCAACCAAACACTATGCCCCATGGCTCCCACCCTCCAACAAAACACCATGCGGCATAGCCACGACCCCAACCAAACTCTATGCCCCATTACTCCCACACCCCCAACCAAACACTATGCCCCATGCCTCCCACTGCCTACCAAACACTATGCCCCACGGCCCCCACCCCCAGCCAAACACTATGCACTATGGCCCCCAGCCTCCAACCAGACACTATGCCCCATGCCTCCCACCCACCTACCAAACACTATGCCCAATGGCCACCACCCCCCAACCAAACACCATGCCCCATGGCCACCACCCCCAACAAAACTCTATGCCCCATTGCTCCCACACCCCCAACCAAACACTATGCCCCATGGCCCCCACTCCCCAAACCAAACACTATGCACAATGGCCCCCACCCTTAACCAGACACTATGGTATGCCCCATGCCTCCCACCCACCTACCAAACACTATGCCCCATGGCTCCCACCCTCCAACCAAACACCATGCGGCATGGCCACTACCCCCAACCAAACACTATGCACTATGGCCCCCACCCTCCAACCAGACACCATGCCCCATGGCCCCCACCCCCCAACCAAACACTATGCCCCTTTAATCCCACCCCCCAAACAAACACTATGCCCCATGCCCCCCACCCCCAACCAAACACTATGCACTATGGCCCCCACCCCCCCAACCAAACACTATGCTCCATGCCTCCCACCTACCTACCAAACACCAGGCCCCATGGCCACCACCCCCAACCAAACTCTATGCTACATTACTCCCACACCCCCAACCAAACACTATGCCCAATGGCCCCCACCCTTAACCAGACACTATGGTATGCCCCAGGCCTCCCACCCACCTACCAAACACTTTGCCCCATGCCTCCCACCCACCTAACAAACACTATGCCCCATGGCTCCCACCCTCCAACCAAACACTATGCCCTGTGGCTCCCACCCTCCAACCAAACACTATGCCCCATGGCTCCCACCCTCCAACCAAACACTATGCCCCATTACTCCCATACACCCAACCAAACACTATGCACTATGGCCCCCACCCCCAACCAAACACTATGCCCCGTGGCTCCCACCCTCCAACCCAACACTATGCCCCATTACTCCCACACCCCCAACCAAACACTATACACCATGGCCCCCACCCTCCAACCAAACACTATGCCCCATGGCTCCCACCCTCCAACCAAACACCATGCGGCATGGCCACTACCCCCAACCAAACTCTATGCCCCATTACTCAGACACCCCCAACCAAACACTATATCCCAAGCCTCCCACTGCCTACCAAACACTATGCCCCATGGCCCCACCCCCCAACCAAACACTATGCACTATGGCCCCCTCCCTCCAACCATACATTATGCCCCCTGCCTCCCACGACCTACCAAACACTATGCCCAATGGCCACCACCCTCCAACCAAACACCATGCCCCATGGCCACCACCCCCAACCAAACTCATACCCCATTACTCCCACACCCCCAACCAAACACTATGCCCCATGCCTCCCACTGCCTACCAAACACTATGCCCCATGGCCCCCACCCCCTACCAAACACTATGCCCAATGGCCCCCACCCTTAACCAGACACTATGGTATGCACCATGCCTCCCACCCACCTACCAAACACTATGCCCCGTGGCTCCCACCCTCCAACCAACCACTATGTCTCATCTCTCCCACCCACCTACCAAACACTATGCCCCGTGGCTCCCAACCTCCAACCAAACACTATGCCCAATGGCCACCACCCCCCAACCAAACACCATGCCCCATGGCCACACCCCAAACAAACTCTATGCCCCATTACTCCCACACCCCCAACCAAACACTATGCCCCATGCTTCCCACTGCCTACCAAACACTATGCCCCATGCCCCCCCCAACCAAACACTATGCCTATTGGTCCCCACCCTTAACCAGACACTATGGTATGCCCCATGCCTCCCACCCACCTGCCAAACACTTTGCCCCATGGCCAACACCCCCAACCAAACTCTATGCCCCATTACTCCCATCCCCAACCAAACTCTATGCCCCATTACTCCCACACCCCCAACCAAACACTATACACCATGGCCCCCAACCTCCAACCAAACACTATGCCCCATGGCTCCCACCCTCCAACCAAACACCATGCGGCATGGCCACTACCCCCAACCAAACTCTATGCCCCATTACTCCGACACCCCCAACCAAACACTATATCCCATGCCTCCCACTGCCTACCAAACACTATGCCCCATGGCCCCACCCCCCAACCAAACACTATGCACTATGGCCCCCTCCCTCCAACCATACATTATGCCCCCTGCCTCCCACGACCTACCAAACACTATGCCCAATGGCCACCACCCCCAACCAAACACCATGCCCCATGGCCACCACCCCCAACCAAACTCATACCCCATTACTCCCACACCCGCAACCAAACACTATGCCCCATGCCTCCCACTGCCTACCAAACACTATGCCCCATGGCCCCCACCCCCTACCAAACACTATGCCCAATGGCCCCCACCCTTAACCAGACACTATGGTATGCACCATGCCTCCCACCCACCTACCAAACACTATGCTCCGTGGCTCCCACCCTCCAACCAACCACTATGTCTCATCTCTCCCACCCACCTACCAAACACTATGCCCCGTGGCTCCCACCCTCCAACCAAACACTATGCCCAATGGCCACCACCCCCCCAACCAAACACCATGCCCCATGGCCACACCCCAAACAAACTCTATGCCCCATTACTCCCACACCCCCAACCAAACACTATGCCCTATGCTTCCCACTGCCTACCAAACACTATGCCCCATGCCCCCCCAACCAAACACTATGCCTATTGGTCCCCACCCTTAACCAGACACTATGGTATGCCCCATGCCTCCCACCCACCTACCAAACACTTTGCCCCATGGCCAACACCCCCAACCAAACTCTATGCCCCATTACTCCCATCCCCAACCAAACTCTATGCCCCATTACTCCCACACCCCCAACCAAACACTATGCCCCATGCCTCCCCCTGCCTACCAAACACTATCGCCCATGGCCCCCACCCCCCAACCAAACACTATGCCCAATGCCCCCCACCCTTAACCAGACACTATGGTATGGCCCGTGCCTCCCACCCACCTACCAAACACTATGCCCCGTGGCTCCCACCCTCCAACCAAACACTATGCCCCATGGCCCCCACCCTCCAACCAGACAATATGCCTCATGCCTCCCACCCACCTACCAAACACTATGCCCAATGGCCACCACCCCCAACCAAACACCAAGCCCCATGGCCACCACCCCCAACCAAACTCTATGCCCCATTACTCCCACACCCCCAACCAAACACTATGCCCCATGGCACCCACTCCCCAAACCAAACGCTATGCCCAATGGCCCCCATCCTTAACCAGTCACTATGGTATGCCCCATGCCTCCCTCCCACCTACCAAACACTTTGCCCCATGGCTCCCACCCTCCAACCAAACACCATGCGGCATGGCCACTACCCCCCAACCGAACACTATGCCCCATTACTCCCAAACCCCCAACCAAACACTATGCACTATGGCCCCACCCCCCAACCAAACACTATCCCCAATGGCTCCTACCCTCCAACCAAACACCATGTGGCATGGTCACTACCACCAACCAAACTCTATGCCCCATTACTCCCACACCCCCAACCAAACACTATTCCCCATGGCCCCCACCCCCCAACCAAACACTATGCCCAATGGCCCCCACCCTTAACCAGACACTATGGTATGGCCCGTGCCTCCCACCCACCTACCAAACACTATGCCCCGTGGCTCCCACCCTCCAACCAAACACTATGCCCCATGGCACCCACCCTCCAACCAGACACTATGCCTCATGCCTCCCACCCACCTACCAAACACTATGCCCAATGGCCACCACCCCCAACCAAACACCAAGCCCCATGGCCACCACCCCCAACCAAACTCTATGCCCCATTACTCCCACACCCCCAACCAAACACTATGCCCCATGGCACCCACTCCCCAAACCAAACGCTATGCCCAATGGCCCCCATCCTTAACCAGTCACTATGGTATGCCCCATGCCTCCCTCCCACCTACCAAACACTTTGCCCCATGGCTTCCACCCTCCAACCAAACACCATGCGGCATGGCCACTACCCCCCAACCGAACACTATGCCCCATTACTCCCAAACCCCCAACCAAACACTATGCACTATGGCCCCACCCCCAACCAAACACTATGCCCCATGGCTCCTACCCTCCAACCAAACACCATGCGGCATGGTCACTACCACCAACCAAACTCTATGCCCCATTACTCCCACACCCCCAACCAAACACTATTCCCCATGGCCCCCATTCTCCACACCAAACACTATGCCCAATGGCCCCCACCCTTAACCAGACACTATGGTATGCCCCATGCCTCCCACCCACCTAGCAAACACTATGCCCCATGGCTCCCACCCTCCAATCAAACACAATGCGGTGGCTCCCATCCTCCAACCAAACACTATGCCCAATGGCCACCACCCCCCCAACCAAACACCATGCCCCATGGCCACACCCCCAACCAAACTCTATGCCCCATTACTCCCTCACCCCCAACCAAACACTATGCCCCAAGCCTCCCACGGCCTACCAAACACTATGCCCCATGGCCCCCACCCCCCAACCAAACACTATGCCTATTGGCCCCCACCCTTAACCAGACACTATGGTATGCTCCATGCCTCCCACCCACCTACCAAACACTTTGCCCCATGGCCATCACCCCCAACCAAACTCTATGCCCCATTACTCCCATCCCCAACCAAACTCTATGCCCCATTACTCCCACACCCCCAACCAAACACTATGCCCCATGCCTCCCACTGCCTACCAAACACTATGCCCCATGGCCCCCACCCCCAACCAAACACTATGCCTATTGGCCCCCACCCTTAACCCGACACTATGGTATGCCCCATGCCTCCCTCCCACCTACCAAACACTTTGCCCCATGGCCACCACCCCCAACCAAACTATATGCCCCATTACTCCCTTCCTCAACCAAACACTATGCCCCATGCCTCCCACCCCCCCAACCGAACGCTATGTCCCATGGCCCCCACCCCACAACCAAACACTATGCCCCATGGCTCCCACCCTCCAACCAAACACTATGGTCCATGGCCACAATCCCACAACTTAAAACGGTGCCTCATGGCCTGCAGCCCCTCACAAAGACAGTGAGATAAAAAGCATTGGCATCAACAAATGAAACTGTCTGCATCTCGGTTTCACTACTAACCAAAGTGTGTGATCCTGTGCAAATCATGTAATCGCACTGTGCAAAATCTGCAGTGATTCACTTCATAGCTTATGTTAACATATCATTCTGTTATAAAAAAACAAATTCTAATGACTATAAAGTTGCTGCATATATAAAAAGAATGCAATTTAAGTATTTCGCACCACAAAGTTATTTGCCACTTGGCTTACTTATGGCGACCTATTCTAAAGTCACTTGCATGCTGCCACCAAGTACCAAAGACTGATAATGCTCCTTGCAATGTCCTTTTCTGTGAGGTCACTTCTGTTGGTGCAATCCACATGCAAGTGTATGTGGTAAAATGCCATCTGCCACTAATGTTACCTAAAAAAATGTTGATGGCAGGGGAAGCTGCTTAAATGAGGCCATATGTATGGAATTGTGCACACTGCATTTTGTGGGGGAAAGTAGCAGGACATTTTTTTGCACCTCAAGCGACCCACTGTTGCAATGCTGGATACTCCACCGCCCAACCCACAAACTCCCAGCACACACACACCAAAAAAGAACATGAGAGCGCCCCACTTAGCACTGTGGATTTCGTTGCGCTGCAGCTGGTGTGGCAAGGCTGAAATGCCTTCCAGTAACAGTCCACGCCACGCCAGCTGCAGTGCTGACCCTCTATTGGTGGAGCACATGCACTAAGTGACTCGTAAGAGCCATGTAGTAAATGCAGTCCACCAATAGATGGTCAGCATTTCCCGGTCCGGCAAGTAAAAAAAGAAGGCTTTCCTAACAGAGGACGGCCGTAGCTGCTTGCGGGCGCCCTCCATTAGGAAAGTCTTGGGTAATGCTGCAGGGCATCCCCAAGCGAGGCAGGGTAACTGCTGTTACCATTAGCAACCTGGGAGAGGGGCAGCTCCTACCTTGCTCAGCCATGCTCCTCTCCTCCCCCCAACTGCAGAGACACGCAGTCCCGGCAGCACAAAGCCAAGGAACGGTGAAGTGTGAACAGTCACCTCACCCTTCCTCCAAACGGCAAGGTGCTAAGCACCAAAAGGAAACCAACAGTCAGGCAGGGCCCAGGTTCAAAGACCTGCCCCCATCAGGGGGCCAGACAGTCGGCTATCCGGCCGGGGGCTGTGACAACAGCAGCCCCCACTACTTACATAACAAAGACTCAGGGCCTCCCTGGGTCTTATAAACAAGAGCAGCAGGCTCTGAGTCAACACAATCTGTTTGTGGACCCTGAACGGGGACCCAAACAAACAGGAGGTTCACTGTGTACTCAGTGTCTTCCAACCTTTTTGCTTCTTTACCACAGAACCCTCCCACCCTACAAAAGAAGGGAGAAGAACAAAAGGGAAAAGAAGTACAAGGCACTAAACGGTGCCCACAACAAGTTGTGGGACACAAGAAGGCGGGCACGGGCCTGAGGGGGTTACCTCAGGACCCAGTGCCCAAATGTATGATACTATTATGATATGTGATTATTGTTATTGCCATAACCACAACTGTACAATAAAAATCCTACGGCCTTTTTATTGCCAACACTTGACACAAGTTGTGAGCCTATTATTACGGGTGAGGGTCTGGGGGTTGGCCAATACTAATGCATGCATATGGGTTCAGCAGTTATTCATACGGGCGGGCCGGGAAAATCAACATGACGGACCACACTTGGCCCGCGGGCTGCATTTTGTGCACCCGTACTCTACGGGAACAGATTCCAGAAGCTTTCAGCTCTTGAAGATGTCCTGATTTTCAGGAGATTTTTAGTTAGTTAGTTAAAAACTTTATTCGGTTTTCACCATCAGCAGTAAGTAAAATACAACACATAATGATTAAATATAAAAACAGATTAAAATGTTCTCACCAAACGGTCAAAAGCTCCAGCAGTGTACTTACATAAGTCCTTAATAAAATACGCATCTGCACATGACAAAACTAAATTCAAAGCGCCTGGGACGTGCCTGGTGTTATTAGAATTAAAGTGGTCTTTAAGCCATAAACATCTCAAGTCCAAGAGTTTTGCACAGATAAATAAAAACTGAGTTAAGTCCTAGCTAGTCCCGCAACCAAAAGTGCAGAGCTTGGAATTAAACAGCCATTTTATCTTCACCCTCAAAGGTATTCAGACGGATCATCGTAATGATCCGTCTTTGTGTCAGTGATTGGATAGCACTCAGAGAAAGGTTTTCATAATGGTTTGGCGGGCCCTTCTCAGATGGCCCAACGAGCTTAACCTATCCATACTATTTATTGCAAGAACAACATTTCTCCTTCTAGCTTTCATGGATAGTTGTTCTCTGGTAATTGTCCCACCTTTTGCACAGGCTAGTAGTCTTTATGCCAGGGCTATCTGGCATGCCTCTCCGCCTTTTCTAGTTCTTCTCTAACATCCAGAATATTAGGATTCAACCATGGAGAAGAATGCAATTTATGGAAATATTCTAGAAACCTAAATTCAGGCTGTACGTCAATGTTTGAAACCCCAGTCTCTGGTGCAAGAGCGCTTCCCGGAGTGCTTGGCAACATACCTAACAACTTTCTTAGACAAATACCAAGTGTACATTCCAAAGAGGTGCAACTCACACTTCCCCACAACTCACTGCCAGAATAGATCTTAGCCTCAAGGGCTTGCATACATTTATCAAAGCGAAATCCGGCAGATTTTTTGTAAAATCGCCTTAGCCCACCCAGAGTAGTTCTTAGGCGATTGTCCACGATTGCTAGATGTGCAGACCACTGGCAGTTACTTGCAAGCCTATCACCCAAGTAGCAATATGAATCCTCCACAATTAAATTAACCAGTAATATTTAATTTCTATTTTAGAACCATACACAACGATCTTTGTTTTCTTAAAGTTTAATTGTTAGACCATTGGAAGGTTGGAAGGTTTCAGGTCTTGGTGATGTCCTGAATTTGAGGAGATCTTTGGGGTTCTCCAGTTCTGGGGAGAAGTTCCACAGAACCGCTACCCTGTGTGGAGAACTTTGCATTTCGCATTGTAGATCGGTTGGTGGTCCTGGGTGTTAGTTTCCCTAATGGTTTTATTCTGAGAGGGTTTTTAGGTACACATCTTTCCAGATAGTGGACAATATACAGGGAGAAGAGCTGATGAACCTGGTCCACCTCGTCAGAAACTTGCTGGAATTTTCAAGGAGGCAGCGTGTTGTACTGCAGTATATTTAAGCACACAGACATTGTTTGATAAGGTAAACATGCAGAAAGAGGACTCCATATAATCACACTTGCGCCATGAAGAGAGTTGAAAACATACAGCGCTTTGTTGATGTTTGTGTTGGTAGCCCACAGTTTCTGGTCTATCATATGTTCTTTGTGTTGAAAGGAATGCTTTGTCCAGTGAATGTTGCTGACACACGTTTCGCTCTTACGCAAAGTGCTTTATCAAGCGCAGTGTTGGATATACTGTCTGCTTGATTAATAACAAGTGGATAAGATTCTTATCTGTGTCACAGAGTTGCAACACTGACTATCTCCTTCTGGGGGAGATCCTTATCTCTGACATGGATTCGGATGACTGAACTATCTCCTTCTGGGGGAGATCCTTATCTGTGTCATGGAGTCACATGACTGAACTATCTCCTTCTGGGGGAGATCCTTATCTTGGCCACAGAGTCGCATGATTGAACTAGCTCCTTCTGGGGGAGATCCTTATCTGGGCCACAGTGTCGCATGACTGAACTAGTTCCTTCTGGGGGAGATCCTTATCTGGGCCACAGAGTCGCATGACTGAACTAGCTCC
Source organism: Ambystoma mexicanum (assembly GCF_040938575.1). Lineage (NCBI taxonomy): Eukaryota > Metazoa > Chordata > Amphibia > Caudata > Ambystomatidae > Ambystoma > Ambystoma mexicanum. The sequence goes on along the minus strand of NC_090931.1, from coordinate 52,124,117 downwards.
TTCTGGGGGAGTTCCTTATCTGGGCCACAGAGTCGCATAAATGAACTGTCTCCTTCTGGGGGAGATCCTTATCTGTGCCACAGAGTCGCATAAATGAAATGTCTCCTTCTGGGGGAGATCCTTATCTGGGCCACGGAGTCACATGACTGAACTAGCTCCTTATGGGGGAGATCCTTATCTGGGCCACAGTGTCGCATGAATGAACTGTCTCCTTCTGGGTGAGATCCTTATCTGGGCCACAGAGTCGCATGACTGAACTTGCTCCTTCTGGGGGAGATCCTTATCTGGGCCACAGAGTCGCATGACTGAACCAGCTCCTTCTGGGGGAGATCCTTATCTGGGCCACAGAGTCGCATGACTGAACCAGCTCCTTCTGGGGGAGATCCTTATCTGGGCCACAGTGTCACATAAATGAACTGTCTCCTTCTGGGGGAGATCCTTATCTGGGCCACAGAGTCGCATGACTGAACTGTCTCCTTCTGGGGGAGATCCTTATCTCGGCCACAGAGTCGCATGACTGAACTAGTTCCTTCTCGGGGAGATCCTTATCTGGGCCACAGAGTCGCATGACTGAACTATCTCCTTCTGGGGGAGATCCTTATCTGGGCCACAGAGTCGCATGACTGAAGTATCTTCTTCTGGGGGAGATCCTTATCTGGGCCACAGAGTCGCATGACTGAACTAGCTCCTTCTGGGGGAGATCCTTATCTGTGTCATGGATTCGGATGACTGAACTATCTCCTTCTGGGGGAGATCCTTATCTGTGTCATGGAGTCACATGACTGAACTATCTCCTTCTGGGGGAGATCCTTATCTTGGCCACAGAGTCGCATGATTGAACTAGCTCCTTCTGGGGGAGATCCTTATCTGGGCCACAGTGTCGCATGACTGAACTAGTTCCTTCTGGGGGAGATCCTTATCTGGGCCACAGAGTCGCATGACTGAACTAGCTCCTTCTGGGGGAGTTCCTTATCTGGGCCACAGAGTCGCATAAATGAACTGTCTCCTTCTGGGGGAGATCCTTATCTGTGCCACAGAGTCGCATAAATGAACTGTCTCCTTCTGGGGGAGATCCTTATCTGGGCCACAGAGTCGCATGACTGAACTAGCTCCTTATGGGGGAGATCCTTATCTGGGCCACAGTGTCGCATAAATGAACTGTCTCCTTCTGGGGGAGATCCTTATCTGGGCCACAGAGTCGCATGACTGAACTGTCTCCTTCTGGGGGAGATCCTTATCTGGGCCACAGAGTCGCATGACTGAACCAGCTCCTTCTGGGGGAGATCCTTATCTGGGCCACAGAGTCGCATGACTGAACCAGCTCCTTCTGGGGGAGATCCTTATCTGGGCCACAGTGTCACATAAATGAACTGTCTCCTTCTGGGGGAGATCCTTATCTGGGCCACAGAGTCGCATGACTGAACTGTCTCCTTCTGGGGGAGATCCTTATCTCGGCCACAGAGTCGCATGACTGAACTAGTTCCTTCTGGGGGAGATCCTTATCTGGGCCACAGAGTCGCATGACTGAACTATCTCCTTCTGGGGGAGATCCTTATCTGGGCCACAGAGTCGCATGACTGAAGTATCTTCTTCTGGGGGAGATCCTTATCTGGGCCACAGAGTCGCATGACTGAACTAGCTCCTTCTGGGGGAGATCCTTATCTGGGCCACAGAGTCGCATAAATGAACTGTCTCCTTCTGGGGGAGATCCTTATCTGGGCCACAGAGTCGCATGACTGAACTGTCTCCTTCTGGGGGAGATCCTTATCTGGGCCACAGAGTCGCGTCAATGAACTGTATCCTTCTGGGGGAGATCCTTATCTGGACCACAGAGTCGCATGACTGAACTAGCTCCTTCTGGGGGAGATCCTTTTCTGGGCTACAGAGTCGCATGACTGAATTAGCTCCTTCTGGGGGAGATCCTTATCTGGGCCACATAGTCGCATAAATGAACTGTCTCCTTCTGGGGGAGATCCTTATCTGGGCCACAGAGTCGCATAAATGAACTGGGTCCTTCTGGGGGAGATCCTTATCTGGGCCACAGAGTCGCATGACTGAACTGTCTCCTTCTGGGGGAGATCCTTATCTGGGCCACAGAGTCGCATGACTGAACTAGCTCCTTCTGGGGGAGATCCTTATCTGGGCCACAGAGTCGCATAAATGAACTGTCTCCTTCTGGGGGAGATCCTTATCTCGGCCACAGAGTCGCATGACTGAACTGTCTCCTTCTGGGGGAGATCCTTATCTGGGCCACAGAGTTGCATCAATGAACTGTCTCCTTCTGGGGGAGATCCTTATCTGGACCACAGAGTCGCATGACTGAACTAGCTCCTTCTGGGGGAGATCCTTATCTGGGCCACAGAGTCGCATGACTGAACTAGCTCCTTCTGGGGGAGATCCTTATCTGGGCCACAGAGTCGCATAAATGAACTGTCTCCTTCTGGGGGAGATCCTTATCTGGGCCACATAGTCGCATAAATGAACTGTCTCCTTCTGGGGGAGATCCTTATCTGGGCCACAGAGTCGCATAAATGAACTGGGTCCTTCTGGGGGAGATCCTTATCTGGGCCACAGAGTCGCATGACTGAACTAGCTCCTTCTGGGGGAGATCCTTATCTGGGCCACAGAGTCGCATAAATGAACTATCTCCTTCTGGGGGAGATCCTTATCTGAACCACAGAGTCGCATGACTGAACTAGCTCCTTCTGGGGTAGATCCTGAACTAGCTCCTTCTGGGCGAGATCCTTATCTGGGCTACAGAGTCGCATGACTGAACTAGCTCCTTCTGGGGGAGATCCTTATCTGGGCCACAGAGTCGCATAAATGAACTGTCTCCTTCTGGGGGAGATCCTTATCTGGGCCACAGAGTCGCACGACTGAACTGTCTCCTTCTGGGGGAGATCCTTATCTTGGCCACAGAGTCGCATGATTGAACTAGCTCCTTCTGGGGGAGATCCTTATCTGGGCCACAGTGTCGCATGACTGAACTAGTTCCTTCTGGGGGAGATCCTTATCTGGGCCACAGAGTCGCATGACTGAACTAGCTCCTTCTGGGGGAGTTCCTTATCTGGGCCACAGAGTCGCATAAATGAACTGTCTCCTTCTGGGGGAGATCCTTATCTGTGCCACAGAGTCGCATAAATGAACTGTCTCCTTCTGGGGGAGATCCTTATCTGAGCCACGGAGTCGCATGACTGAACTAGCTCCTTATGGGGGAGATCCTTATCTGGGCCACAGTGTCGCATAAATGAACTGTCTCCTTCTGGGGGAAATCCTTATCTGGGCCACAGAGTCGCATGTCTGAGCTAGCTCCTTCTGGGGGAGATCCTTATCTGGGCCACAGAGTCGCATGACTGAACCAGCTCCTTCTGGGGGAGATCCTTATCTGGGCCACAGAGTCGCATGACTGAACCAGCTCCTTCTGGGGGAGATCCTTATCTGGGCCACAGTGTCACATAAGTGAACTGTCTCCTTCTGGGGGAGATCCTTATCTGGGCCACAGAGTCGCATGACTGAACTGTCTCCTTCTGGGGGAGATCCTTATCTCGGCCACAGAGTCGCATGACTGAACTAGTTCCTTCTGGGGGAGATCCTTATCTGGGCCACAGAGTCGCATGACTGAACTATCTCCTTCTGGGGGAGATCCTTATCTGGGCCACAGAGTCGCATGACTGAAGTATCTTCTTCTGGGGGAGATCCTTATCTGGGCCACAGAGTCGCATGACTGAACTAGCTCCTTCTGGGGGAGATCCGTATCTGGGCCACAGAGTCGCATAAATGAACTGTCTCCTTCTGGGGGAGATCCTTATCTGGGCCGCAGAGTCGCATAAATGAACTGTCTCCTTCTGGGGGAGATCCTTATCTGGGCCACAGTGTCGCATGACTGAACTGTCTCCTTCTGGGGGAGATCCTTATCTGGGCCACAGAGTCGCATGACTGAACTGTCTCCTTCTGGGGGAGATCCTTATCTGGGCCACAGAGTCGCATGACTGAACTAGCTCCTTCTGGGGGAGATCCTTATCTGGGCCACAGTGTCGCATAAATGAACTGTCTCCTTCTGGGGGAGATCCTTATCTGGGCCACAGAGTTGCATGACTGAACTGTCTCCTTCTGGGGGAGATCCTTATCTGGGCCACAGAGTCGCGTCAATGAACTGTATCCTTCTGGAGGAGATCCTTATCTGGACCACAGAGTCGCATGACTGAACTAGCTCCTTCTGGGGGAGATCCTTATCTGGGCTACAGAGTCGCATGACTGAACTAGCTCCTTCTGGGGGAGATCCTTATCTGGGCCACATAGTAGCATAAATGAACTGTCTCCTTCTGGGGGAGATCCTTATCTGGGCCACAGAGTCGCATAAATGAACTGGGTCCTTCTGGGGGAGATCCTTATCTGGGCCACAGAGTCGCATGACTGAACTAGCTCCTTCTAGGGGAGATCCTTATCTGGGCCACAGAGTCGCATAAATGAACTGTCTCCTTCTGGGGGAGATCCTTATCTGGGCCACAGAGTCGCATGACTGAACTGTCTCCTTCTGGGGGAGATCCTTATCTGGGCCACAGAGTCGCATCAATGAACTGTCTCCTTCTGGGGGAGATCCTTATCTGGACCACAGAGTCGCATGACTGAACTAGCTCCTTCTGGGGGAGATCCTTATCTGGGCTACAGAGTCGCATGACTGAACTAGCTCCGTCTGGGGGAGATCCTTATCTGGGCCACAGAGTCGCATAAATGAACTGTCTCCTTCTGGGGGAGATCCTTATCTGGGCCACAGAGTCGCATCAATGAACTGTCTCCTTCTGGGGGAGATCCTTATCTGGGCTACAGAGTCGCATGACTGAACTAGCTCCGTCTGGGGGAGATCCTTATCTGGGCCACAGAGTCGCATAAATGAACTGTCTCCTTCTGGAGGAGGTTCTGAGGCTGCTGACGGAACGTTGCTTGATTGTACTCTGAAAAGTATGTATCTTTCAGAGTCGTTTCTCTCACCAGGTGCAGCTGAAGGTGTGCATTGTTCAACGGTGCATTAAGCAGTGTCTTAAATGTTCATTTGCATTGCATGATATTACCAAGGCTTTAACTGATCTTGGTATTCCTCAGTAGTGGTCATTATCAGGGGATAATGACCCACTTTAAAGTTACTGCCTAAGATAAAGCAGAGGCCTATACACTGGTGAATGGTCGCTATCTCAAGTCGTAATGACCTCTCCAGGCGTGTATAAGGTTATTGGAATGTGGAGTTCTGCAAATGAAAAGATCATTGTTTTGATTGTGAGGAAATCAAATGAGGACACGTGAGTACATTATGGTCCTGACTCATGGAATGTTTAACACGGTGCAAAGTGGCTTTTCACTGCCAACACATACCCTGATTCATGGAGCCGTGCGGAGCCACTTTGCAGCACGCTAGAAATGTCCTGAATGAGGCCCTTACTGCCATGTAAACTCTGGTTTAAATAACCCCCACCGACCCCCTGGGGTTACCAACCATTCCCTCATAGCCAGGCAGGCCTAGGCTCAGTTAAGTAATTACATGTGCATGCATTACGCAGATAAAGTGCTGATTGGTCAGAAGTGGACTGACGTAGCTCGTTGCGGTATTAGTGGCCTTGGTGTGGTAATCTGCGGGAAAACACAAGTACATAACTATGCCATTGGCATCCTTTGCTATACCAGTACTGTACATGAATGTGCTATATCCCCACATTTACTGTATGTTTACTTGAATATTATGGCATGTTCATGGCATTATCCAAACATGGGATGTTTTTTTTATCTCATCTGTGCCCATCCATACGGGGACCCACATCTTATCTCATCTGTGCCCATCCACACAGGGAATACATCTTATCTCATCTGTGCCCATCCACACAGGGAACACATCTTATCTCATCTGTGCCCATCCATATTGGGACCCACATCCTGTCTCATCTGTGCCCATCCATATGGGGACCCACATCTTATCTCATCTGTGCCCATCCACACGGGGACCCACATCTTATCTCATCTGTGCCCATCCATACGGGGACCCACATCTTGTCTCATCTGTGCCCAACCATATGCAAATCCGTTTTGGTTCTATCCCCAGTGGGGCCATTCCACCCGAAACCACCATCCCTCACCCCCTCTGCATGGAAACACAAGCAACCACTGACATGTTTTGACCTTATTGACTCATCAGATGTGTTCCCTACTCTGCTGCGCGCAGGGGACCCACATCTCGCCACACCCCCTCTCACTTCTGGAGACAAACCATGGACAGACACTGTGATAGTGCAGATTCTGAATTACTCTTACCCACTGGTGATGCCCTGGCACCCTTCTACTACGGATAATTGAGGTGTTTGAGATTAAGGGATATCCCCTACGAGTTCTGGTGGACTGCCTCTGGGGTGCAACCAAGTCTCATTAGCATATGGTCCTTTTTGTCTTTCTGTAAAGGCTCGCCAGTCTACAAAACAAGGACCCCCGCCCCTGATCCCAGAGTCTACAAAACAAGGGCTCCAGTCCCTGATCAGTGGCAGAGATTTAGACTAATTAAAAATGGTCCAGCCATCATCTTCAAACTATTGGGACACCTTGACACTGGCTCTTATTCTCATAAATAATGCTTATAATTTGATCCGAGATTGGATGTTAGTCAACTCATCGACTCTGAAGAAGGACAACACTGAGTTAATGATCGTTGGCTCCAGTTAGCGGGTAAAAAAGCTTGACTCAAGATATACTCATTTTACCATCTCTAGCTGTGTCATCCCAGTAAGTTCCACCGCATCCCATTAAGTTCCACTGTGAAAACACTGTACATCGTCCTTGATGCTGGACTGACCATGAAGCAACAAGTGTTGCATGTTAAATCGTCCTGTGCCAATGTTAGCAGGTGGCTCAAGCAATTTAAGCCATGGCTACCATCTCAGCCCCGTTAATCGCGGGTTACAGCCTTATTAACTCCTGGCTCGATTACTGCAATAGCCTTTTGGGAGGAACTTCCAAACACAACTTGAAAAGTCTTCAAACAGCCAGAATAGGGCTGTCATAGCCATCTGTAATCTTGGCCCACAGGATCACGTTTCTGACTCCAGAAGATCCCTACATTGGCACCCAGTATGGCATCGCATGTCACATAATATACCTACCCTCGCCTATAAATGCATAGCCCACAAGGCCCCTCGGTACCTCACCAGCCGTCTCCTCAAGACCCCCACTGAGCACACCCTTCACTCCAGTGGAGCTGACAAATCTTTTTGTATCTAAATTTACGCAAAGTATTTTTGGCGGCACCTGTTATCAGGTTTACGCCCCAACACTATGGACATTCCTCCCCCCCTACATTGGCAACCTACCCTGCATCACCAGCTTAAAAGCCACTTCCTTAACTCTGATAAACAGCACTGTCTCCGCTTCCGCCTGATCCCCGGCCTGATCCCCGGCCTGATCCCTGGCCTGATTCCCTTCTGCTCCCGTCGTTCTGGCTATGTTCCTTCACGCTCTGAGGCCTGCGGGCGTGTTGCGCATCACAAATACTAAATAGTAGTAATAATAATCCTTCGGTTTCGCGTGTGTCACTCTGAGTAGGAAGGGGTATGGGTCCCGAGACTGCTGGGCCTAGAGACCCAAAATGCCCCTCACTGATGACACCCAATGACGCCGAAACATGTCTGGGGATGCTTGTGCTCTTGTGGAGAAGGGATGTGATCAAACAGTTCAGTCTGCACAGCCTATTTTGGGTTGGGTCCACGCCTGATTTGCATGTGGCCTTTTCCCTTCAGTAATGGCTTGCCCGACGGAGAACGATGGTCTGGAGGGATGCGCACAGCAATGCCAAAGCTTATGATTAATTCAGAACCTTCCAGCCATCTGTCTTCTGTTGTTTTGCTGTCTCCACGAGTGAAACTGGTGTGTATAGACCTTGGTCCTACGCCCGCTGAGCCTTGAGACCTAAGCTGGAGGTGCCCAAGTAGTCTGAAACATGACTAGGGTCGCGTGTGCTCTTGTGCAGATGGGATGTGACCTGACAGTTCGGGATGGAGTCCAACCGGGGGTGGGACCAAGCCTGATTTCCATGTGGTCTTTCCCCTTCCAAAGACTGGAAAAGGATGGTCAGAGCATTGCCAGAGATTTTGATGAATATAAAAACCTTTCAGCCGTCAACCTTCGGTTTTGTTAAAGTCCAGAGCATTGTCATCTAAACACTAAGCATTTCATGATGAAGGCACACCAACGTTTAGGAAGCTATAGCAACTACTCTCCTGGACCGCTATCCCCAAGGTGTGTCCATTCCCTGTATCTGACCAGTAACCCACACCTCTTGTGCAACCTGCAGCCAGTGCCCCAGCTTGCTGGAGTGCAGCGCGCTAACACTCTACTCCCACGCCTTTCCAGCTGCTGGCCAGTGTCTGAAACGTTATCCTCCCAGCCATCTGCGCCCTTCCCTTTCTGCTGAACTTACAATAACATTGTGCTTTTTTATTTTTTAAATGTGGGCTGTTGTTCAATTTTCTGCATTTTTGCTTTTCCTCCTCCATCTCCTATAATCGCCATCGAAAAGTCAAAAGGGAAGGAAGCAAATGGCATAGAATCAAACCCTATGACAGTAAAAATAAACACTTTTCATATATAACTTAAAAAATAAAAATTCAAGACTAAAAATGAAAATATTCATGACAAGAGCTTGGTCAAACCAGCATAAAATGAAGGCCTTATGTCAGCCCACCGCAGAAATGTCACTTTCAGGTTGGCCTGTGTACTGTAGCTGCCCCACTCTGGGAAGTCTGGAACACACACCCCTAAAGAGCCTTCCCCTGACCTTGAAGGAGTTCCAACCCCATACCTTGTGCCAACCTCTCCCTCTGGGACATGCTGACCCCTTCAGTCTTCCCCGTGGATCCACGTTTCTGGGGCTCAGAATTCACTTAAAGGGATTCAAGAAACATAACAGGAGGCCATGGCCAGAGGGGCGTCTTGGCGCTATTGACAGATAACAGATGTTTACTGTTACCCAATTTAATGGCACTAATAGTATCGACCTTGGAAGGATGATGGGCTGAGTGGACCTTCCAGGATTCGAACTCGTGACCACGAGGTCAAGGACAGGCGCCTGTTGTGGATTCATTAGTCCACTGAGCCACAGACTGGGATGTGCCACTCTCAGTCTAAAGTGACGCGGATGCTCATCTGCATTATTTTTAAAGCACCACCTTTCCTTGTTTTCAACAGTCATTAAAAAAAAACGTTATTCCCGAAATCAAGCAGCCATTAAAACAATGACACCACCCTTACGCTTGCAAATGTAACACCAGACATCTGTATTTACTGGACTATTGTCTTCACAACACAGAAGTCACTGTTTCACACAATCATCTTGTGTAAATAATATGCACGCACAGCATGTATTCTTAACACACAGCTTACACGTCATCACATGAGACACATCCCAGACTAGCCAGCATTGGTAAGTTACAGAAAGCAGGTTGATGTGGTGGGGGTATGTATGTGTCGTATTCACGGGCTCAGGGGGCTTGGGGTGGCTCTTGGCCCCTTGCCAGGGGACTTCACAGGGAAGGGGGACATTAGCACTGTCCATTTCACACGTGTATCTGCCCCAGCCCAGCAATACAAGAAGGGACTTGAAAGAAACAGACTTGGAGAAAGGCTATGGCTTTGCCATCACATTATGCCAAAGCCTTGAATGCCAGCCTGCAGTATACACCTTCAAGGCGGCAAGCCTCTATGGCTTACACCCCAAGACAGCATCCTTTCCCATGTGTTCATGTAAATGGATGTAAAAGACTCTTGGAGGTTGGGGGGGGGGGGGGGTTGTTAACAGAACAATCCCTGCGCCACCCTGATGCGCTGCTGCATATCAGGTTGTGTACCTACCACACTCACACCCTGGGGGGATTCGGGACTCCCCCTGCTACTCCAGAATCCCTGCACTCAGCTCCTGCTCATAGAGTGTCCGGATGGTCACACACATGAACTGTCCAATCACTGGGGACCTCACTCTGCTGCTAACCACTCATCCACTCTTCTTGTAGCCCTGCATTGTGGCTCACAAACGACTACTACCAATACCTCGCTTGCCAAAAGAAGCCCTGTCACCTGGGTCAGTTCCCTGCTGCACATCTGTTTAGGTCCTTTCACAACTTTGGGATAATTCACCTCATTGACTTTTTCCAGCACAAAGTAAGGCCCAGTCCACTTGTCCCAAAGGTCCATGGGTTTGACAGGCTCCATAATCCACACCCGCTGGCCTGGAGAATAGACTGTCACTGTGGACTTCTGCTTGTGCCCGTGCTTCAACAGCTCTTGACTATCCTTTAGGTTTTTCATTGACTGTTCCATGTACTTTGACATTCTAGACCTAAGACCCAGTACATAGTGCACCACATCTCATGAAGGGGATGAGGGGGTTGCATTCCCATCCCTCTTTCACTAGACTGAGGGAACCCCGTACAGGGTGTCCAAACAAAAGCTCAAAGGGGCTAAACCTTACTCCGTTCTGTGGCACCTCCCTGCAGGCAAACAGAAAGCATGGCAGGAGAATATCCCATTTTCTTCTCAGGTGTTCTTCCAAGCCACCTATCATGCTCTTCAGGGTCTTGTTGAACCGTTCAACAAGTCCATTTGTTTGTGGGTGGAAGGATATAGAGACCCGGTAGGTGACTCCACACTCTTCCCAAATAGCCTTCATATACGATAATATGACGTTTGATCCACTCTCAGAAACGACTTCCTTGGGGAACCCAACATGGGAGAATATCCCATTCAGAGCTTTTGCCACCAAGGGGGCTTTGATGCTCCTCAGAGGGACAGCCAGAGGGTACCATGTGGCATTGTCCACCACCACCAAGATGTATAGGTTCCCTGAGCTGATTGAGGATCCAAAGGACCCACAATATCCATGCCTATTCTCTCGAAAGGACACGCAACCATGGGTAGTGGAATTAAGGGGGCCTTTGTAGCACCACCTGACTTGCCAGACCTCTTGACAAGTCAGGCAGGACTGGACAAATTCCTTAACCTTTATGCCAAACTGCGGTCTGTAAAAGTGTGCAGACAACTGGTCTGATGTCTTAGTCACTCCCAAGTGAGTGACTAAAGGAATTTGATGAGCCAATTCCAAAAGGAACCTTCTGAGCACTGGGGAATCACCAACCTTCTGGTGCACTCTTTTCTGGCTCGCTGTACAGGAGTCCGTCCTAATAATACTTTGAACAGTCCAGGGGCCTCGCCCTTAGCCTGCTCCTCTGCCTGCTTCCACAGACCCGCCAGAGTGGGACACTCTTCTTGGGCTGTGTAGAAGTCAGTCTGATCTGGGCCCTCAGATGATGAAAACTCATCCAGCTTGGGCAGACCCTTCAGAATGCACCCACCTGGTTATCCACCCCAGGTTGCTGTGCTGCGCCAGGCAACTCTGAAGTCACGGGGTCCCTTGCTACCAAAGTAGGGTCCTCAGTTGCTACTTGTCCCTCTCTCATAGGAGTAGGTGACTCAGTAGTCTGTGGAACTGGACTAGGTGCTACGGGCCATGCCGGTCCCTACAACAAGCCCTCTCGAAGCCCTCCAGGCTCTAGGGATCTGAGAGGCTTCAATCTGGCCGCTTCTTGGGCCCTCAATGTCATAGCCGCTGCAACTGTCTCGGGATAATGAAGATCATTACCCAACAGACATGGGGCAGGGATGGAGTCTTTCACTGCTAACTTTACTAACGCCAAGGGGACACTTACTGTTTCCATCAATCCCACTGATGCTACATTCAGGCCCATCGCTATACTGGCCTGGCTTTACCCACTGCCGGCTTACAGCAGTGAGACTAGCGGTGGTGTCTCACGCCGCAGGAGTTCAGTGTCTCTCGAAATACACATGTTCTAGCTAGAGTTGAGTATTATTGGGAACTGGGATCTCTTCTGGAGACCCGGTACCGTTCCCACTCAGTGTAAGCAATTCACATTCAGCCAATTCCTGGCCTAGTGGAAAGTCCTCCTCTACGTGACCTACACTAATGATGGCCTCTTCCACGAGTCCAACATTCACTATGGCTTGCTTGGGTAAGCCCCTGCAAGCAGGATCCCCTTTCCTATTGCCCAGCTCCTTACACACGAAACAGCCATTGGGTGGTGAGAACATAGGTGTCCCAGTGTTAGGGGTGGCTGCACTCTTCTTTTCAGTCTGTACAGCTGAACTAAAATCTGGGTATTTCCCTTCATACTTTTGGGGACCTAAAATCGAAGAGGATTGGGTTGGACCTTTGTCTTTCCCATTCTTGTTTAATTTTTGTCCAAAGATTTCTCTTCTGGTTTGGGTGTACTCACCTGAGCCGTTTTCTGGTCTTGAGCACCCCCAAACCTGTCAGCAGCCTTTACAAGCTCCCTAGGATCTGTGATAGTCTTGTCCACAAGATGCTGCTGTATGTCAACCTCACAATTCTTCAATACATGCTCACACGCAATCAAATTGTACATTCCTTTAAATGTGTCAACTTTGTTACCAGCCACTCACCCGCTCAGATATTTCAACAAGTGTGTGAACATTTCAAATGTCTGCCCACTTTGCTTTCAGAGCTCTGTGAATCTCTTGAGATACTGTTCTGGGGTTTTACCGAACTTCCTAAGGAGGGCCGACCTTCATGCTCTAATAAACAGGCCTTTCCTCAGGAGTTAACTGAAGAATTGCAACAGTCTCTGGTGTCTGTTAGCGACTCATCAGGGCTGCACCCCAGAGTACCTCGTCCACCTCCTGTAACTGAAAAACCAGCTTGAGCGCTTCAAACCAGTCAAAAATATCCTTCCCCGCTTTGCAAGTCTGCACTAAGTCTTTGGGGATGTACCGCCGGGGCTTATTGTGTGCACTCTGGTTTGAGCCACTACTGCTGCTTTCTCTCGAGGTGGATATGTTGGCCTCCTTCTTCTCTTCGAGTGCCAGCTTCCGTAGCTCAATGGTGACCTTGCCTGCTGTTTCTGTTCCTCTAGCGCTATTCTCCTCTCCTTGAGCAGGAGCTTTCTCGCCGCTACCTCATTAACAGCCAGAACAATTACTGGGCCACTTAGAGACTGCGCTAAGGCCTTGGACCTGCGAGATGCTGCACTATCCCCGGTCCTCAATGACACTCTAGGATGTTCAGAAACCATGCTTGACCCCCGGCAGGATGGTTGGCGAGAAACACTGCCCATGTTGTCTTCCTCGTCATCTTTCACTAGCTCTCCCGGAAGTTCTTCTTCATTCAGGTACACAGGTCCTAGCCTGTCCCCTGGGGTCCCCCCAGCTGCCCTCACTTCTACCCAAGCTTGGAGGCTGGTCAGCTACACAGGTTTATTAACCCTAGTGCTCTGAGGAAGTCCCCTCTCTTGACATAGGACGCGCAGGACATCCTTGATCATGCCTTTTACAGTCTCTATGTCAAGATGATTGATTATTACAAATACCTTGCAGTGACTAAACGTTGCCTGCAACAGTACTTTTGTCGTTGGGTGACTAAACTGTGCACAAGGCTCCAACTAGATCCAACTGCCTGCCACCAATGTGACAAATTTACTTCCGGGGCACCAGTGGTCCAGGGATGACTATCGGTTTCTAAATCATCAATCATCCCCACACCTCTATTACACCAGAAGGGATACAAACAGTTTGGAAACACAAGCAAATCATACACCACCTCATCCAATTTTGGTAACATGGATGCAACGGCAGGCTTATCTCTGCAAGGTTGTTTATCATTGGTTAGTTGCAACACCACAAAAATACAATTATTACCCAATGATAAAAGAGACTGTCCAGTGAAAGTTGTATAAAAATATCGACTATATTATTATCACAAGAGACAGTTCAAGATCACTACAAAATACAACTCACCCTGTAAAGGAATGCAGAGGACAGACAGTTTCAAAGAAGGACAAGGGATGCACTCTGGACTGACAGGAGGGTAGTCAATAAAGTAGTTAATCACAATAGTTCAAGAATAGTTGGTTTCAAACCAAAGGGATTAATGGGTCGTAAAATGTCGCTATGGGACTTCAGAGCAGGACCAGGGGGAACAGAACTACAATGCACATTGTGCTGTAGATGCTGTTGGTGATCGACAATGTTGAGTCTGTCTCGGGGCACTTTGCAGCTTCTGCGACACAGTTCAAGGTGGGAGACAGCCATGGGTATCAGGCGGGAAGGCAGTTTGACGAGCGAGGCTGGGTGGACGGCTGCAGGCTGGCCTACACAGCAGCTCAGGGTCAGGAATCATTGCCTCAGTGCTGGTCGACTGCTCTGAAGCACTGGTCGAGGCATCTTGGACGGCGTTGGTGACTGCAGTGTAACAACAGTCAGTGGTGCAGCCGGTTGCAGCTCGAGGGGCTCAACTAACTTCCAAATGTCCTTGAAGGCAGACTTTGGTAGATACTTGTCGATGCATTCCTCCTAGCTTCAGCTTCTTCACTGGGCTCATGTTGTTCTTTAAGGCGGATGGGCCAAAGCTGAGGAGAGTGTTGCAGGCAGCTGCCTTGTCCATAGTTTGGTTCAGTGACTCTCTGGCACATCCCACCTAGGAAGCTTTGCTGCAGAGCCTAGCATTGCATGTTCTGTGCTGGCTGGGTACTGGTTCTGGAGATGCTGGAGGGTCTTCTGGATTCAGTATCTGCCTCTGTTCCCTGGGAGATGTTAAGGGGAGGGATCTTGCTTCCCTCTTGGAAATCCTGGCCATCCTTCACTGGCAGAAGATGTAGGGCAGGCTGTACCTTCAGCCAGGGTCCAATGCTGAGTTCTTCTTCCGACTGCTTGCAAAGTCTTCAGATCATCTGCCCAAAAGAAGGGCGTAGCCCTCTTTAAAGCCAAATGGACTAGGTCTACTTTAATGACTCAATCCTGTGTCCCCACCAACAATCTCCTGAATGCTTAAGGTCATAACCAGAGCACTTTACAACAGAAAGGTTAAAGGTGTGAAACCATTAAATACTAAGTCCCACCCATCTTCCTGTCTGTTGTGGGTCAAATGGTCTCTCTAGTTAATGGAGCTCTCGGCGGTACCTGAATAAAAGCGGCAGGTCTCCCTCGAAGCTGCAGTGGGAACAAACTTCCTGGTTCCGTCAATCCACATACTCATACTTTCTGAATGGGGTCCCCCTGCGGGGATGACTACTGTAAAACATGCAGTCCCAGGAATCAAATTTCACTGTTCGTTGATACTAAGGGCTGGAGCTGGCTTCGGGTTGATACAGTGCATATCAAAGGTTGTTGGGGTTTCCTGTCTCCTTTGTTAACCGTTGCAGCGAGGCCTCATGTGAGCCTTTTTGAAGTATTCTATTGGCATGTTAATTGCTGCCACCATCTGCAGTGTTTATGCAAAAGGACAGGGTGCATCCATGGAGCCTTTGATAGTTAATTATGATGGCCATGGCAGGAGTAAGGTTTTGCCCTCCCCCTTCTGAGAGGGCAAGTTGTACTCTTGGCTGTCATATCCCATCTAAGTATGACAGGGGGACGGCGCCTTTAGGCTGTGTCCACCCAGGGTACACAGGTCTAGGTGTATGTTGCCCGGTGAGCATAGGAAAATGTCTGCAGATTAGTCCCACACATTTTCCGGAGGTTGACCTACCATCATTCAATTTTATAAAACATTTCAAAAAAGATAGGCGAGCGCACACCCACCGTGTGGATGGTTGAATTCCTCACACTCAGTTCCCACCAATGTTAAAATAGGGAATTCATTTGATTACTTCAATAGATGATGCCTAGAAAGATATATTGATAGGCAGACACACATGAAGAGATCTAGATAGAGTTATATGCAGATATAGAGATACATTGATTAAAAGGTAGACACAGATGGATAGATAGATAGATAGATAGATAGATAGATAGATAGATAGATAGATAGATAGATAGATAGATTTATTGATAAGCAGATAGATAGATCAATTGATAGTTATCTAGCTAGATTGATTGATAAGCACATAGATAGATATACAGATATATAGATAGATATAGAAATAGGTAGACATTCAGATAGATAGATGCATAGATGGATGATAGATGCATAGATGAATGGATGGATAGATGGATAGATAGATAGATTGAGAGATAGATAGATAGATTGATTGATTTATTGATAAACAGATAGATAGATAGATCAATTGATAGTTAACTAGCTAGATTGATTGATAAGAACATAGATAGATATACAGATAAATAGATATAGAAATAGGTAGACATTCAGATAGATAGATGCATAGATGGATGGATAGATGCATAGATAGATAGATAGATTTATTGATAAGCAGATAGATAGATCAATTGATAGTTATCTAGCTAGATTGATTGATAAGCACATAGATAGATATACAGATATATAGATAGATATAGAAATAGGTAGACATTCAGATAGATAGATGCATAGATGGATGATAGATGCATAGATGAATGGATGGATAGATGGATAGATAGATAGATTGAGAGATAGATAGATAGATTGATTGATTTATTGATAAACAGATAGATAGATAGATCAATTGATAGTTAACTAGCTAGATTGATTGATAAGAACATAGATAGATATACAGATAAATAGATATAGAAATAGGTAGACATTCAGATAGATAGATGCATAGATGGATGGATAGATGCATAGATGGATGGACAGATAGATAGATAGATAGATAGATAGATAGATAGATAGATAGATAGATAGATAGATAGATAGATAGATAGATAGATAGATAGGTAGAGATGGGTGGATGGATTTATGAATGGATGTGGAGCAACAGAGGTTCGATCCCCGGATTTGCACTTAAACACCTCTGGATATTAAGCACATTATAAATAGTAAAATATATTACATGGCCACAGTAGTGGCCATGTAGTTATGGTTAAGTTGGTGTTTCCATAGGAAGAGCACTTTTTGGGCGGCTTATAACTTCGCTCTCCCTGGACAAATCCTCACCAAACTTTGCAAAAAAAGTATTTGGGTCCCTCTGAATTTTTTTGCAAAGATTGGTGAGGATTCGACCAGGGGGGGCAAAGTTATAGGGGGGGTCCCAAAACTTTTTTTTTTCCCATAGACTGAATGGGAAAAAAAATTTGCTCGCGTCTACAGCCCAAACCGCTGGGCGGATTTTCACCAAATTTGGACCAGTAGCAGCGGCTTGGTCCTGAAAGCGTGCTTTTGCAAATTTGGTCAAAATGCGTCCAGTAGTTTTTTTTTTAAATGAGCAAAAATTAGGTAAAAAAAATTAATGATATCTCTGATATTCTCCGCGGACAGTGTCCTGATTGGCCAATCGGCTTGTGTGATGTCCGCGGACATGCGACGTGTTCGCTGATTGGACGGCATGGAGCGTGAAGCGTGTCAGATTTTCAATAGCGCCCACCATCTTGGATTCGCGGACGTCCGCGGACAGCGCTGTGAAAATTTGTTCAAAATTTGTATTTAGTAGAGTGTGTTGGTGTGTAGGAGTGTTTGGGGAGGGAGGGAGTGTATGAAATAGGATGAAAGTTGTGTTTATTTATGTGTTAGACGTTCTTTTTGTGTTCGATTTGTCTGCGGACATCACAGGTGTTCTGAAATATTCTAAATAAACTGAATGGGGGGTGTTCTGAGGACTCAATATGTGTCCGTTTTGTTCGCAAGCAAGCTGAAACTGTTCTAAGAACACTCGCGGTGTCCTGAAATGTTCGCAAATAAACAAAATGGGGGTGTCCTGAGGACGCTGTCCGTATTGTTCGTTGTCAAGTTGAATGTGTTCTAAGAACACTCGAGGTGTCCTGAAATGTTCGCAAATACACAAAATGGGGGTGTTCAGAAGACGTTGTCGAACACTCGCTGTGTCCTGAAATGTTCGCAAATATGAATGGGGGGTTGTGGCTGGCAAGTTGAATGTTTTCTAAGAACACTCGCGGTGTCCTGAAATGTTTGCAAATAAACAAAATGGGGGTGTTCTGAAGACGTTTCTAAGAACACTCGCGGTGTCCGGGGAATGTTCTTAGGGGGTGTCCTGAGGACGCTGTCCATATTGTTCTCTGTCAAGTTGAATGTGTTCTAAGAACACTTGTGGTGTCCTGAAATGTTCACAACTACACAAAATGTGGGTGTTCTGAAGACGTTGTCGAACACTCGCTTTGTCCTGAAATGTTCGCAAATATGAATGGCGGTTGTGGCTGGCAAGTTGAATGTGTTCTAAGAACACTCGCGGTGTCCTGAAATGTTCGCAAATGAACAAAATGGGGGTGTCCTGAGGACGCTGTCCGTATTGTTCTCTGTCAAGTTGAATGTGTTCTAAGAACACTCGCGGTGTCTTGAAATGTTTGCAAATAAACAAGATTGTGGTGTTCTGAAGACGCTTCTAAGAACACTCGCGGTGTCCTGAAATGTTCGCAAATAAACAAAATGGGGGTGTCCTGAGAGGACGCTGTCCGTATTGTTCTCTGTCAAGTTGAATGTCTTCTAAGAACACTCGCGGTGTCCCGAAATGTTCGCAAATAAACAAAATGGGGGTGTTCTGAAGACGTTTCCAAAAACACTTGCAGTGTCCTGGAATGTTCGTAGAGCGTGTCCTGAAGGCAGAGTCTGTATTGTTCGCTGGCAAGTTGAATGTGTTCTAAGAACACTTGCGCTGTCCTGAAATGTTCGCAAATAAACAAAATGGGGGTCTCCTAAGGACGCTGTCCGTATTGTTCTCTGTCAAGTTGAATGTGTTCTAAGAACTCTCGCGTTGTTCTGAAATGTTCATAGGGGTTGTCCTGAAGATGCTGTTCCTATTGTTCGATGGCAAGTTGAATGTGTTCTTAGAACACTGGCGGTGGCCTGAAATGTTCGCAAATAAACGAAATGGGGGTGTTCTGAGGACAATGTCCGTATTGTTCGTTGTCAAGTTGAAAGTGTTCTAAGAACTATCGCGTTGTTCTGAAATGTTTGTAGGGGGTGTCCTGAAAACGCTGTCCGTATTGTTCGCTGGCAAGTTGAAAGTGTTCTAAGAACACTCATAATGTCCGCAGACATTCAAAGTTTCCAAAGACCATAGTTGAAATGTCTGACTCTATGGATGTGATATGCTGCGGTGGTTGTGGCCAGGTCTATGCCCTGGCCACAACCACCGCAGCATATCACATTCATATTTGCTTATAACTTTGGGTGAAAAACAAATGTATAAGGAACAAAGGTATTAGATACTATGGATGTGATATGCTGCAATGGTTCTCCTTATTATTGTATACTTACTGTTTGGTCTAGTAACCGGAGTACATGTATTTCTTGTTAATTTCTGTGATAAAAGAAAATAGCATGTTAGTATTAGTATTTTGTAATAACTTATTACATTGTATAATCAACATACTTTTTTTTTTGGACCCTCATATCTAGTAGATTACAAATCAGAGTACTAAGCAATTTGCTCAGTTTCTGTATTTGTTGCTAAAATCATTGGGTCTGTGGGAGAAAAAAAATCCATGTTGGATTAAAAAAAAAACGTTTTCTGTTATGCTACAGTTTATTTGTTTGTTTGTTTTCAGTTTTCACTTGTTATTTCTGGCTAATGCTTTATACTTTGGAAGGTTGCATTTTTTTGGAGCAGTAACATATTATTTATTTGTTTGGATATTAAAATGTTTTGGAGCAGTTAGATACCAATTGGCATATTCTAACTATCTATTTTTTTATATATTTTAGTGGTATTGATGTATCTATTTGGATATTGTAAAATTTTGGGACAGTTAGATACCAATTGGCGTATTCTAACTGGGTATTTTTGGTCTAATTTAGTGGTATTCCTTTATCTGATTAGTTGTTTTAGAATCTTTGAGCAGTTAGATAGCTTTTGGAGTATTCTAACAGTTTATATTATATAATCTCTGCTTTAGAGTAATGGTACTATCATTACATTCAAACCATCCACATTTCTTTTTTATATATACAGTGTAGTGCCCTGAATTGGTTGTGGCTCCTGCGTGGTAGATTATACCTATTGTTGTGAAGGTTTTCTTACCAAGTGATATTTGACCATGTGTGAATCCAGTCAGCTAGCAGCTGTTTTTGGTACCATCTGCATTGTAATGTAGAAGCATTAGTATTATGTATTTACTATGTGTTTGTATTAGTAACGTGGAGCGATTACCTGAATTGCAGGTAGAGCATAATCTACCATGGTTTGCATTTTGTACAAGTTGCTGAAATGGAATGGATTCACAATTAGGTATTGATATATACACAAAGCGTTCATTGGGGATTTCTTCTTGTGTCACATTGTTGCAGAGAGTGCATGTATGTTTCCACATGTATGAAATCTAGAAGATTTCATTTATAGGTATGTTTTTGTTTTCCAGTACTAATAGTAAGTAAATTAGAAATTCTTGTGGATCTTCCTGTGAGTTTATAGTGAATTTCACCATTCCAGCACAGTAGTCCAATTGTTGTCTTATTCCATAAACACTATACGTGTTGTCAGGATTGTTTGCTGCATTTCTGTGAAGAACTAACATTTGCAAACACAATGGGTCTGTACTGTGTAATTAAATGTTGTCAACAATTGGTGGTAATTGAAATAGTATATTCATTGCTACATTTGCGTAGCAACTTACACCAACTATATTTGAGAATTTAAATGGTCCAGGTAGTTCTGTATCTAACTGCTTTTTTTGGAGTTTGTCTTCCTTCTTTAAAGAAGTAACTGGTTTACTTTCCCTAATTGATTCTTTTTTGCTTGTGGTACTTGATGAAGTATTAGTTTCTTTTACTCTCTTTGGAGGATTTGCAGTGACATCCTGTTGCATTTCTGTTTGATTTATTTTTCTTTTATAATGTTTTACTTTTTGTGGAACAGAATATGTCTTTAGGTGGGGGGTGTATAGTGAGCGAAGTCTATTGTATTCTAAAATGCAAGGAATATCAGCGTTTATTTTACTTGCATCAAAGTTGATTAGAAATAGACCGTCAAGTGTACGTAAGCGTGATAGTGCTACGTAGCTCATGCCTTCTTTAAAGACTGTGTTACCAATATCTATCATTGCTTTGTCTAGGGTAAGACCTTGTGATTTATGAATCGTGACTGCGTATGCAAGAGTTAGAGAAAATTGTTCTCTGCGTACATACATATCTTTGAAGAGAAGGCATCTAGCTGTTGAGCGTCCTATCCTTTTTACTTCTGAAAGTTTGTCAAAGAGTATATTGACAAACTGAATTTTGTTGTCACGTGGGTATGTTTGAAAGCCAACAACTGTACCCTGTGCTCCATTAACTAGGCTTGGTCCACGTCAAGGTTACGTTTAAGCATTACCCTGCAATTTAAGGATAATTTAATATCTTTTCTAAGCCTGCTGTGTTTGAGATTGATTTTTCTAAACTATTTAGTCTTGTTGTGGCTTGGTCACACATGGGTAGTGTCATACCATGTACATCAAGTTTGTCTGTGGCGCTAATTTCCATGATTGGTTGCATTTCTTTACTTAGCATGATTTCATTGAATTTGAAACAGCTTGCAAGAGTTGGCATTAAGGCCATACAATTGACATTTTTGTGGGCTAATTGGGCTAATTGTTCCATAACATCTGTAGCACATGCATTATCGCCATAACGTGCATTAATGTGCCGGGTTTTCATTATTGCTTCTGCTTCTTTAGAAAGTATACCATATATACATATATACTTTTTAAAATGTTGGCATAAGTGAGATCTGCAGATTGCCGCATGTTTTCTGTTAATTCTCTGTATTGGAAATGTTGCCAAAGGTTGACATTTCCAATGCTGCCAACAGTTTTACTGCAGAGTTTGTGTCCTAATGTTTTAAAAATAGGCTCACCTTTTACTGGTGTTAATTGAAGCAGATTTCCAAAAACAATAATGTGTTTTCCTGCAAAGAGCTCTTCATAGTCTGTTTTGAGTACTTCTTGTAATATGCGATGAATCAAAGCTAACATCAGTTTGGAGACCATGCTCACTTCATCTATTAGTAGCATTTTCATTTGTTTCAATACTCTGCGTAGTTCCATTGCAGCTTCTGCAGAAAGTTTGTAATAGTCTAATTTGTTCTGAATTTCTACTGGTAATAGTAGTAATCGGTGTAATGAAACACCACCTATGTTGTAGGCAGCTAAACCTGTGGGGGCAGTGACAACAGCTGACAGTTTGTTTTTTGTCAATTGTTGAAGGAACTTACTAATGATTTTGATTAGGAATGTTTTGCCAGAACCAGCTTCACCACTGACGTACAGTAGTATAGGTTTATAATTATGGCAGGAACATTCTTTATTTTCATGTTTTACACCATGTGCAATTTGTTTTGTTACTTCTTGAAAAATGCTATGTTGCTCATTGTTTAGTTTTGATTGTAGTATAGTTAAGTCTTCTTTATCTTCATACTGATACATGGTGTTTTCTTCTTCTATCATAGCTAATTCTGCCTCATTTATTATTAGTGGTTCTCCCAGTGGTTCTTGGCTTCCTGTTACAGAAGGTTGACTACTGTCAGGAGTGTTCTTATCTAGTTGGGCTTGGGGTTCTTCTTCGTGTTGCTGTTCATTGTGCAACATTGTTTTGTACTGTGTAAAGTTTACATCAGTTATAGTGCTTTCATTTGCTTTGAAAGCATCCTCATATGAGTCATAGTTATCTAGTATTTGTTCCTCTTTTCTCCATGGTTTGAAGAGTTGTTGCAGGGGCATGTAATATACTTCTTTATGTTGAGGAGTCTTTAATGACAATTTGATATGATTAATTAAATTTGGTTTAGTGAGTTTAACTAAGCTGCCTTCACAGTTTGCAACTCTATATTCACCTTTTTTTTCATCAGGTTTCATATTATTTTTGTATGTGTAGTTTTGGGCTATGTGGTATAGAGACATGTTTTCCAAAGTATTACCTCTGTTTGGTTAGTATGTGTCCAATAAATTGTTTTTTAAAATGTCTTGGCTGTTGGGATCACGTTTGGCTGTTGTTTCTATATCTTCATATGATTTTAGAACTCTTTTTCTAGATTTAGCTGGACCAAGACTTAGCCATATTATATTTTCAGATTTACCATACAATGCAGTACCAGTTAAATGATCAGCTGCTTCATATGATCCACATTCTCTATGGGTGAGCATTTTTATGCCCAAGCTGTATAATTTCTGAGACACTGTTTTATCTGATGACAGGTCATTCCAGAGGTCTTGGAGCTCTGTCTTTTCTGCTTTAGTTAAATATGCTGTGACATATCGTGCAACTGCAGTAGAATTGTCTGCAATGTACTGCACATCTATGTTTGCATTCCATAAGTGGGCAATGATTGCATTATATTCATTGATATATTTTTCTTCTTCTTTTCTTTTTATGTAATATGTATTTTTAGGTGACTTACCTTTAACACTATGTCTAAATGAAGACATGAGGTTGTTCACTTGACCTGTATTTGTAACTGGTCTAGGGAAACCAAAACGGCATTTGGTGTAATATTTCCCTTTGTTTTTGTATTTGCGACGACAATATTTTCCACATTTGTGTCTTTGAAATTGTAAAATTTGTGCATGAAGATCACTATTTGTGGCTTCTGATGGAATTTCACAAGTGACATATTTTTCAATAAACTGTAAAACAGTGGCATCACTGTCTTGACCAAATTTAGGAGCATCTTTAATCCATAAAAGCATGTGGATATGTGGTGCTCCTCTGGCTTGGTATTCTTTTCTCCAAAAGAAGTGTTGCACTTATCCAAGGGGAGGAACAGTTTTATTATAAATAAAATGTAGCATAGCAATGAAGCAATGGTGAAAATATCTTGAAACATTAACAAGATCCAAAGAACAAAGTTCTCCAGGTGTTAGTATATCTATGTTTGTTTTGTTTTTATTTGATATGCGTAGGAAATCATGTAAATCTTCCCATGCATATTCTGCACAACTTAATGTAACAAACCAAGTGGGTGGGCCAAGGTTTCTGACCATACAACGTACATCTCCATGACATTGAAACCAGTACTCTTTAGTACCACGCATATTTGCTAATAGATTTGTAATATTTGATTGTAAAACCTCATCCTTTTGTTGCACTTTTTCAAATAATTGTGTAGCTGTCATATTTTGAAAGTGTGATCCTGATTTTAATATGTGTGCAACTCCGTAACATAAAGTTGCTAGTTCACTTTCAAAGAGTAGGTGGAATATGTATTCCACATTTTGTCTAAATCTGGGATCTTCAGAATACATCCGTAATGAGCGGTATTCTGAAGCTGATATTTGAATAGGTCTATCATCATACCTTCCTCCTTTGCCAGTAGGAAAGAGTAGAGGAAAAGTACGTGCTTCTATACTTTTTTCCCATATGCTGATTGGCGATCCTTTTGTTTGACGCATTTGGTACGTTTCCAGTACATCTTCTATGGTGTCATTAGCGTGCAAAGGATGAATTGTATAATGGTCTAAAGTATTTGATATTGTAGCAGGATCTAATAGCTCAAATTGACCAGCTTTTTGTGTTTCTTGAATTATTTCAGTTGTATCTTTCAAGTTTTCTTCCATATTAATTTCTTTGTAATATTCATTATTCTCTTTAAGATATTGTAAGGCTTGTCTAACTTTATGTAAATCTACCAGCTGTTGCCATATTTTTTTGTCTTTTGTAGGTACTCCATTTACTAATATAATTAAAGATTGCTGCATTGGACGTTGCACTCCTAGAGTATGCACATTTTCTTTTAGATCTAATGGTAAATAAACTACTTTTCCACGAATGCCTTTTACCAATTCAGAGGGAGGTAATTTTGCTGTTTTTGGTTGAAGGTGTATTATTGCTTGAAATGGGTGTACTGTTTGAATTATGATGCTCTCATATAAATTAATTTGTTGTAGGGGTTTTGGTACTGGGTATAATTCCAAATTATTTGTGATAGCACGTGAAGGAGTTTGGTTGTTTTCAAGTTTTGTAGTGCAGTAACTGCAAAGTATTAAGGGCTCAGTTATTTCGTATTTGTTTTCTGCTACAAGGTAGAGAGCTAATTCAAAACATTTAGAATCTTCATTGTCTTCTATTTTGTATGATAGGTCTACAGTTTTTGTGTTACTTTTATAAAAAGTTCTACGGCAACATACACATACATGGTTTGGTACTTCAGCTGATGTACTTTTAAATTTGAGTATTTCTTTTTTATATGTGTTTAGAAAAGGTGCCATGTGTAGAATTGTCACTTAATTGGTTTAAAGCTATTTCATTCTGTAAATGGCTTTCACTTCCAAAATATTTTTTCTGGATATAGTCAATATCTTCAAGTAGGTCTTTTGCTGTACCATGTAGAAGGGTGTTATTTAAATTTGCTAGTGCCAAAGCAGGACTTTTAGCATAGTACAGTTTATAGACTAGATTTCTTATAGTTGAATGATGTGTTGATATCCTTTTGATATCATGGAAAGTGGTTTTACAAGTAGGTCCTGTAATGCAGGCCAATGAATGTCCTTGTAGTCCTGTGTACTTGCGCAGCGGACAGGTATCCAAATTTTGCAGTAATTTAATTTTGATTTTGTCTTTGCTTTTTACATATTTATTGAGGAATTGGCGTAAAGATTTGAAACATTGTTTGGGAATGTTTCACATTGACGTGCATGACCATTTGTACACTAGACATTCTGATTCAGTTGAATGGGGGGGTAATTCTAAGTTTTCAGGGCATATTTTTGTAAGGAATACTTCTTGTTCCATTATGGTATTATTCACTTTTTCATAACCTCGACCACTGCTATATATGGCAATTGTATTTGTTTGCTTTTGTTTGTATGCTTCTTCATTAAAATATGGTTCTGTGCTCGTAGTGTGATTCCATTCACCTCCACAGATACTTAAGAAGTTCTTTCTGTTGACATTTCTCTTATTGAGAAGTCTTTTTTGTAATTTAGTTATTAGTTTTGTTAGTGGTTTCATTTTGTTAAAATAAATAACTTTCTTTTGAGAAGAATTGCACTGTCCATCAACACTTCTAAGATTAATTTCCTACGATAGGTTTTAAGCATTGAACCTGATTTGTCTCCTGTTTTTATAAGGTTTTGAAGGACTTTGTGATGGTACATTTTGGCTAAAATACTTTTCTTGGTATGCTTACTTTGCACTATATTCAAATTTAAAGAAGTAGTTTTATCTGTAGTGATAGCTGATTTTCTGTTAATTGTTTTTTGGTTTGTTTTACATTTTGATAGAGGAGGCAAAGTTTTTGTACTTGAAACTTCTTGTGTTTCACTAAATGACTGTATTAGCTGTTTTGTTTCAACTTTTTTTACACATTCTGCTAGAGATGGATGCTTATGTTGGACACTTTTATTTTCATTTGCTCTACTTCTGCGTTGCTTTCTACGGACTTGACTTTTGGTAGGCATTCTTTATGGTCTGTTGAAAAAAATAAAGAAGGTGTGGGTTGGGGTGTTCTGCAATGTATGTGTGCTGTGTGCATGAGTGTTTGAGTAAGATGATAAAGATGTATGTAATGGTGTGTGATTATGCATTGGGAACTACAACTAGTAGGGATAGGTATTCTTGAATTTATGTGTTACTAAACTGGGGTTCAGATGACAAAAACAAGTAAGCTAGTGGTGTGGAAAAGTACAAATATTAAATCTAATGTATACAATTAAAATAATTGTTTGTTCTATAATATGAAAATTGTAGTGGTTCAGTTGTGTAATTTGTGTGTCCAAAAATAGGAATTTGTGGGCCATTCTGGCTGTAAATCGCTGTTTAAGATTTTGGAGATTTTTGGACAAAATGGTACACAATCTCTATTTTTAGGCACAGAAATAGCTTGTATTAACTTTACAGTATGTTTGAGTAATAATACAAATATTATGGTGATATTCTACTTACTTTTTTTCTTAAATTAACAGGTCACTTCTTAGTTCTTCTTTGTTCTTCGAATCCGGCTGCTTCTTTTCAGGAGACTGGTCTTCACTGCAATTGTAAAAGATTCAAATTTGTAACTTTGTTTGTATATAGCGCTGTTTTTAATTTAGATATTGATTTTTTTAATTGAAATCCTCAGCGCCTTCTTCGAAACCATTAAACTGATTTATTTACATAAGATACATTTCATCAGTTCAGTACATATGATATGTTCTTAATGAACAAATTGCATTGAATGACTAACTGTAGCAAAAAGAATATCTTTACTATGTCTTGTGAAATTTATAATATACCAGTGAATACCACTATTTCTGTAACTAAGCTGTTCTAGGTAATAGCACCTCAATGTCATGTCTAAATTAAAGTAATTAAGTAAATAAATAAATAAAAACAAAAAAATATGAAATTGTATAAGTATTTTTTTTAAAGATTTAAACATAGATTGTGCTTGCATGCAATTTTGTTTGAATATATGTAGCCTATATATTTCATTTAAAAAAATGTTATTTTAACATGATTTGAGTGTGTGTGTATAAAGAAAGTAAATAATATAAAGGTTTATAAGTGATAGTTGATTTTAGGAAATTGAAAAAAATACAGTACATTTATTTTACAGATTACACAAGCTAAAAGTCTGTTTGAAAATGTGTTTATA
This sequence comes from Ambystoma mexicanum, assembly GCF_040938575.1. Classification (NCBI taxonomy): domain Eukaryota; kingdom Metazoa; phylum Chordata; class Amphibia; order Caudata; family Ambystomatidae; genus Ambystoma; species Ambystoma mexicanum. The sequence continues at coordinate 52,096,635 of NC_090931.1, read as the reverse complement.
TACTGTACAGAAAATATGCATACCTGAGGTTTGTGTTCATGCATATGGATATGCATGGATCTGCAAGTAGAAATCTTGGAGACTTGTACAGTATTTCTGGTAGATAGTGCTTGCCAATGATATGACACTTGTACTCAGAGAGATTCACAGTAAATTTGCAGTGCTGATCTATGATGATGCAGTTAGATGCAGAGGTCTTGAATGTGATTGGTGCATGGTCATGTGACTTCTTAGCTACATCCAATGAGGGAATGGCAGAGAGAGTGAAGTGGAAATGGTAGAAGGGCTGTTCATGTTACGACATGTCCGCGGGCATGGCTGTAGTTCGCGGACATCGGGAGTTACATCCAGGGATTTTTGGGTTCAGAAGTCATGCAAATGAGAATGAGTACTGAAAGGGATTGGTCAAGAAAGTTTAGTGGGTGTGTTGTGCCAGAAGAGAGTTTCTCATATACTGTTTTTGCTGAGAGAACAACAGATAGCTATGTCTGTGTGTTTTAGGAAAAAGATTGTATGGATTTTGGGAGATTCATGGATATATTGGTTGAAGGTGCATGCCGAAAGCTGTGGAGTAGCTGTAGATCTTGGATTCCCATATGTGGAAGTACACTGGCATGGAGTACATGAAATGAAGTGGTTGGACTTGCTACCTCTCTGTGCTACTTTGGAGACAGAGAAACATCCAGACATAATTGTAATTCATTGTGGAGGGAACAGTTTAGGACATATGACTGGAATCTTTTTGCAATTTGCTATGAAAGAAGGACTTGGGAAGGTTATGGACATGTTTCCTAATTCTCAAGTGATATTTTCACAGATTGCGCAGAGACAAATGTGGCTTTGTTCTTCTTCATTTGGTCCACAAATCGAAAAAGCAAGGCGCAATGTTAATAAAGCTGTTTGTGCCTTTCTAAAGGATTTTGGCATGTCTTCTTTTCACAATGAAAATATTCTGTTTCGTAGTACAAACATTTTTCGCAGAGATGGAGTCCATCTTACTTATGGTGGCAATCAGATTTTTCTGAAAAATGTACAAAATGCATTGCGACCTTTTTTGGAATTACAACATCCATTTTGAAGTAGGTGTTAAGCATTTATAATTTTTGACTTACAAACACCCCCCAAAGGCTCTTTTTAGAGCCACGACTTCCTCCCAGAGAAAATTGCAATGTTTGTGATAGGGTAGCAACCCAATTTTTTAAATGTTCGTGAACTGTCCGCGGACTTCTAAAAAATACAAAGGGCCCTGCTTCATTTATTTTCACTTCTATTTTTTAACTGTGAAAGGCGGCTCTGAAAAGAGCCTTATTTTTATTTTTATTTTTTATATTTTGTATTTTTTTTTGGTTTTTTTATACACAACACACTAGGAGAGGAGGGGAAAGGAAGGTAAAAGGGGGGACACCAACCACAGGGATAAGAAAGGTTGAGCTAAGAGAGGAAGATATAGAGTGGGTTTTATTTGGGTAGTGAGCAGATCTTCTCGTGCTCTGAGACGATAGTCTCAAAAGCACTACGAAGTCGCTCCCCCCTGCAGAGTACTGTGCCACAGTACATACATACAACTGTGACCCTCGAAAGGTAAGGGTCATCAGCATTCTGTATGGCCTGTGAGGCAGCTTGAGGAAGACGCTGTCCCACAGAGGTGGTCCTTGTGGTGACAGGATCAGAAACAGAGGATGAAGTAGAGGAAATCAACCTGCTACGTTCTTCGCAAGGTACAACCCTGCGAATAGCCCCAGGGTGAAATGACCTCAGGAGTCGCTTCATAGTAGTGGTCCCAAAGCGGTAGTTACCGTGCTTCCAGCGACTGAGTATCATTTTGCACTCATTGCAGGTAACACGGTTCGCACGAGCCTTAGGACCATTCCCATGAATGGTAAATAACCACTACACCCAAGACTCACGCCTAGTGCGGGTAGTAGGGATTTCCTCTACCTCATTCTCATCATCCTCTTCTTCCTCCTCTGCATCCTCACTCCTGTTCCCCTCTTCAGGCCCTTGGGGAGGTGGTGGTGGTGGAGGGGTTGGGGTGGTGCTGAAGCAGGTGCAGCACCAGATGGCAGTAGTTTAGCCATGGATGCCATCTCGATGATGGTGTAATCTGCAGGTGGCAGCAAAAATCGCTGTGTTCTGAAGAATAGCCAGAAACACAATGAGAATAAGCTCTAGGGCATGGTCTTTTATAGGGATGCTTGTGCGTGGTCTGCGGACATGCGTGCTGTCCACGGACAGATCGAACACAAAAACAAGTTCGAAAGGTTTCAAAAGGTATGTAGAAACTCAGGATTACTTGGTGGGACTTGTGCCATGGTGAGATTTTATTGAAAAATATTATGGATTAATTGAAAATGTACTTTTAAATTGTTCAGGGACACGAACAGTGTCCGCATTCAGAACACGTGATCAGCGTGGGCGCGGTCATATGATCCGTTCGCGAACAAGTCCGCGAAGGAAGCGCATGTCCGCAGGACACCAAATGCACGGAGATTGGTTAGCTCATGCGCGTTGATGTTCTATGGACACTGTTCGGGTCCTGAAGTAATTAAAAATGCGTCACACGTGAAACTAACATTTCAGGACACTGCGTGTGTTCTTAGAACAGTTTAAACTTGCTAGCGAACAGTAAGGACAGATATAGTGTTCTGCAGGACACGTCCAATTTCGTTTTTTGTACGAACATTTCAGGACACCAATTGTGTTCTTAGAACAGTTTCAACTTGCTAGCGAACAGTACGGACAGCTATTGTGTTCTTTAAGACACCTCCATTTTCATTTAATTACGAACAATTCAGGACACTGCGTGTGTTCTTCGAATAGTTTCATCTTGCTAGCGAACACTACGAACAGGTATAGTGTTCTTCAGGACACCTCCATTTTCGTTTATGTACGAACATTTCAGGACACCAATTGTGTTCTTAGAATAGTTTAAACTTGATAGCGAACACTACGGACAGATATAGTGTTCTTTAGGACACTTTAATTCTATTTTTTTATAAACATTTCAGGACACCGCGTGTGTTCTTAGAACAGTTTGAACTTGCTAGCGAACAGTACAAACAGGTATAGTGTTCTTCAGGACACTTCCATTTTCATTTATTTACAAACATTTCAGAACACCTGCACTGTCCGCGGACACCTAGATTGTTTTTTTTTTTTAAAAAACAAAACTATTTACAACACAATGTAAAAATAAAACTTTATTTAACATATATTAATAATTTATGACAGAAGGTGAGGCAGAAACAGAAACAAAAACAGGAGAATTAGGGGTTTCTACATGATTTTTATTAGGTGAAGAAGGGATGGAAGTCTCATCAAAGGTTTTGGGTTATGGAGAGGGTTTGGGGATAATTGACTGGGATATGGTGAGGAGGGACAAATACATGTGGGGCAATGGTATGAGGTTTTTGGTTTAAAATGATCTTCCACAAAAGTTTTCAAATTATTAAAATTAGTCAACAATAAATCCATTTTTTCTTCTATACTGTGAAAAGTGTTATCCATATCAATTTTTTCTGAAGTATTTTCTATTTTGGTATGCTCTGTACAAAAATATATATATATATATATATGTTAAATGTATACAAAATAATAATAATTAAATGGTTTATATTATAAAGTGTTTAGCATTAGTTTCACTATCTTGTGACATTTCTCCTCTAGCCATTCCAGAGTACGAGACATTTCTGTGAGAAAAAAAAAGATAATATATTTTTTTTATCTAATACAGAAAGTTTATAAATATATGAATAAAATTAAGTACACTTACTATTTCAGGTAAGATATGTCCTATGTACTCAGTGGGTCTGCTCTTGTTCTCAGTTCTGTCGTGTTTGTGAGGTAATTATGTTGGAAGCCAATTTATCTTCTCGTGGTATATTCCATTTTAGAACATAGTGCATTTAAATGAATGGTTAGTGTGTTGTATATATGGGTTACATTTCTTATGTATTAGTACATATAATGTGTTTGTGTGCTCCTTTTTGAATTTCTTAAATGTTCCTATGTTATGATATAACAATCAAACATACCCCCCCAGAGTTTTTAGGTAGTGGTACTGTTCTTCGAACATGTCCGTGAACATTAAATGAGTTTGCGGACATCAAGTACAGTAGAAGAGTTTCAGTCAGTTCCATATGACATGTATATAAACTCAAAGTCATTATTGTTAAATTGCACTACTAAAAACCTATGAAATTCAGTGAAAAAACTTTGTTAAAGGGACGTTCTGGTCAATAAAGAGCTCAAACTGTGCCAACTCGAAGCCACCTTAATTTGTAAACTAGACTCACTCAAACCAGATGGATTAAATATTGATTCTGAGATTTATGTGCTCCTATACGAATAGAAAGTATGTAACAATCATCAAACTGATAGAACAGCTCCCAATTCTAATTCGTTTAGAGCCATTTAGATAACATCATTGAATCTGAATTCTCTCTTAGATGTAACAACTAGAATAGTATGATTTAGCAAGTCTACATCAAAACAGCATCACAGACTTTTTAATGACTAGTAACGAATACAGCACTGTATCTTGTATATTGGAAAATAGGATGAGTACTCCTAACACATGGTCATTTCATTACCCTTTCACATTTAATATAATACTATGTAATATGCACTAGCATTTTAAATAGATAACCTACACAAATTTGTAGCACTTTACAATAATGCATTATTGCGCAATCTGATACATAGATATTTTAAATATGCATCAAGAGATATTCTTTTAAATGTGTGTAATATACATGTATTATAGAACATCCTGTTATAAAATGTGAAATAGGCACTAGCATTAGCACTTTTTCACTGTCATAAAAATTAACAATGAATAGATGCATGAGTTCATTTGAACCATGTAAGTTAAAGCATGAGACAAGTGCCACAAGGTGTTTGGCCATGTGTATGGAGGAAATTCTGACTGCAACTCTTTGCTTTTGCATGTAACCCGAGTAACTGGGGAGCTTTTTAGGCGTTAGGACAGAAATTGAAATTCAAGTCCTATTAGCCTAACATAATAGATAATGATCACACTGGTGAAATATTCCCGCTAATCAAATGGGTAATATAACAAACTAGGTGGGTGTTAGCCATGCGACTACATCAGGTCCATTCACGCGGTACATAGATCCTGGTATTTAGCCTTCTATTTTAAAGGAGAGGTGACCAATATGGAGGCACCTACACCACTCAAACATGGCGAACATTAATTTCCGCTCACACCATAGAGTACTAAAAATATTCCGAGAGCGGAATATAGTGGGTCACATGACTACATGACACGTATGGGTAGAGTGGTTTGTAGCGGGTCACATGATCCAATGACGCGAGTAGGACAGAGCGGTCGTGTAGCGTTTCAAAGCCCACTTAGTTCTTTTAAAAACAGTAGCGGGAGAACAGCTAAATGGATAACAAACAGCCTGACGAAGCTCTTTGAATAGAGCAGAACGCGTGGCGAACTCCAACCGGTGAGGTGTGTATCATGCTTTTTACCTGGTCTGCACAGAATTTAAGTAAGAACTTTTAATATGGATGCTCATTTTGAAATGAATTAACAAATATGTACTTTTTCACCAAGGCGGTCTAGTGTGCTTGGGCATTATTTTGCTACGACACTCTCAGTCTATGACAACTTGTGGCTGGAGTCAGTAGTACTGTACATTTTTGAAATATATATATATATATATATATATATATATATATATATATATATATATATATATATATATGTATTAATGTATTACATGGCCTGCGGTAGCAGCAGCCATGTAGTTTTGCTTAAGTTGCTAAACCCATAGGAGGCGCACCTTTTGGGCGGCTTATAACTTTGCTCCCCCTGGACAAATCCTCACCAAACTTTGCAAAAAAAGTATATATGGTCCACTCTGAATTTTTAAGTTTGGTGGGGTTTGGTCAAGGGGGGGCAAAGTTATGGGGGGTTCCCAAAATGTATTTCATTCCCAAAGACTGAATGGAGAAAAATGTTGCTTACACCTACAGCCCAAACCACTGGACGGATTTTCACCAAATTTGCAGCAGGAGTGGCAGCTTGGTCCCGAAAGCATGCCTTTGTAAATTTCGTGAAATCCGTCCAGCAGTTTTTTTTAAAAAAAACAACCAAAACGTAGGTCTCCAAAAATTTGTGATATCTATGTCCGCTCCGCGGACACACTTCCCTGTTCGCTTCGTGGACAGGACACCGATTGGCCAATTGACCTACGTCGTGTCCGCAGACAGACAACGTGTTCGCTGATTGGTTGGAGTGAAGAGTGTGGTGCTTAACATTCTGTCGATGCGCCCGCCATGTTGGATCCGTGGATATCCGCGGACAGCGCGGCGTGGAACTGAGCATAAATCCAATTTTGGGGAGTGTGTTGGTGTGTAGGAGTGGCTGGAGAGGGTGGGCGAGTGAGGCATGGGTTAAATGCTGTATTTGTTTAGGTGGGAGAAGGCAGTGGTGTGATCGCGGTGTCCGCGGTCACCGCTGTTGTCCGCGGACATACTAGACACTGGGCACACTACTGGCTATTTTACTATACTATGATGCTGGTTTTGGGTAGTTAGTAGAACATTTGGTGAAAAGGGTATGTATTCAAGAGTTTGTTCATTGGTTGTAATTATTGTTTTAGAATCTTAGTTGAGGGAGCGGAGTGGACAGAGTGTAGCGTTTCAAAGCCCACTTAGTTCTTTTAAAAACAGTAGCGGGAGAACAGCTAAATGGATAACAAACAGCCTGACGAAGCTCTTTGAATAGAGCAGAACGCGTGGCGAACTCCAACCGGTGAGGTGTGTATCATGCTTTTTACCTGGTCTGCACAGAATTTAAGTAAGAACTTTTAATATGGATGCTCATTTTGAAATGAATTAACAAATATGTACTTTTTCACCAAGGCGGTCTAGTGTGCTTGGGCATTATTTTGCTACGACACTCTCAGTCTATGACAACTTGTGGCTGGAGTCAGTAGTACTGTACATTTTTGAAATATATATATATATATATATATATATATATATATATATATATATATATATATATATATATATGTATTAATGTATTACATGGCCTGCGGTAGCAGCAGCCATGTAGTTTTGCTTAAGTTGCTAAACCCATAGGAGGCGCACCTTTTGGGCGGCTTATAACTTTGCTCCCCCTGGACAAATCCTCACCAAACTTTGCAAAAAAAGTATATATGGTCCACTCTGAATTTTTAAGTTTGGTGGGGTTTGGTCAAGGGGGGCAAAGTTATGGGGGGTTCCCAAAATGTATTTCATTCCCAAAGACTGAATGGAGAAAAATGTTGCTTACACCTACAGCCCAAACCACTGGACGGATTTTCACCAAATTTGCAGCAGGAGTGGCAGCTTGGTCCCGAAAGCATGCCTTTGTAAATTTCGTGAAATCCGTCCAGCAGTTTTTTTTAAAAAAAACAACCAAAACGTAGGTCTCCAAAAATTTGTGATATCTATGTCCGCTCCGCGGACACACTTCCCTGTTCGCTTCGTGGACAGGACACCGATTGTCCAATTGACCTACGTCGTGTCCGCAGACAGACAACGTGTTCGCTGATTGGTTGGAGTGAAGAGTGTGGTGCTTAACATTCTGTCGATGCGCCCGCCATGTTGGATCCGTGGATATCCGCGGACAGCGCGGCGTGGAACTGAGCATAAATCCAATTTTGGGGAGTGTGTTGGTGTGTAGGAGTGGCTGGAGAGGGTGGGCGAGTGAGGCATGGGTTAAATGCTGTATTTGTTTAGGTGGGAGAAGGCAGTGGTGTGATCGCGGTGTCCGCGGTCACCGCTGTTGTCCGCGGACATACTAGACACTGGGCACACTACTGGCTATTTTACTATACTATGATGCTGGTTTTGGGTAGTTAGTAGAACATTTGGTGAAAAGGGTATGTATTCAAGAGTTTGTTCATTGGTTGTAATTATTGTTTTAGAATCTTAGTTGAGGGAGCGGAGTGGACAGAGTGTTGCCTGTGTGGGGCAGTCTGTCATTCATTGCTATACTGGAGAGGAGGAGCCAGCCATTAAATTCCCCCAGCAAAACGAAGCGGAGTGGACAGAGTGTTTCCTGTGTGGGGCAGTCTGTCATTCATTGCTATTCTGGAGAGAAGGAGCCAGCCATTAAAATCCCCCAGCAAAACGAAGCGGAGCGGAGCAGAGTGGACAGAGTGTTTCCTGTGTTCCCTGGTGGTCCGTGGAGGTCCGGAGAGGTTCGGATACTCTCACCAGCAGAAGGCGGAAGGTGGCACGATCGCAGAATAGAACGGGTAAGAGCAGCTGCGCGTGCACCTTCCCCATACTTCCCCATACTTCCCTGCCAGCTGTCCGCTGCGCCACGTTTACTACGAGTGAGCTCTGACGAAAAAGGACGAGAAGTGCGAGAAGTGCGCTCAGCGTGAGGAGCGTTTGGAGAGATCCGGAAGTCTCAAAGATGAGGACCGGAGACACTGCTCCACCCAACACGCGAGCACATGCAAAGCGAGGGAAAGTAATGTTAAATGCCCCAATGAAGGGCTTACATACTACTATCACAGCGTTGCGTGGAAAGTCATCAACAGAGGAGAGAGGAAAGAGCAGCGGGAGCAGAAGTTTTACATGCAACAAGCACAATCTCACCGTACCACCTCGCTGCATGTTCGGAGCCCCACGCTGAATCATTGAGATCAAGAAATGTGAGGAAAGACGGCTCAATTTTAACCCGAGAGGGAGAAGTCGCTAGCTTAGCTAGTGACAAGTTGAGCATTGTAAGTTACTGCGAGGGGACAAGTGAATCAGAGCACACTGATGGCGCTGATGAATCTATGGAGACACTGGTGGCCCAGGGGAGTGGACTTACGTGAGCGAGGGACGGGAGAGTGATACAAAAGAAGGGACTCCCCCCCCATCGCTCCGATGCAAACTGAGGAAACCACTGACACGATAAGGACTGAAATAGAAGAGTTGCAAATACAATCGGAGGAGGAGAGAAAAATGGGGGTTGAGTCGAGACCGAAGATTTGTACTGCTATGGTACACTGCGGCTCTGCCGCGACAACATCTAGTGTCGGAAATCCACTCTTCAGACCCACGAGCGAAACACTTGCAATTACGACTGAGAGGAGAAGGTCTATGAGCGTTACCTCAAACCCTATCCACATGGACGCCCAGATAGGACTTAGTGACCACTCTGATAAAGTCAAGGAGAGTGTGGATTTACCTAAAGACGATTCACACTACAATAAGCAGAGGAAAGAACTGAATAAAACGACATGTGCGTCAGAAGAGGATACAGCAGTAGAGACGTTTGATCTAACAAAAGAGTCATCTCCAGGGAGTGTGAGAGGACAAAGTGTGTCCCCAACAGGTCGCGCGGCTGTCCCCTGTGAGACTTCATCCAAACCAATACACACAGGCTCTTCTCTAAAGATACTGGGATGGACAAGAGTGGCTACAATGCACAATTAGGATCGCAAAACATTAAATCTACAAACTCAAAAGGGAAAAGAACATGTATTAATAAACAACAAAAGAAGAACATCGGAGTCAAGCGAGAAAACCAGTATCGCTGTGACAGAAGGAGACCCCAATGAGGAGCGGTCTCGCGCTGCGAGATGGAAAGAAAGACTTACAAAGGAAAGAACTGTCGAGACACCACGTAGAAGGGACTCAGTAGGGCTTGCGGACCAAGTCCTGAGAGACCTAGTGGAAATGAATTCCAATTTATCGAAATGACGAAGGAATTGGGTAACACATTCATGTGGAAGGACATCTCCACAAGTAGACTGGCAAGGAACTAAGGAAAAGAGCCTACACGACGTGATTATGCTAGAAGCGAACACTCCTCCCTTCGAGTCTAGAAATGAAGAGATTGTAGTTTCACAAAAAAGGTGCCGAAGAAAATTAAGCTCTGACTTAGAACTCGAAGATGGACACAAAAGATTTAAAAGTAACACAAGACGGAGTCTGACGCCCACACCGAAGAGACTAAGTGAGCAAGCTCAGAGTCAGGCATCATCTGAGTCTGAGGACGAAGCAAAGTCTCTCCATCCAAGAAAGGTGAGACAACAGTTTGAGCAACTCCCAGCTCCGATGGCTCCTCAAAATTCTTACGAAGTCACGACACTCGTTGAGACGACAATTGGAAGGTTGAGCCCCATTTTAATGTCTGCAACGACGATAGCAGTGGCCCCGTTGTTGAAACTTTATGAAAATCTAAACGAGAGCCTTCGCGACCAAACAACATTGGTCGCACTGCTGAACTCGAAAATTGTAAAACTCGAAATAGATTTGATGGACATGACGGCACAGGTCGTGGAAACTAGAAGAGGTAATGACATATCTTTAACAGCGCTAAGAGAGTCCTTAAAAGCAACAATCGAAGATAAAAGACTCTTGGCAGAAGTGACGAAACAAGCTCTGACGCTCTTACAAAAAGATCGTGAATATAGAGCGGATGCAAATGAGAATCGACTTCCAGCAAAAATCCGACTGAACTCAGAAACAACACATGCCACGACCGCAAAAGACAGCGACGTTGTATCACTGACAAATGAGGAAACGTCAAAACTAAAATCTTTGCCTATAAGAACAAAGAAGAATAAGAACTGTTGCTCTGAAGCAGACTTGGAAATGTCAATTCTGACGAGGGACAGCCCAGAGAAAACAAACAAGATAAAGGACTCCTCTGACGAAGTGAGTGAAAGAAACAGCAAAGAGAAAAACAATTAAAAAAAAGGAACCCACTAAAGAGATCAAAGATAGTGGTAAGGTCACGAAAGAAAATACCCTCAAAACTCCAACAAAAAAAAAGAGGGCCCAAGAAATGGACCTAATTGAGATCGTACAAATTGAAAATGACGAGGGAGGAAGTGAGAGTGAAGTCTTAGATGATCTAAGGCTGAGTATGAAAGAAAAAGATGCGAGACAGACGACGTTAAACAGCAAAGCCAATGTCATAACTGAAAAGAAGAACGAAGTTGAATGGTTTGACATTTTGGAGTCTAGAAAATCAAAAGGGAGCGCGGGTCAAAGTGTGAAAGGCAGGTCTGTCGACTTAAATCAGAGTAAACACAAAATGAAATCTAAAAATCAGCAAGTGCAGAAGAATAAAAATCCATGAAGTTCTGCAAACTTCTTCCGAAACATCAAAGCGCTAACCATCACAGTAAATAATACTGAGCCCACGGGCGTGACTAACAAAAAACGCAGCACAGACTCCAGCGAGGCCGTAAGAACAACGGCCACAGGAGATCCAGCTAAGAGCAAGACCAGACAGATGGAGACAAACGAAGATGAAGGAAAAACAAAAACATCATTGGTGATTGAGGAGGAAGCTGAAGATGACGAAAATGTACTGAATATGTCAACCTATAGCTCACGGACTGAAGGAGATGTTGAGGAAGACAACGCCACTGAGACAGCTGATGAACGCGAAGTGAAAACCCAGCAAGACAAGATGAGAGGAGTGCCAACTTCGACACGCAAGACCCCTATCGAACCTGAACAAGGGGGAGCGACAGGGCCACCAGGAAAAAGAGTCTTCCTATGGCCTGCGACTCCAAAAAAAGCAGAATCAACGTTAAAGAATAAAGAGCCCAAAGAGGGAAATGATAAAAGCTTTTGCACGTTGGAGGAGAAACGTGCAAGGATTATACAACAACAAAAAAAAAATGCTGTGTGTAGTCCAAGTGGGTTATCAACCAATCCAATAAGCAATGACATGAAGTGCCAAACGACGAGGGGGGTCCAATCAATTACAGCACCTTCTCCGAAAAGTCAAAGAAAAACAGATAAACCCATTGAGCACAGCTGCAAATTTAAGAAAGATGAGAATTCCACCCGACATAGGGTACTGGTGGAAAAAATCGATCTCAAAAAGAGTGACCCCGCTTTAAACAGATACACGATACTGCAGATATTCCAAAAGATCCCGGTGCTAAGAACTTTAAAGAGCCCACAAATTGACAGGGTTGAAATTATAGCAGACTCAAACCAGAAATTTGTACTGCTTCATATTGCTGAGAAAAAAGTTGTCGAACTGATAATGATGAGCGAGAGACAATTGTTGAACGCAGGCTACCAAGTGTATGAGGCAGATAATGCACTGGGAGGAAACGACTGTGATAATCCAAAAGATAAAGGTGCTCAGCTGATAACCGAAAAGGAAACACAATTGAAAAGCCAACAGGAGAAAAGTCTAATAAATGAAGCCCAAGAACTAGACAAAAATGGAGGGGACGAAAAAATCAGAATAACAGTTGAGAACACCCAGGATCTAAAGAGGATGAAGTGCAAAAACACACTGAATACTGAAGATGAGTCCCAATCATGGAGATGGATAGCAAAATCTTTAAATGGGTCACCAATGAGCTAATGCCAAAGGGGAAAGCTGGTGATAACCTCCTGGAACACGAGGGGGTTTAACCATTTATTGAGTTCAACACCAGAGTTCTTGAGAAAAGCCAATATTGTCTGCATGCAAGAAACATGGTTAACATGTACACCGTGTGTAGAAGGCTATGAAGTAGCTTTCAATCCAGTGATTAGCAAAGGAAAAGGTCGCCCAATGTTGGGACAATTAACCCTGATTAAAAGAAAAAGCGGTCTGAGAATTAAAGAAGCTTGGAATCTATTGTCCCATCTACAAAAGATTTGCATTGAACCAGTGTGTCCGTCAACAACTAACAATCAGACCATCCACATTTTAAATGTGTATTGGAATACAACAGCGAAATTACATCTAAAATTTGAGGATGACATCTTAGATGCAATCGACAGCATACTAGAAGGAGATCCAAACGCACTAATAATACTGTGTGGAGACCTTAATATGAAACTGATTGAGATCTCTCAACTTAAGGCATTAGCGAATCACAGAGAAAAAACAAACTGTGATCGCTGGCTGGATGAAATGTCTCTAAGAAACCTAGTAATGCTGAATGGAGCGATAAAGGGTGATACTCCAGCCAAACCAACCTGGATACGAGGAAGTCAAAAGTCAATATTAGATTACATTTTCGTTTCTATTCCAGGAAATCGACTCTTTCCACGTGGTTTTGACTAACCACAGCGACCACAACATGGTGGCAGCCGAATAGAATAAGAGCATCTCGGTGGAGCGTAGGCAATGGAGACAAGATCCATCTGTGGTTCCTGGCCGTAATAGACTGCGTTTGAAACAACGCGACATTGTGTCAATCACCGAATTAGTAGAAAAATCTCAAGAACAGAACCTCCCGAGGTCAATAGAATACCAACAACTCCTTGAGATCTATAAAGTCAAAAAGAGAACGTCTTTGACGAGATTGGAGCACAGAAAACACCAGTATGACCCGGAAGTAGCACGAAGAAAAAGAGAATTAAGGAAACTAATACGGAAAATTAGGGCCCTACACGCAGTGGACATGGAAACACAGATAAAAAAGGTGAAAAACCAATATAACAACTGGTATAAAAAGCATATAGCAATATTTGAAAAAAGAGACGCCGAGTCAATGCTGAAGGCGCAAAATCGAAAGAATACCAGAGGCTTTTGGGACATTATTAATGACACACAGAACTCCGATAAGGCACTGCTATCAAGCATGGTGCACGGAAAAGAGTGGGTAAAGCACTACACAATGTTATTCAAAAGGAGAAAAACGTCTGAGCCATCAAATGAAGACACTAGACAGCCGTGGGAAATTGACATGGAAAGAGAAGACATCCGAGCGACCATCAAGAGATGTAACGCCTCCCGTGCAGCGGGACCTGATGGCCTGTCAAATGCAGACCTAAAAGAAAATATCAAAGAATGGTCAAATTTTTGTCATACACTTTTTAAAGCAATAAAAAAGGAAGGGAAAATCCCTGAGACATGGAAATCCGGGATTATCGTTCCGATTTACAAGAAGGGCATTCGCACAGACCCCGCGAACTACCGCCCAATAGCCCTACTCGATGTAGTGGGGAAAGTGTTTGCATCGATGTTGCTAGCTCAACTGACCAAGTGGATCCACCAAAACAAAGTATATGATGAACGCCAGTCGGGCTTTGTCAAAGGTATAGGCTGCAGTGTAAACTTGTTGATATTGAACCTGTTAAAAATCGATGCCATCAGATCAGGACGAAAAATATACCTGGCCTTTATCGACATGGCGAATGCCTTTGATGGTGTAGACAGAGAAACCTTATGGGAAAAACTCAAAGAAAGAGGATGCAACGCGAGCCTCATCCATGCTATTAAAGATCTATACTCCGACACCTATATACAGGTGAGACTAGATCGTGAAGGAAATCTAACCAATTCCATACCAACGGAGAGGGGTGTGAAACAAGGGTGCCCGTTAGGTGCTACCTTGTTTAACTTCTATATATCGGAAGTTGCAACAGCACTGTCATCTGTTGTTTCATTTCCGCCACCCATAAATGGAGTCCCAATAAATCACATCATGTATGCGGACGATATGGTAATTATAGACCAGACCCTCATAGGGCTCCAAAGAAAACTTACAGCACTAAGAACTTTTGCTGAAGACTTGGGTCTTGAGATCAATGTGGCCAAATCGGAGATTTTAGTATTGGAGGAAGAACTGCAAGTAAAAAAAAAAACAACTTGGTCTATAGGAACAAATAAATTAAACAAGGTGCCGCACACAAAATATTTAGGAACCATGATTAACTCCAGCATAAATGACACCCCAATGACAAAAAAGCTCCTAAATAGCTGCAAATTATTAACAGCACAGGGTACCATTTTACAGAAAAAATATGGCAAATTTTCTTATGAGGCGGTAAGAAGATTTTACCAAAGTAAAGTATGCCCAATTCTCACCTATGGTGCCGAGAATATGTTTGGGTGTGATTATAAAATATGGGCTCGTTGCGAACGCATCTTCTGGAAAAGGATTCTCCAGATCCCACTAAGCACACCTACAGCATGTGTACTGTTTGAGATAGGACTCTCTACTCTCAATGCGAGAATCACCTGGAACAAACTGGCTCTGTTCAGGAAAACCCATGAAGTAGCAAACTTACCCTCCGTTAAATTCTTGACAGAAGACAAAGGACAATGAAAATCAGCATTGTGTGAGTGGAAGCGCCAATGCAAAGAAATTCTATCACAATTGGGTTCCGACGAAGATACTTTATGGCAGAATCCAGATCTAGTAAAACGAAAACTATTAGACTGGGACTGGATAGAAATCAACGAAAAAAGATCTTCGCACAAGTGTATGCTAAACACTCCACCTGAAGCCAAAAGGCAACACACTCGCGAAATATCTAACGCTATCACCCTGTAAACGATTACGAAGACTATACTTAAAATTTCGCCTAAACATCTATGAAACCAAAGAGATCCCAATCCATCGAAGGAAGATTGCGGCTGGAAACTCTAAATGTAGGTTCTGCGCAGAAGAAGACGAAAATTTAAAACATCTGATCCTGCGTTGCCCCGAACTTAAAGTTCAGCGAGAAAATTGCTTAAGGAAGGAGAGGAGTCGAGTCCTGTCGTATGGTTTGGAAGAATGGTGGATACATCTTCACATTGGCGAAAGTAAATTCCTGCTGATTGCAACGATGCGATTCCTTGATCAAATGCAAATTCGGTTGGGGGAGACTTCTCCATATTGTGAGGGTAAGACAATCGCAAACGATTGACTTGGTGAACAGTGAAGACACTGAACAAGAAAGCCACTTATTATATATGCATAGTTCTGAAAACGGAAGGGGTAAAGCGCACAGAAATAAACAAGAACTAGAGAAATCTCCCGAATGGAGATATACTAAGGTCCATTTGCGCTAAGCCAAGAGAAAGTTTGCCATTTAGTTGTACTTCCTAATTTTGTTTTCGGACTCAATTTATGTATTTTAAAAGTCTTTTTTAATAAGTTAAAGGGTTTAAAAAGTTTTCAAAAAGTTTGTAAAAACTGAACGAAAATAAAAAAAAAAAAAAATAAAAAAAAAAAAGAATCTTAGTTGAGTTTTGGGTTGTGGTCATTTGGCAAGTGTTTGCTTCCATGGGTGTGTTATGCTGCAGTGGATTACGGCCTTCGGCCCTGCACCCCAAGACTCTAGGCCCTGGCCACAACCACCGCAGCATAACCCACATATACTAGCAAACATTTTGACTGTGGTATGTTGGCTGCTTAGGGGACATGTTTTCAAAAATGTGTGTACTGATTGGCAGTAGTGTAATAGTGTTTATAGGCTAGTGAGATGATGAGTGTTAGTTTGTTTGTTGGATTGTGTTCAGAATATTGGTATTGAAGACTCTAGGCATTTTGGGTTGTATTTATTGGTCAGGTGTTTGTTTGCATGGGTGTGTTATGTTGCGGTGTTTGTGAGTCCAATCATTATATACTTACTGTTTCCTTTGCTGATGCTGTATGTAGAGTTTTGGCCAGGCCATGCAGTCAAGGTTGTAGGGTTTGGTTACAAGCACTGCAGCATAAGATACCCACGAAAGGAAACATTTTGGATTGTGGTCTATGGTCTATG
The DNA here is from genome assembly GCF_040938575.1 of Ambystoma mexicanum. Lineage (NCBI taxonomy): Eukaryota > Metazoa > Chordata > Amphibia > Caudata > Ambystomatidae > Ambystoma > Ambystoma mexicanum. The sequence goes on along the minus strand of NC_090931.1, from coordinate 52,080,162 downwards.
GTCAGGTGTTTGCTTGAATGGGTGTGTTATGCTGCAGTGTTTGTGAGTGCAATCATTATATACTTACTGTTTGACTTTTTGTGGTTGTATGCAGTTATTTCATGACATGGGTAATTGGAGCAGACATTATTTTTCAATCTCTTTGATAAAAGAAAATATCACATGTTAGTTTAGGTAGTTTATAATGAGTTATTGCATTGCATAGTAGATATTTCTGTATTTCGTCGACCATCATAGTTAGTACTTTAGAAGTGCTACAGTTCAAGACAATGTACTGTGCAATTTCCTCAGTTCCTGTGTTTGTTCATTAAATCATTGGGTCTGTGGTAAAAAAAAAATCCATGCTGGATTAAAAAAAAAAACTTTCCACGTTATGGTACAATATCTTTCTTTGGTTGATTTCAATAGGAGAAATTGAATAGGTGTATGGTTTTTGGTTTGGAAGTGGTGGTAGTATTGTTGCAATTAGATACCAGTAGGTTTATTCCAATTGTTTAGTTCTTGTTGCATTTTAGTGGTATTCATGTATCTGTTTGCTTGTTGCAGTATTTTGGGGCAGTTAGATACCTGTTGGTGTATTCTAACCGTTCGTTTTCTGTTGCTTTTTAGCAGTATTCTTTTATTTGTTTGTTGCAGAATTTTGGGGCAGTTAGATACCTGTTGGCATATTCTAACTGTTTATTTCTTGTTTCATTTTAGTGGTATTCATTTATATGTTAGCTTGTTGCAGAATCTTGGGGCAGTTAGATACCTATTGGTGTATTCTAACTGTTGATAGTTTTGAAGTTGAAGTTTTGTTTATGTTCATACTCAGATTAGTTATTAAAGTTTGGTTTTAAGAATATTAAGTAAGTGTTTACTAGATTTTCTGGTAATCTCTGTTTTAGAGTAATGGTAGTATCATTACATTGGAACCATCCACAATTCTTTTTTATATATGCAGTGTAGTGACCTGCATTGGTTGTGGCTCCTGCATGGTAGATTATACCTACTGCTGTGAAGGTTTTCTTACCAAGTGATACTTGTCCATGTGTGAATCCAGTCAGTTTGCAGTTCTTTTTGGTACCATCTGCATTGTAACGTAAAAGCATTAATATTACGTATTTACTATGTGTCTGTATTTGTAAGGTGGAGCGATTATCTGAATTGCAGGTAGTACATAATCTGCAATTGGGTTGCATTTTGTACAAGTTGCTGAAATGGAATGGACTCACAGTTAGATATGGATACATACACAAATCGTTCATTAGGGACTTGTTCTTGTGCCACATGGCTGCAAAGAGTGCATGTATGTTTCAACATGTATGAAATCTGGAAGATTTCATTTACAGGTATGCTTTTGTTTTCCAGTACTTGTAGTAAGTACATTAGAAATTCTTGTGGATCTTCTTGTGCGTTTATAGTGAATTTGACATTCCAGCACAGTAGTCAAATTCCTGCCTTATTCCGGAAACACTGTTACAGGCCGATTCATGGAATAAATGTGCGCCGAAAATCCCGGCGCAGAGGGGCCAATACGTGCGCTGCGCCGAAAATTAGCGAAAAGCGCAGGGAAACCAGCGCACGTCGATTCATGGAAGTCCGTGCGCAAGAAAAGCAGAGGACGTGCGCTGAAAAAGCGCGCGGCGCAGGCCGGCGCACAGGTCAACCAACGTCGTGCGCCACGGCCACTGCGCTATCACTCCGAGCGCAGCGCACAGCTCTAAAGTAGGCGGAACACAGGGCGGGACACTCGGAATGGGGAATAAAATGGGGCACAACACTCGGAATGGGGAAGAATGTGGGCGGCACGGGGAAAGTATAGGAGGCAAGTGCGCGGAACGCCCACACGCTCGCATACAACACGTATTCATGGAATAGAATAGGGCAAAAAAGCGCACGCTCAAAGCAGCGCACAGGCACAAACAGGCACAAACACGACCGCCACAAGAAAGCAGGCGGTAGCGTCTCTGCGCCTGCAAGAAATGTGCGCTAAAAGGTGCGCCAACAAATAGCACCTATATACAGACATGATCAATGTCCAATACTGTGGCCCTCCAGGACAAATGACGTACAAAGGGGTACCCACAAACACAGACACGCGCTGAGAGAAAAAATAAACGTGTGCGTGCATACCGGGGTGCGCGGGAAGTTGCACACGCGATATGGCCGGGTACGTGGATTACAGGGGTGCGCGGGAAGTTCCACACGCGATTAGTCAGGGTACGTGGATTGCAGGGGTGCGCGGGAAGTTGCACACGCGATATGGCCGGGTACGTGGATTTCAGGGGTGCGCGGGAAGTTCCACACGCGATTAGTCAGGGTACGTGGATTGCAGGGGTGCGCGGGAAGTTGCACACGCGATATGGCCGGGTACGTGGATTTCAGGGGTGCGCGGGAAGTTCCACACGCGATTAGTCAGGGTACGTGGATTGCAGGGGTGCACGGGAAGTTCCACACGCGATATGGCCGGGTACGTGGATTTCAGGGGTGCGCGGGAAGTTCCACACGCGATATGGCTGGGTACGTGGATTTCAGGGGTGCGCGGGAAGTTCCACACGCGATATGGCCGGGTACGTGGATTGCAGGGGTGCGCGGGAAGTTCCACACGCGATTAGTCAGGGTACGTGGATTGCAGGGGTGCGCGGGAAGTTGCACACGCGATATGGCCGGGTACGTGGATTACAGGGGTGCGCGGGAAGTTCCACACGCGATTAGTCAGGGTACGTGGATTGCAGGGGTGCGCGGGAAGTTGCACACGCGATATGGCCGGGTACGTGGATTTCAGGGGTGCGCGGGAAGTTCCACACGCGATTAGTCAGGGTACGTGGATTGCAGGGGTGCGCGGCAAGTTGCACACGCGATATGGCCGGGTACGTGGATTTCAGGGGTGCGCGGGAAGTTCCACACGCGATTAGTCAGGGTACGTGGATTGCAGGGGTGCGCGGGAAGTTCCACACGCGATATGGCAGGGTACGTGGATTTCAGGGGTGCGCGGGAAGTTCCACACGCGATATGGCCGGGTACGTGGATTTCAGGGGTGCGCGGGAAGTTCCACACGCGATTAGTCAGGGTACGTGGATTGCAGGGGTGCGCGGGAAGTTCCACACGCGATGTGGCCGGGTACGTGGATTTCAGGGGTGCGCGGGAAGTTCCACACGCGATATGGCCGGGTACGTGGATTTCAGGGGTGCGCGGGAAGTTCCACACGCGATATGGCCGGGTACGTGGATTGCAGGGGTGCGCGGGAAGTTCCACACGCGATTAGTCAGGGTACGTGGATTTCAGGGGTGCGCGGGAAGTCCCACACGCGATATGGCCGGGTACGTGGATTTCAGGGGTGCGCGGGAAGTTCCACACGCGATATGGCAGGGTACGTGGATTTCAGGGGTGCGCGGGAAGTTCCACACGCGATATGGCCGGGTACGTGGATTTCAGGGGTGCGCGGGAAGTTCCACACGCGATTAGTCAGGGTACGTGGATTGCAGGGGTGCGCGGGAAGTTCCACACGCGATATGGCCGGGTACGTGGATTGCAGGGGTGCGCGGGAAGTTCCACACGCGATTAGTCAGGGTACGTGGATTTCAGGGGTGCGCGGGAAGTCCCACACGCGATATGGCCGGGTACGTGGATTTCAGGGGTGCGCGGGAAGTTCCACACGCGATATGGCAGGGTACGTGGATTTCAGGGGTGCGCGGGAAGTTCCACACGCGATATGGCCGGGTACGTGGATTTCAGGGGTGCGCGGGAAGTTCCACACGCGATTAGTCAGGGTACGTGGATTGCAGGGGTGCGCGGGAAGTTACACACGCGATATGGCAGGGTACGTGGATTTCAGGGGTGCGCGGGAAGTTCCACACGCGATATGGCCGGGTACGTGGATTTCAGGGGTGCGCGGGAAGTTCCACACGCGATTAGTCAGGGTACGTGGATTGCAGGGGTGCGCGGGAAGTTCCACACGCGATATGGCAGGGTACGTGGATTTCAGGGGTGCGCGGGAAGTTCCACACGCAATATGGCCGGGTACGTGGATTGCAGGGGTGCGCGGGAAGTTCCACACGCGATATGGCAGGGTACGTGGATTTCAGGGGTGCGCGGGAAGTTCCACACGCGATATGGCCGGGTACGTGGATTTCAGGGGTGCGCGGGAAGTTCCACACGCGAATTGGCTGTGTGCTCCCAGGCATTACCTGTACACCCTCCACGGCCCCTGCAGGCAGCACACACCACAGGGAACTACCCTGCACACCTGCTCATGTCTCCCACCACCCCCACCCCCCATCCACCAGGGACACCCTCCACCAGGCCCCCACCCATGTCTCCCACCACCCCCACCCCCCATCCACCAGGGACACCCTCCACCAGGCCCCCACCCATGTCTCCCACCACCCCCACCCCCCATCCACCAGGGACACCCTCCACCAGGCCCCCACCCATGTCTCCCACCACCCCCAGCACTGTGGGGAACCTGCCAGCAGGCCCCCACCCATGTCCAACCCATGTCTCCCACCACCCCCACCCCCCATCCACCAGGGGCACCCTCCACCAGGCCCCCACCCATGTCTCCCACCACCCCCACCCCCCATCCACCAGGGACACCCTCCACCAGGCCCCCACCCATGTCTCCCACCACCCCCAGCACTGTGGGGAACCTGCCAGCAGGCCCCCACCCATGTCCAACCCATGTCTCCCACCACCCCCACCCCCCATCCACCAGGGGCACCCTCCACCAGGCCCCCACCCATGTCTCCCACCACCCCCAACCCCCATCCACCAGGGACACCCTCCACCAGGCCCCCACCCATGTCTCCCACCACCCCCACCCCCAGCACTGTGGGGAACCTGCCAGCAGGCCCCCACCCATGTCCACCCCATGTCTCCCACCACCCCCACCCCCAGCGTGGGGAACCTGCCAGCAGGCCCCCACCCATGTCCAACCCATGTCTCCCACCACCCCCACCCCCAGCACTGTGGGGAACCTGCCAGCAGGCCCCCACCCATGTCCCCCTGGCCCCAGGTCCTGACGATACACAATCATGGCAGTAATGGCCAGCATACCCAGCACAAACACCCAGGCAAGGATTGCATGCACCCACATAGTGAATGCAATCACATGACACAACCCCAAAGGCAAGTATGCAAAAGAACACATGTCCGTCACACACACATACACAATGGGTGCAAGTGAATGTCAAAACCCATATCATGACATGTAAGAAACCAAAGAGAAAATAACACAAGTGTAAGATAATATAAAAATGTATTAAAAACACAAATCAAGTAAACCAATAAAACATACAACTATGTGGCAAAGTAAATAAAAGGTCCATGTCCGAGAACAAAAATGATAAACCAAAAAACAAAGGATTAAAAAATCAATATAATTTGTCCAAAGCAAAACCATGTAGTAGGAAATCAAAGAAAAACCATTACGTCATGGTGTAAACAATAAAAAAATTAAAAAATGTATCTCCCAAAATATAACAATATATACAGGAATGTTCCAGGGTCCATGAGCCCAACAGCACAAATGAAACCTAATACTAACTAATAAAATAAATATGTACAAAAAAGTGGCCATTGTCCGAGCGGTCCAAAATAATAAAAATAAATAAAGGAAACCTAGCACTAACTAACTAAAAAACTATATACAAAGGCAGCGGGCTAGTCCTGCGGCTCACTTGGTGATGCTGGCCAGGGCATCCTCGAACTCCATGTCAATGTCCTGGAGGCGGGACTCTGTCCTGGCCCCGAGGTCTCGCAGGGACAACCCCATGTGCTCACCAAAATCCCTGCGAGCCTCCTCGAGGCACTCAGCCCGCCTCAATGCCCGACGCATGGAGATCTCCGCCCTGGCCATGGCGAGCTGCTCCTCTTCCGCCCGCTGCCGCTCCGCACCTATCCGCTGGCCAAACTCCTCCCACACGGAACACACCGCCATGCCAGGGTTGCCCTGCCCTCCGGCCGATGCCTGCCCCTCTGATCTTGATGGCCCTGAGCCATGATGCCTCCCACGTCGAGCCCGCTGCTGCCTCCGACGCCACTGCCTCTGCCAGCACGACGGCATCCAGGCTGATGGTAACCACCGACGCCGTCGTGCACGTGCCCTGCCCGATGATGCCGGCACATCTTCCATCTGCTGGGGTCCACTTGCTGTGTCGTCCACCCCTGCTGGACCTCCGACTCCCAACTGTGGCAGGGATGGGATCCCCACCGAGCTGGCTGCATTGGTCGGGGCAGGTCCACAGGGGGCCATGGTGGCATCTGGGCCGGAAGACGGCAAGGAGAACGACCGGTGGATAGCCTGCACAGAGGAGGAGAGGGCCGTCAGATTGGCCAACACATGCAGGAACCCCCCGAACATGGCCGATCCCAATTGGGCCACGTCGGCACGGTGCACTTCGTGATGACGTGCGTGCTCCTCCCGGGAAGCACGCACGTCATCACGAATCACAGCCGTGCGCATCGCGACCCCAATCAGGACCTGCTCCACGCGGCCAGGGGTTCCCACGGCCGCAGGTGGAGGGGAGTCAGTTGACATGGACATCCCCACTACCTGCGGACGGGCCTGGGACGGGGCATCCCTGCTGGTGCATGGTGGTGCACTCACAGGGTCAGGGACAGCGACATGCACAGGCACCTCCACGGTGACCTGTGCTGCCTCCTGCCCCTGGCCCTGGACTGCACCACTTGCACCAGCAGGGATGCTCCCACCAGGCCCCATGTGTGCACCAGTGTCGGCCTCCTCCTCCTCTGTGCAAACCACCAACCTGGATGGCTCCTCACCGTCTCCCGCCGTAGCAGGCCCCTGTGGGGGCTCACCCACCCCTTCCGCTGCAGCCGTGGGGGCATCCCCGCCGCCTTGCTCCACAGCGCCGTCTCCGCCCTCTTCTTCACTAGCCGCTGCGTAGAGGGAGACAAAGGACACAAGCATCAGGCTACTGTAAAATGGTCCCCTAGACAGGAAGCAATAGCAGATGAGCACCCCTGTCAAAGTACACTTCCATCATGTCCCTCCACAACACATGGGTCAGTCCAGGCAAAACACACACAGTAACAGGCATGGTGCATGCCATGCACATTTCCATGCATGTCCAATTGACTCTTGAAACATTCAATGATATGTAACTCACATGCATCATGGCTCATGCATATCACATGCACACACTTCACCTCAGTCACATCCATCTGGCCCCAAACACAACGAACACAGGCGAAACAAGGGTTAGTCGGGTGCGTCACAGAATCTGTGCATTGTCACACACATGTGTCATGCATCCATGGCATGCACAAGTCACAGACACGCAGGTCAGGCACACAGACATGGCTACCATATATGTACCTGGCATCAGCACCCATCCTTCACCCCCATCCATGTCCAGGTACAGAGACTGGCATGCTCTCATGTCCTAAATCTGCATAGGGCTCCCCATGCCACATTTCAACACATGCAACAACCATGTGGGTCACACATCACTGGTCGCACATGCATTACCATGATGTCCCTGCACACATACATGCATACATGGCCCATGGCACACATACAGGCAAGTATCATAGAACCAGCACACCGCAACATGCCCTGTCTCACACAGTAATGCTTGCACACTTACCGCTCAACTCCAGACGGGCCTCCCTCTCAAGGACCTGGGCGTGGAGCGCTGGGCGTACGCGTTCCAGGACCCTCTTCTGGATGGAACTCATGCGGCCCCGGCCCCCCTCCACGAGGCGCCGGGCCTTCACAAGGGTCCTGGACCTCAAGCCCTCCCAGCGCTTCTTGATCTTCTGGACGTTGCGGGTTGCCACCCCCTCCGCGTTGATGGCAACCACACAGTCGGCCCAGATCCTCTCCCGTCCTTCCTTGCTGGCGCGGGACAATCCAAAGAGGGCATCATACTGCCCCAGGACATGCTCCACCAGGACACCAACTTCGGTGGCAGTGAAGCTGGTGCCCCTCTGCCCCTCTGGCCTGGGGTTGCCACTGGTGCCAGATGTCGAAGTGCCCGACATGGCAACCCCAGAGGCAGGTGTGGGTGGGCAACTGGGTCCTGGGGCTGGGCTGTGGAGCGATGTAATCCCAGTTGGGAGTCTTCAGTTCCAGCAGGGGTGGACACAGCAACTGGACCCCTGCAGATGGCTGATGTGCAGGCACCAAATGGCAGGGCACGGTGGCAGCAGGCAGGCAGGCAGGCAGGCAGGCAGGCAGCAGCAGATAGCACGTGGGAGGCTGCTCAGGGCACTGGGGGGGCAGTAACTCGGCCTTCTGGGCAGGAGCGTGGTGTTCCGTGTGTTTTCGGGTGGCCAGCTTGATACGGAGTGATTTGGCACGTGAAATTCCTGCACGTCAGCGTGAAATCCGAGGAAAGGGCCTTAGCGCGTAAGTGCGTCAGCACGCATACGCGATTCTATTGGACCAGAGTCCCTCACCGCGTAAGCGCGTCTGACGTGATCCGCACGGGCGTTCCCCACTCAGCACGTGATGACGGAGCACACGTGGAAATACTGCACGTCAGAGTGTCATCGCGTGTAATTGGCCAAAAGTGCGCGTACACGCGATTGGCCAATGTACGTGTATTACATCGCGTGTAATTGGCCAAAAGTGCGCGTACACGCGATTGGCCAATGTACGTGTATTACATCGCGTGTAATTGGCCAAAAGTGCGCGTACACGCCATTGGCCTATGTACGTGTATTTCAGGGGTGCGCGGGCACTTACACACGCAAGTACGTCAGCGCACCTGTATGCCTGCTGCGTGGGAATTTCCACACGCTATTGGAGTGGGAACTAGATTCCAGGGGTGCGAGGGTCACACGCTCGCCTAGAACACGCGCAAGGCATTAATTTGCGCACTTATCAATAAACAAGCCAGATGCCAGGATGAACATACCGTTCCTAGCAGCAGTGGCAGTGGGCTTCCAAAGGAGGAGGAGGAGGAGAGTCAGGGCCAGAATATTCACACCCAGAACCAGCCTATTCGGGATGCCTGATGACCAGGTGTATGGGAGGTACAGGTTTCCAGCACACATCATACTGGACCTGGTCAGTGAGTGGGAGGATGACCTCACATCACCCACCCTGTGCTCCCAAGCACTCAGCCCCCTGCAGAAGGTCCTGAATGTACTGCACTTCTTGGCCACTGGATCCTTTCAGCGGACAAGTGCCATAGTGGGTGGTGTGTCACAGGCCACGCAGTCACGCTGCCTACACCAGGTCTTGAACATCATCACTGCACGGCCATCAGTCCGCAGGCACATATATCTCCCCAGGACTCATGCAGAAAGGCGGACGTGCATCCAGGAATTCTATGGTGTGGCTCAATTCCCCAAAGTGCTTGGTGCAATTGACTGCACACATGTGGCTCTACGTCCACCCAGGGCAACAGAGCACATCTATAGAAACCGCAAGCACTGGCATTCCATCAACGTGCAAGTTGTATGCAATGCCAAGGGAATAATCACATCAGTATATGCCAACTATCCCGGGTCCACCCACGACAGCTTCATCTACAGAATGTCTACACTATGCCGGGACCTAGAGGCTGGCCAGCATGGAGATACATGGCTGCTTGGTGAGCATGAATGCCACTGCACATGCATGCATGTCAGATACTGGGTCATGACACAACACCACTAATGATACCCATCACCACCTCCGCAGGGGACAGTGCCTACCCTATCAGCCCCCACATGATGACCCCAATCCGGAACCCCACCACGCCACCCGAGGTAAGGTACAACACAGCCCACATTGCAACACGGGGCATAGTGGAGCGCACATTCGGAGTGCTGAAGTCACGCTTTCGCTCCCTTGACCGTTCTGGCGGGCAGCTGTTATATGCTCCCCGAATAGTGTGCAGGATCATAGTGGCAGCATGTGTCCTGCACAACGTTGCAACACGCCGGGGCCTGCCCGTGGACATGGTGGTGCCCCCACATCCACAACCACATGCACGCCCGCTGCGCATGGGAGGGGAAAGGGCACGGGGGGTGGCAGCCCGTACGCAACTGGTGGCCAACTTCTTCACCTAGGAATCACAGTGCTGGCTAGTGCACACTGCTCTGGCACATACCATCTGACAATCAATGATGACACTACCTGACAATGTCACAAAATTACTTGACAATAAACTGTCAGATACACATCAGCCTGAGATTGTTAACATGGAAGTGTCACTATGTGTGCACCCCTACCTACACATACACCAGCAATGCATCACAACGAAAAGACACAACTCCATCAATCAAATATGCATTGCCACAGGCGATTCACTACATGACAACATTGCCATGTCACCCATTCCCTTCACAGTCCCGCCACTGAGGACACCATGTCATGGTATGTGAGAGCAAACAAACTGGCCATCACAACATGACACCGGTGTCACAAATAGCAGTGCCCCAAATGGAACATAGCCGCACTTGAACAGCTAACCGCGCTGGAGCCACTACTACACACCTGTGTAAGAGTAATTTCAATCAAATTACACACCAACCCACCCTGAAGCCCACCCAAACAAGACACAATGCATGTAATCAATGGTAGTCTCAGTACCTGATTCTGCTGGTATGTCCTCACCGTCCAGATGTACAGTGATGGCGCCACGCAAAAGTGTCAGTGCACATCTACCGACATGTAGTCTGACTCCAGAGAGTATGCCCGTGTGAAGAACTGTGTGAAATACCTGCAAAACATGAGCAACATATGTAAGTAGAGGCACATATCAAACCATCATGCATAGTTAGGTGCAACAACAATGTACACTATGAATGTCTACACAGTATTGACTATGGACTGGCCAACAGCTCATGGGAGTCCAATGTCACCGTGTAATTAGCTGTCACTTGGGCACACCCTTTGCAAGCCCATGGAAACGGAAGCAGGAGGGGTGTGGATGTCTGCTACCCAAGCATCGAAACCAAACTCAGGACAAGCCTGCATGTGCCCAGCCACAATAGTGTATGCCCAGGTACCCACACAAGGCAACACTCTTGGAAAAGAAAAAAGAAAATTGAATAAAAATGGCCATGAAAGAGCCGGCGGGGGGGGGGGGGGCACCTATGAGGTCCGAGGACAGGATGCACGCCACAATCCACCTGTGTGGATCATGGGAAACTAAAACACCCCATAGGCTCGTGGCCCACACGGCTACTCTGTTGTGGGAGATGAGTCGCTATCGCTCTGGCCAGACCCTGCAGCTGACTCAGGAGGTGGGGGAGCTGCCTCAGAAGATGGTGTGACAATGGGAGGCAGCCCACGCAAAGCACGAGTTTGCTCCTCCATGGCTGCAAGCAGGCGGGTCTGGTAGTTCTGGTTCTGGGTTATAATCATGCGGAGGTCCCCATGCAGTAACTTCCGGGATGACCTGACCTCCGCACGAGTTGCCTGCATCTCGGCCGAGAGCGTCCGTGTCAGACGCTCCAGCTGCTCCTCTGTCCTTCTATGGGATGAAGCCTCAAGCTCTAACAGGGTCGACCTGAGGTGATGGAATTCTTCCCTCAGGCCTTCCCTGTGGCGCTGGGACTCCATGGAAAGTGATTCCCGCAGAGTCGCCAGTGCCGCCCGCCTGTCCTTGTTGGACGCCAACATATCCTCCCTGTGTGCCTGGCAGATGGACTCTGTAGCCTGCTCCAGTCGCTCCATCAGCCTTTCTGGGGGGACAATGGAAGTGGCCACCCTATCCATGGCCTGTGCAATCATCTCGGATGATGCTGCCTGTTGGTTGGCCATACCGTAGATGGATTGCTCCCAAGCGGTATTGCCAGGTGGCATACGGCCACCACGTTGACGGGCACCACACCTGCCTGGGGCAAGGCGAACTGCGCCTTGCTGTGCCGGCAAGGCCTCAGGCTGCAGGACTGCATTCCCTCTCTGATCTGCAGCCCCAGGAACAGGATCAGAGATTGTGTGGTGTGGCCCTGCATCCGTAACCACCGGAGGCTGAGCTGCCGACACTGACATCCCCATTGAGGGCAATGGCCCGGCTGCAGGTGGGTCGGACAGAGGAGATTCTCTCCCAAGAACACTCACCTGCGACTGCACATAGGTGTCATCCTCCGAGTCTACACCTGAATACTGCTCGGGGGAGGAACCCCCAGAGACACCCCTCGACAGCACGACCTGCAGCACTTGTGGGTTTTCACCCACAAACACACCACGTCCCTCACTTGTGGAAGGTCGGCCCGGGTTGCCCTCCTGGGACGGCTCAACCACCACATCCCCAGCATCAACAAGTGCTTCGTCCCCTGCAAAGACATGAAAGAGAAAAATGGAAACAGGCATTAGCACCATGGCATGCAACAAGGGCTGATGAACAACAGAGGCAGTAGTTCTACGACACATGTCCCACATGACTGGGAGACCTCCTATGCATTCACCATCACTGGGTCTGTAGGGGAGGCTCAGGGCATACAATGTACAGATTGGAGAGCAACGCCTGCTCACCATGCTGCCTAGCACTGCCATCACACATTGGCCGGTGATTGCCATGTCAAAGGCACATGCCATCACACACATGGCATGTGACATAGCCACCAAGTGAAGAGGGAGAGGAGGGCAACTTTTTTTGGATTTCTACCACTCTGGTCCTGACATTGCATCATCACATCAATAAGTTAACATGTTGTACATGGATCTGCTAGTCCAAATTGGCCACGATGCACAGTGCCTTGTCTACATCAACAAAATGCAGTAAACAATGAGATTCCACCTCCCCATCACCTGTAAAGGAATCATATAGCATTCGTGAAGCACCGGTCCAGAAATGTATGAAGGTACAGCGGAGCACTGAGGGGTGGTGGGGCAGTAGGGGATGCCAGTCAACAATCCTACTGGTGCTGGTGTCATTCATGTCACGCAAGTGCAGGGGTGGGTGGCACAATGAAGTGCAAGGGGAAGTGGCGGCTGGAAGTGCTGTACAAGGTAAGTAGGACTTAACGTCAAGGGCAGATGGTGTTAGGCGCAGACAAGTGCTGGGGGGGTGGCCTATAGGGGTACAGAGACAATCATGCAGTGCTGTGGGCTCGGAGGGGACAGGGGAGGTACACACTGCATCTGGCTCGGCAAGGTCCTTGCAGATTTCTATGTGTCCTGCAGAGTTGTCACATGCCGCAGATATGTGCCCTTGGATTGGGGATCTCATCTTGGTGAAAAGGGTGAGGCGCTATTGCCTTTGGAGCATGTGGCAGGCCAGTTTGCCAGAGGATGAGCATGATGCAGGACATTCCCTCTCTGCCACCCGGCACCTGTGGTCTGGGTTCACAAGATCCGAGTCATGCCAGGACTCTGCATTGGCATGGGGCTTCAGACAGGTGGTCATGACCGTGGCAAAGACATCCAGTGTACCTGACATAGAGTGGAGCATGGAGTGGGCCCTGTCAGGATGGGAGTGAGCCTAAGGGGGAGCTGGATGGGGGGGAGATTTTGGCAGCATGAGCCTCGACTGACACACACTTCATGGGTTGGAATACCAAGAAGGTGTGTGACAGTGGTGAGGGTGTCTTTGCCTGTGGGGTGGTGAGGGTGAGCTGGGAGGAGAGGAGAATGTGATCACTCCAGGAGAGAGGAGTGCAGAGATGGACGGAGAGGGGAAAGTCAGATGAGATCAGAGCATCAAGAGTGTGCCCTGCAGAATGAGTAGGGACAGACGGGAGTCTAGAGGGTGAGAGGGAGTTGCTGAGGTCACAGAAAGGTCACGTGGGGGGGTCAACAAGCATGCAGGTGGATGCGTACAGCAACAAGGAAGAGGATTTCTGTGTCTGGGGACATGAGTGAGGAGGAGAGGTGAGGACACTCAGAAAGGAAGTAGTACATTTGACCAGTTTTCCCAGACACAGTACGCACAGTTTGTGAATGTCAAGGTGTGGTAGAGAGAGACGTCACACAAGCCATTCCAGAGTGGAGTAGGTCTAAGTAGGAGTGACAGTGGCAGGAATACCCTCAGGGAAGCCAAGGGCACACCCCCCCTGCACAGTAGTGGCGGGCCAAGGAGAGGGTCTCCTGAACATCAGGTAGGAGTGTGTGAAGGATGCAGACAGAGCTGGCCGTCAGACATGTTTCCATGAGACCAAGGATGTCAAGGTGCATAACCTCATGTAAGTGACAGATATCGGAGGAATGCCTGATGCAGCCGCAGTGAAAGGAGTGTAATTGTGGAGGAGGTTGACAGCCTTGGAGGACTTACGGGGAGTGCTAGAGATCAGAGGTGCAGCATGTGTAGGAGTTGGAGTGGGAGGCGGAGAAGGATCATGGGAGGGTGCAGGGAGGCAGTGCAGGATTGATGAGGAGAGAGGAGGGGGGACAGCAGGAGAGGAAAGGAAGTTGATGAGATGTGGCTAGCATTTCTCAAGGAGAATGAGGTTGGCCTAAGGGCCTTGGACTGAGATGCTCCCATTACCATGCACATCAATTGTGGCCTCTGAGGATTGGAAGGAGGCCAGGAGTACACCCCAACGGGTCCCACCATTGATGGTGGAAGAGGAGCAAGGAGAGAGGACAGGGACCATGTGAAGGGTCTATGGGACAGGCAAAGGCATGTATGAGCAGATGTCAGTGAGAGTTGGCTTTGAGTAGGCTCAGATGCACTTGTCAGCAATAGGGTGGGTCGCATTGGAGGGCAGGGTGCCCTCATTTGACTGTTAGCAAGCAGGTGTCGTGAGTAGGGCACGATGGTCTGAACTGTAGAAGTCAGGGAAGATAGACCATGAAGAGCAGCATGGAGTGTGAGGGAATGGGGCTGGAAACCAGACGGTACCAAAGCACACAGGTAGGAGGTGGATGTCAAGGCAACATCCACAGTATGACAGCATGTTGGTTGGCATTTATATACAGAGGACGCATTAGCATGTGGTATCATTGCATGTCAGGCATGTGAAGATGAAACTTGATTGGCTGGGGGAAAGTATAGGAATGGTATGTAAGACATCAGATGAATAGACAGGGGAGTATGAGCAACAATGTAGTGACAAAATGACAATTCAAGGGCAACTTCCATGGTGTAGGGCCATATGTGCACTGTTGCCAGTTGGGATAGTGCTGTGGGCAGATGGTGTTGCACTGAACATACTGGATGAGGCACATGGGTGCCACTATCAACTCTGCCACACACCCCCTTGACAGGCACCCAACATGAATGCTTCACACACACACCATGCACATGGATAATACACACATGCATGTGCACTCACCGGATGATGCCTCGTAATCAGGGAGATCTCCCACACCTTGGAGTTGTCCCTCGGTGACGTAGGATCCAGCTACGGACTCGTGTGGTGTGAGTTCTATTTCCTGTGCTGGGGACCCACCTCCAGTCACCAAGGTTGCGGCATGACTTGAGGCCAGCTTATCCTTTGCCCTGCGCTTAAGGTCATTCCAGCGCTTCTGGCAATCACTAGCTGTGCGCCTCACTACTCCAAGGGCACTTATTCTGTCAGCAATGGTCTGCCAGTGTGCCTGGCGTCTGGCATGTGTGGTCTTGGACCCTGCAACGATGACCATTTCCCTATCATGATCTGACACATACTGAACAAGTGCATTCAGTTCGGCGTCTGTGAAGCTTGGCTTCCTTGATGGGCCGGACTGTGCAGCCGTGCCTGGGGAATCAGCCTGTGCCGGACGTGCACTCTTCCTCTTGCGCTTGGAAGGGGGTGGGGATCCAGAGTGTCCTATGCCGCTGTGGACACTAGGGGCAGGAGCCGTGGTGGACTCAGTACTGGGTGTGTGGGATTGCACACTCAGCATGGGAGTAGGTGCAGGCATTGGGGGTAGTGGGATGGGGTCAGGCCTGATCTGAGGTGCATGAACTAGGACCGACACAGTCTTGGCAGGGTGTATGAGAGGTGGGGTGGATGGAGCCACACCCTGGCTACGGGGGCCAGCAGATGACCTATCTGGCATAGATGCGCGTGCCCTGATGACACCAATGTGCACCGGTGCACATGCAGTGGACCTGCTGACCTGGATGTCAGCGATGGGATCACCCTCGGACAGGTCTGCTGCCACAATGGGCTGGTCCGACAAGGGCTGATCAGGGTTGGTATCAGCCACATGACCCTCAACTGGGGGGGGGGGCATGGGTGTCCCTGACTGGTCCTCCAGACTGGGGGGGACAGGGGCACCCTGCAAGTCACAACCACGTCCCCTAGTGGATCCTCCACGGCCACCACGTGTGGCTCGGCCACCTTTGCAACCCTTACGCCTTGCACGCCTCCCAACCATGGCACTGATGTTATTGTGCGTATGGGAGTCGGTGTGCACAATTGTCCTGGGCAATTGGGTGTCAAAGGGGTTGGGTACCAGATGGTATTCGTACCCTAGTGCAGTGGCAAGGCTATATGACACCCCTGGGGAAAGATGACGGGTCACGCAACGCACAGGCACCCCAGAAAAGTTAAGGGACGTGCACAATACCCCTCCTAGACCACGTGTGCTGATGGAAAACCCTGCACTACGCTGTGGCATCCAGTAACACAATGAACGTATGCGTGTCACACGCAGCCTAGAATGACCTCTGAAGGGGTAGGCTACACACGGGGCAAGCACAGAAGTTAGATACGTGCGTGACTCACCGTCTGCCAGGTAAAAGAGCGTGAAAAATGAGCGCGTTTGGTTGGCACCCACCTGCCATCTGCTGCTGCCTGACTGCCTGCTGGCCACGTGCCCCACAGTGCTGGTGGGTGGGGGTGGTGGGAGACATGGGTGGGGGCCTGGTGGAGGGTGCCCCTGGTGGATGGGGGGTGGGGGTGGTGGGAGACATGGGTGGGGGCCTGATGGCAGGTGCCCCTGCACTGCTGGGGGGTGGGGGTGGTGGGAGACATGGGTGGGGGCCTGGTGGAGGGTGCCCCTGGTGGATGGGGGTGCAGGGGGACATGATCAGGTGTGCAGGGTAGTCCCCTGTTTTGTGGGCTGCCTGCAGGGGCCGTGGAGGGTGTACAGGGTACACCTGTGAGGGCCCACCCAGCCTATTCGCGTGTGATAATTCCCACGCACCCCTGTAATACACGTACCCTGGCCAATCGCGTGTTGAACTTCCCGCTACCCCTGTAATACACGCACCCTGGCTGTTCGCGTGTGATAATTCCCGCGTACCCCTGTAATACACGTTCCCTGGCCTATCGCGTGTTCTACTTCACGCGTACCCCTGTAATACACGTACCCTGGCCAATCGCGTGTTGAACTTCCCGCTACCCCTGTAATACACGCACCCTGGCTGTTCGCGTGTGATAATTCCCGCGTACCCCTGTAATACACGTTCCCTGCCCTATCGCGTGTTCTACTTCACGCGTACCCCTGTAATACACGTTCCCTGGCCTATCGCGTGTTCTACTTCACGCGTACCCCTGTAATACGCGTTCCCTGGCAGTTCGCGTGTGATAATTCCCGCGTACCCCTGTAATTCACGTTCCCTGCCTAGTCGCGTGTAGAACTTCCCGCGTACTCCTGATTTGAAGATTGCCCGCTTTGCTTTCCTTGTTTGCCTGCCCTGTGAAGTGGTCCAGGGTTAGCGCAGCCCTTAGCGATGATTTGGCGATTTTGATGGCTTTTCCTTGCGCGAGGGCGTTCTTGGGGGCGTTACTGGCGCTGCTGCAGGCTCGCTGCGATTCTCTGCGCCACGGCTGGTTTGGGAGCATGAAATCCATGAATACGCTGTGCGCGGAAATCAGTTTTAGCGCACGTGCCTGGCGCAGACTATCGCAGGCGCACGCTGTGCGCCAGCCGCGTGCGCTACTTGTGCGCTGGATTCTATGAATTACCCTGTAAGTGTTTTCAGGATTGTTGGTTGCATTTCTGTGAAGGTCTAACATTTGCAAACACAATTGGTCCTTCCCGTTTAAGTAAATGTTTTCAATAATTGAGGCAATTGGAATAGAATATTGATTGCTACATTTGCATAACAATTTACATCAGTTGTATTTGAAATTTTGAATGGACCTAATAGTTCTGTGTCCAAGTCATTTTTTCAGAGTGTGCATTGTTTCTTTGAAGAGGTAGTTGACTTTGTTTGTGCACTAGATCCTTCTTTGGTTGTGGTCATTGATAAAGTATTAGCTTATTTTAATTTTTTGGCGGAATTGCTGTGAGATCCTGCATAATCTGAGTCTGAAGTAGTTTTCTTTTACAAACTTTTGTTTTTTGAGGAACAGGATAGGTTTTCAGATGTGGGGCATAGAGTGAACACAGTCTATTGTATTCTAGAATGCAAGGAATATCAGCGTTTACTTTACTTGCATCAAAGTTGATTAGAAATAGTCCAACAAGTGTACGTAAGCGTGATAGGGCTACATAGCTCATGCCTTACATAAAGACTGTGCTACCAATATCTATCAATGCTTTATCTAGGGTAAGACCTTGTGATTAGTGAATGGTGACTGCGTATGCTGGATTTAGAGGAAATTGTTCTTTGCATACATACATGTCTTTGAAAAGAAGGAATTGGGCTGTTGAGCGTCCTATCCTTTTAACTTCCGATAGTTTGTCAAAGAGAGTATTGACAAACTGAATTTTGTTGTCAAGTGGGTATGTTTGAAAGCCAACAAAAGTGCTCCATTAACTAGTCCTTGTTCCACGTCAAGGTTACGTTTAAGCATTACTCTACTGTTTAAAGATAATTTTAATATTTTCTCCAAACCAGCTGTGCTAGAGAAAGAGTTTTCTAAGGTAGTTAGCCTTGTTGTGGCTTGTTCACACATGGGTAGTGTCATACCATGCACTTCCAGTTTGTCAGAGGAGCAAATTTGAACTATTGGTTGTATTTCTTTTTTCAACATTGTTTCATTGAATTGTAAACAGCTTTCAAGAGTTGGCATCGAGGTCATACAGTTTACATTTTTGTGTGCTAATTTTTCCATGACATCAGAGTTATGGCCATAGAGTGCATGGATGTGCCTGGTTTTTAATGTTGATTGTGCTTCTTGAGATAGTGCACCAACTCTAACACTTTTTAAAATATTGGCGTATGTGAGGTCTGCAGACTGACACATGTTTTCAGCTAATTCTTTTTATTGGCAATGTTGCCAAAGGTTGACATTTCCTATGCTGCCAAGAGTTTTATGGCATAGTTTGTGCCCTTAGGTTTTAAAAATAGGTTCACCTTTAACTGGTGTTAATTGAAGAAGATCTCCAAAAACTACAATGTGTTTTCCTCCAAAGAGTTCTTCATAGTCTGTTTTCAGGACCTCTTTTAGTCTGAGTGAATGAAGGTTAACATTAGATTGGAAACCATTCTTACCTCATCTATTAGCAACATTTTCATTTGTTTGAAAACTCTGAGTAGTTCCATTGCAGCTTCTGGAGAAAGTTTGTAATGGTCTAATTTGTTTTGGTGTTCAACTGGAAGGATTAGTAATCGCTGTAAAGTGACACCGCCTATGTTGTAGGCAGCTAAACTTGTGGGGGCAGTTACAACTGACAGTTTGTTGTTTGTCAATTCTTGGAGGAACTTGCTAATGATTTTGATAAAGAATGTTTTGCCTGAACCAGCTTGACCACTCACGTACAGCAGTATAGTTTTGTAGTCTTTACAGGTACCATTTTTAGTTTCATGATGCACACCATGTTCAATTTGTTTTGTTATTTCTAGGAAAATGCTATGCTGCTAATTGTTTAGTTGTGATTTTAGTAGAGAAAAGTCTTCTGCAGATTGCTTTTACTGACACATGGTGTTTTCCACTTCAGTCATGGCTAATTCTGCCTCATTTGCTATTAATGGCTGTCCGAGGGGTTCTTGCCTTCCTGTTACAAAAGGTTGACTGCTGTCAGGAGTGTCCACATCTAGTTGTGCCTGGAGTTCTTCTTCTTGTTGCTGTTCATTGTTCAACATTGTTTTGTACTGTGTAAAGTTTACATCTGTTATAGTGCTTTCATTTGCTTTGAAAGCGTCTTTATAGGAGTCAGAGTTATCTAGTAAATCTTCTTTTTTACTCCTTGGATTAAAAAGTCGTAGCAAGGACATGTAATACAGTTCTTTATGTTGAGGAGTTTTTAATGACAATTTCATAGGATTAATTAAGCTTCATTTTGTAAGTTTCACTAAGCTGCCTTCACAATTTTCCACTCTGTAGCTACCTTTCTTCTCATCTGGTTTAATATCATTGTTGTATGTGATATTTTGGGCTATGTGGTATAGACACATGATTTCCAAAATGGCACTCCTGTTTGGGTAGTATGAATCTAGTAAGTTGTTTTTCAAAATGTCTCGGCTGTTAGGATCTTTTTTGGCTATTGTTTCTATGGGCCTCATTAGGACCCTGGCGGTAAGGGGTTTGCGCCAGCGTTAGCTGCGCCGACCCCTTACCGCCAACTACGAGTTCCCATAGCGCCATGGTCATTTTTCCGCCCGCTTTTTGCGGGCGTAAAAATCCATGGCGCTATGGGACCTTGGTGTTAATTACGCCACCGTAATTTACGGTGGCGTAATTAACTCCTTCCCCACTCCCATTATACCCTATGGGGCCGAAATGGGAATGGGGAAGGATAAATGGGTCAATGGGGACTTACCGCCCCGCCGACCTCGGAATGGGGCGGTAAGTCCACCATCCGCCATGGCGTAAACGGACTTTACGCCATGGCCGGAAAGTCCGTCGATGGCGGAAAAAATCCGCCAGGGTCGTAATGAGGGCCTATGTCTTCACATGATTTGAGAACTCTTTGTCTAGAGTTTGCAGGACCAAGGCTTAGCCATACTATATTGTCAGATTTTTCATAAAGGCAGTACCGGTTAAATGGTCTGCGGCTTCATAGCAGCCACATTCTCTATGTGAGAGCATGTTTATGCCTAACCTGTACAATTTCTGTGATAGTGTTTTGTCAGATGACATGTCATCCCAGAGGCCTTTGAGCTCTGTTTTTTCTGCTTTGGTTAAGTAGGCCGTGACATATGCAACTGCAGTGGAATTGTCGGCAATGTACTGCACATCTATGTTTGCATTCCATAGGAGGATTGCATTGTAATCATTGATGTATTTTGATCCTTCTGTTCTTTTTCTGTAATATGTGTTCTTAGGTGATTTACCTTTGACACTATGGGCCTCATTACGACACAGGCGGTAAGGGGTTAATGGTGCCGTGAAAGGTAGCGGCACCATTAACCCCTTACCGCCTAATTACGAGGTCCCTTTGTGGGTCCCTACCTTAACGGCTGGTTTTACCAGCTGTTAAGGATTGGACTCGCAAAGGAACCTGGGAGGTAATTACGGTACCGCAATTTGCGGTACCGTAAATACCACCTTCCCCATTTCCATTGAGCCCTATGGGGGCAAAAATGGGAATGGGGAAGGACCAATGGTGAATGGGGAATTACCGCCCCGCCAACCTTGGAATGGGGCGGTATTTCCCCCATTCACCATGGCAGAATCGGTAAATTACCGGCGGCAACCATGATGCTACTAGCGCCATGGTTACCGCACAGGTTGTAATGAGGCCCTATGTCTAACTGAAGACATGAAGTTGTTTACTTGACCTGTTGTTGAAACTGGTCTAGGGAAACCAAAGTGGCATTTGGTGTAATATGTCCCTTTATTTTTATATTTGCGACTACAATTCTTCCCACATTTGTGTCTTTGAAATTGGAAAATTTGTGCATGAAGGTTACTATGTGTCATTTGTGAAGGAATTTCAGAAGTGACATATTTTTGGATGAAATGTCCTCACCAAATTTAGGAGCATTTTTAATCCACAAAAGCATGTGGATATGTAGTGCTCCTCTGGCTTGGTATTCTTTTCTCCAAAAGAAGTGTTGCACTTCTCCGAGGGGAGGAACAGCTTTATTACAAATGAAGTGTAGCAGCGCAATGAAGCAATGATGGAAATATCTTGACACATTTACAGGATCTAGAGAACAGAATTCTCCTGGTGTTTTTATATCTATATTTGTTTTGTTTTGTTTGCTATGCATAGGAAATTGTGTAAATCTTCCCATGCATATTCTGCACAACTTAATGCCACAAACCAAGTGGGTGGGCCAAGGTTTCTTATCATACAGCATGCATCTGCATGAAGTTGGAACCAGTATTCTTTTGTACCACGCATGTTTGCTAAAAGATTTTTAATGCTTGACCGTAAAACTTCATCTTTTTCTTGCACTTTTTTGTAGTAATTGTGTAGCTGAAATATTTTGAAAATGTGTACCTGATTCTAATGTGTGTGCAACTCCGTAGCATAGAGTTGCTAGTTCACTTTGAAAGAGTAGGTGGAATATGTATTCCACATTTGTCTGAATCTGGGGTCTTCAGAATGCATTCGTAAAGAGTGGTATTCTGATGCTGTTATTTATGTGGGTCTTTCGTCATACCTTCCTCCTTTTCACATTTGGTAAGTTTCCAGTGCATCATCTATGGTGTCTTTGGAGTGTAATGGGTGAATTGTATAATGGTCTAAAATATTGGGTTCTGTAGTAGGATCTACAAGTTGAGATTGACCAGTTCCTGATGAGTCTTGAATTATTTCGGTGGTTTCCCTCAGGTTTTCGTCAATATTTATTCCTTTGTAGTATTCATTGTTGTCTTTTAGATATTGCAGGACTTCTCTAACTTTATGTAAGTCCACGAGTTGTTGCCAAAAAATGTTGTCTTTTGTAGGTACGCCATTTACTAAGATAATCAAAGATTGATCAATTGACGTTGCATTCCCAGAGTGTGTACATTTTCTTTGAGATCTAATAGCAAATACACTACTTTGCCACAAATGCCTTTCAGTAATTCAGAGGGAGGTAGTTTTGCTGTTTTTGGTTGAAGGCATATTATTGCTTGAAATGGGTGCACTGTTTGAATTATGATGCTTTCATACAAGTTAAGTTGTTGCAGTGGTTTTGGCAGTGGGAATAATTCCAAGTTATTTGTGATAGCACGTGAAGGTATTTGGTTGTTGCCAAGTTTTGCAGTGCAGTAAATGCAAAGTATTAGGGGGTAAGTAATTTTCGTATTTGTTTTCTGCTATAAGATAGAGAGCTAATTGGAACCACTTAGAATCTTCATTGTCTTCTATTTTGTACATTATGTGTACAGTTTTTGTGCTATTCTTATATAAAGTCATGCAGCAACACACACACACATGGTTTCGTACTTCAGCTGATGTGCTTTTAAACTTTTGTATTTCTTTTTTGTATATGTGTAGTAGAAGGTTGTCATCTGTAAAGTTGTTGCTAGTCTGTTCTAAAGCTATTAAATTTTGTAAGTGACTTTCACTTCTAAAATATTTTCTCTGGATATGCTCTATTTCTTCCAGTAGTTCTTTGGCTGTACCATGTAGATTGTTATTTAAATTGGCTAGTGTAAAGCAGGACTTTTGGCATAGTACAGTTTATGAATCAGATTTTTTATAGTTGAATGGTGTGTTGCCATCATTTTGATATGGTGGAAGGTGTTTTTACAAATAGGTTCAGAAATGCAGGCTAATGAATGTCATTGTAGTCGTGTGAATTTTCGCACTGGACAGGAGTCCATAGTTTGTAATAGGTTCATTTTCAATTTGTCTTTGCCTTTCACATACTGATTGAGGAACTGGTGTAAAGATTTAAAAGATTTTTTTCTTATGTGACACATTGATGTGAACGGCCATTTGTAGACTGGACGTATTCCTTCAGTGGAATGGAAAGTTCATACTAAGTTTTCTGGGGATATTTTTGTGAGCAGCGTTTCTTGTTCCATAATGGTATTAAGTTTTTCATTCCCTCGTCCACTGCTATGTATGGCAATTGGGTTTCTTTGCTTTTGTTTGTATACTTCTTCTGTCATGCGTTCCTTATTTTGCCGCATATGGGATCAATGGAGAAGCGGCTGCCATAGAAATGTTCCATCACGTTATTCTATCAAACGTCTGGCTGCGGTCTAGTCTATTCCAACATGGGCACCGCCGGGTGCTCTTAGTTCCTTTCAGCCCGGCGGCAGCCACGTTGCAACTGTGCTTTTTTCTGCTTTCATTGCATCGCTCAGAGTAGCTCGCTTGGCTTAGGTAAACCAGCTATCACTTTCTTGTGCCCCCTGGCACCTCTCTCCAGCTTTCTCTCTTCTTCTTCTGCCTTGGCCCTTTCAGCGCTTCTCGGGTGCATCCAGCTTGCTGTTCCTTCTTTCCCCGGCTCTTCAGAGCTCCACTTACCTATTATCGCTTCTCTGGCGTCTGGCTGTTGCCCATCTCCCTCTAGTTGTTCCGGAGCTCCTTCTGGGTGCTTCTGTCTTTGTGCATTCTTCTCCAGTCTTCTTGTGTTTACCCTCTTTGGATACTAAGGGATCCTGTCAGAATACTTCTGTCTTCATGAAGAGGAAATACTTAACTACACGCTTTATGGCACAAAGGACTCTGATTTTTTTGCCTATTAGGCTTTTTCCCCGACTGGCTGCTGCGGGACCGGGGCCACTGGTTTCCTTGTTCTCCATCAGCCATAGTGGCGTTGTCTTACAGCAGACCATATCTACATAAAAATAATTCCTTTTTAAGGGAAGGAAGAAGAAGACCACAGAAGACTTCTCTTCAGGTGAGGAGTGGAGTGAGGGACCGGATCTGAAAGGTGATCTTGACAGATTACAACGCCATACACTTTCCCCCTCCCCCTCTCACATGCACTTGCACGTTCTCAATGTCACTGGGCCTAATAAGATCGCTGTTTTGTTCTCCCCTGATCCCCTCCCTTTCCTTGTCGCTCTCTGAAACACTTGTGTACGAGCGCGATAGAAATAAAATATCAATCAATCAATAACCCTCTCAAGATAGCTACAGCCGAGCAAGTACAAGTACTTGTTGCGGCAGTTCAGTCTCTCAACCAGAAAGTACAGAACATTAATGTTGAAAATACTGTACTGAGACAATTGGGGGTCGATTCATGGAGCAAACGTGCACCGAAAATCCCAGTGCAAGCAGGCGCAAGGTGGCGCAAGCGTGAGAAACCCAGAGCACGCGCACGCGTGCGATTCAAGGAAGACGCTGCGCGTGTTTCCCGCTGTCCGTGCGCCAAATCCTGCCATGGCGCACGCGGGCACACACGGCGTGCGCTACGCGCACAGCAAAAGCGCACATAGCGCAGCGCACACAACCAAAGTGGGCGGAACAGTGGGCGTAACACGCGGAATGGGGAATAACACGTGAAAAAGAAGGCGTAACTGGGGAAGTACTGTAGGGAACTACACGGAATGCCCACATGCATGCGAACAACTCGTATTCATGGATTCGAATACGGGAAACCCGCGCACGGCAAAAGACGCACACAGGCATCAACACGTCTGCCACAGGAAGGCAGGCGGAAGCATCCCCGCGCACAGTATAAAAGTGCGCGCAAACAACAAACACGTATATACAGCTACGATGAATGCCCCATTTGTCGCAGCACTGATCGTGGGACACCTCAGGAGGAGGAGAATAGCCAGGGCATGCATTTTCGCACCACGGACAAGCCTTTTTGGGATGCCTGATGACCAGGTCTACGGCAGGTATAGGTTTCCACCCCATATCATCCTAGACCTGGTCAGGGAGTGGGAAGACTACCTTACATTCCCCACCCTTTGCTCCCAAGCATTGAGCCCCTTGGAGAAGGTGCTCAATGTCCTGCATTTCTTGGCCACTGGGTCATTTCAGCGGACTACTGCCATAGTGGGGGGGGTCTCACAGGCCACGCAGTCACGCTGCCTACACCAGGTACTGGCAATCATGACAGCGCGCCCCTCAGTCCGCAGGCACATATACATGCCCAGAACCCCCGCAGAAAGGCAGGCCGTTGTCCTGGATTTTTACAGGGTGGCACACTTCCCCAAAGTGCTCAGTGCCATAGATTGCACCCATGTGGTCCTACGTCCACCTAGGGCCACTGAGCACATCTACCGAAACCGCAAGCACTGGCATTCCATCAATGTACAGGTGGTAT
Organism: Ambystoma mexicanum; assembly: GCF_040938575.1. Taxonomy (NCBI): domain Eukaryota; kingdom Metazoa; phylum Chordata; class Amphibia; order Caudata; family Ambystomatidae; genus Ambystoma; species Ambystoma mexicanum. Next base: position 52,054,342 of record NC_090931.1, on the reverse strand, counting down.
GCGATGCAAAGGGAATCATCACCTCTGTCTATGCAAACTACCCTGGCTCCACCCATGACAGTTTCATATACAGAATGTCCGCCCTGAGCCGGGCCCTGAAAGCTGGGCAGCATGGCGACACCTGGCTCCTAGGTGAGTACAAATGCCCTTGCACATGCATGCATGTCACACACACACACACAAATACACAAACCCCAATAATCACAACCATTTACACCTCCCCAGGGGACAGTGCCTACCCTCTGAGCAACCACATGATGACGCCAATCCGGAACCCCACCACACCACCCCAGGTAAGATACAACGCCGCCCATATTGCAACCAGGGCCATAGTGGAGCGCACATTCGGAGTGCTCAAGTCACGTTTCCGCTCCCTTGACCGCTCTGGCGGGCAGCTACTCTATGCACCCCCAGTAGTGTGCAGGATCATTGTGGCAGCATGTGTCCTGCACAATGTTGCAACACGGCAGGGCGTACCGGTAGACATGGTGGTGCCCCCACATCCCCAACCACAGGCACAGGTGCTGCCCATGGGAGGGAACAGGGCACGTGGCGAGGAAGCCCGGACCCAGCTTGTGGCCACATTTTTCACCTAAACTCCCACCCCTGCGGAGTGCACACAGGCCTGGCACATACCAGGTGACAATCGATGATGACAAAGAGACAGTCAACTGTCACAACCTTACCACCATGAGATTGTTGCCATGGAAATGCCACATTGTCTGCATCCCTAGCTACTTTAACACAAGCTATCCTGTGTGACCAAAAGGCACACATATGACATATGACATGACATGATATGGCATTTGTAATGTGCCTATACACAAGTGTTTCAAGGTGCAATGAGGCAGGGAGGGGGGCACAAGGGAAGACAGACAACGATACTACTAGGCCAGGTGTCATTTAGATTGCGCAAGTGCAGGGGTAGGGGGAAGAAAAAAGTGCAAGGGGAAGGTGAGGGGGGGAGTGTAGTACAGGGTAAGTAGAATAAAAAACAAATAAATAGGCCAGCAGGTGGCAACTGCAAAAGTAAGTGCAGACAAGTGCTGGGAAGGGGGGCTGTAGGGATGGAGAGACAGTCCCGCAGTGCAGGGGTTGCCAAGGAGGCAGTCCAAGTGGAGAGTGGCTGGGCCAGGGACCGAGGTCAGTGAGAGTGGCCCAGTTGCAGATCCAGTGCAGTTTCAGTGAAGAATTTAGCAAGGGAGAGGGAGAGAGAAAGCAGAAGCAAAGAGGAAGGTCTTGAGGTGCTCCCGGAACCGGAGATGGTTCTCCTCAAGTTCCAGGGAGGCGGGAAGGCTGTTCCAGAGGGAGGCCCCTGCCGCGGAGAGAGATCTACCCCCAGCTCGTTACTTCGAGAAGCGGCTGACCCTGACATGCAAGGTGTGAATCACACACACCTGCAAAACAGGCCATGACCATCACTGTTATGTCACTCAAACCCTCCCAAACCACAACATGACATGGCAAGCAATAGCCATACACCAACACAGTACCAATAAGGTACACATTGCCATGTCAAAAATGTACAGTGGCATCAGACAATGATGCCTGACATGGAATCAGATGAAATGACTCACCAACAACCTCCCACCCAAAATAAGTCATTCCCAAATGCATTACAAAAGTTGTAGACGTAACATAACAATGAATGCCTGTCTACATGCACATTGTGCATTGCAAAATCAACACTGCAGCTTCTGTGTTCTGTGTCCAACTCCTGCAACACACTGCTCAGTGCACAGCTATTGTGTGTGATGCACACCCTGGGCATCACATCTAAGCGACAAACCACATCAAAAAGCAAATTAGGCATGTACAGGATCCATAATTGGTCACAGAACATGTGCTGCAGGGACACAGTGGGCACCAGAAGGCAAACAGAGTGTACACGTGGATATCCAAGGGTGGTTGTACATGTAGTGCATCATAGTGCGAGTGTGTGGGTCAGTAAGGACATGCACTCAACATATGCATGTGCAATCAAGTGACCATCAGTGTCCTCTACACATCACATGTGAACATTCACCATGTGTACACCCCAGCATGTCAAACCACAACTATCCCCTCACACCTGAAAGGTAAACACAACACATGAACAGGCATTGATCAGCAGAACACAACATGTACATAGGATACCACAATTACAATGTCAGGGTTCCCATCACACTGCAGGGCAAGGCAACTATCAACAACAAAACACCCCCCCTCCCTCACAATTGACCATGACCCACTGAACAACTGCACCTAGGTCATGGAGCCTTCAACCCTCAATTTCACCTGGCCACAGGATCACCCTTCCCCTTCGTCACCATCGCCCACCTTGTGTGTAGAAAGGTAGCACCCTCAGAGTCCACCTTCATTTGCAAAATCACAAAATCCAAGGCAGAAATACGAACCAGAACAGCCTCCAGTAGATGACTTGACGTAGCAGTACCTCACAAAGGCCAAGTGCTACCACAATGATGTAACAACCAAGGTAGCACAGTAAAACAATGTCACAACAGGATGTGAACCATATGTGGTACATAGCATAGAATGATGCACCACGAACGGATGTGTACTGTCAAAGGTCCCGTATACAGGCGCAGGAGTGGCACGAACCAACCACCCCCACCGTGGCCCGGGTGCCTGCAAGGTCAAACTCACACAGGCCTCTGAGACCCTGGTGGGGAAGGAGGGTCAGCGATATGCAGTCGGGACAGGCGTTGGCACACTGGATAACTGGAATGAGTGGCAGGAGAGGGGAGGAGGAATGACACATGAAAGTAGGGAATGCACGAAAATGTACTACCTGCATGAACACATACACAATCCAAACAAACTTATACATCATTGTCATGGCCTTCTGTAGTCCAGGCTTAGGAGTGGCACGAACCAACCACCCCCTCTAGGGTTTTGGCGCCTGCAAGTTTGGGGCTTACACAGACATCCGCAACCCCAGCGGGGAAAGAGGGTTATGGAACATTGGTTGGATAGGTACGGGAAGCAGGAACACTGGGTAGAGGGTACAGGGTTTAGAATTGGATAGGACTCTGGGTGATTAGGGGAAAAAAAACATACCAAATTGAATTACACATTCATCCATGCAATAGTGCACCCCCCAGCAAGCCTATGCAGAGCAGTTTGAAAGAAAAACAACAAGACACTTAGCTCTGGTTTTGAGTGCTGGCCTCCTGCCTGCGCACTCTCAGGTCCGGTTACAGGAGCACTTCAATGCTGCAAAGAGAGCCACAGTTAATAATCTGTGCGTGCCCATAACACAAAAACACACCACCAAATAGCAACAAACTACTCTACAAACAGACAATCTGGTGTGGATGCTTCGTACCCATATGTAACATTACCCCTGTGATGGGTCATACACAGTCAATGCAGAAAGTCAGCCGCCGGTGGGTGCGTGGCAAATGGAACACCAATGTGTCACAATTCACACAACAGGCAATGTTCCCTGGGTAAGCAGACAGACCCATATAGCAAGGCATGACTTCAGAACAAGTCGTGTTCCACCATGACCAAAACAAAGTAGGCAGTGCATGTTTCAAAATGTACATGGAAATGAAATGCACTGCACCCGAGTATGTCCCTTGCTGTATGTCCCTGTGAGCTGCTCCTTTCCATGTCTCGGAAGGCTACATGGTTGATACAAGTGCCTCAATGGACCTTGGTGTGCCGGAGGGTATGTGCCACTGCCCCTGCAGGTGCCCCAGACAACCTTACAATCAACAGCCATCAGTCCACCAACACATCTGAGCTGTATTGTGTGCTTCAACACCAATATTCGTCCAAGCTCACCCTCAGTGTTGCTACTAAGCCTGCATGTGCAACTGGCCTGGTGGAAGCTTTGCTGTGTTGTGGCCCCCTGTGCTGCTCAACTTGCCTGGAGTTCCTTGGAACATGTCAGCAGTTCTAGGATGTAGGTCTGCAATCCCTGTGCCTCTGCTTGCGCACACATGTGCATGTGGGCACCAACAAACGTGTCCAGAATTCAGACGTCCAATGGGACATGTCTGCTGGAAAAGGTGGTCTGGAGGCTCATCCTCCTGCAGAAAGGGCATGAAACACATGATTAATGCTTTAAAGTCATCTGTGTGTGTCTCTTCAGGCATCTCATTACTGGACCATGTCAGAGACTTACATCAGAAATCACACCATCAGTCCGACTTTCACATCCAAAGTGTGGAACACATTATCTACGGCATGAATTGCAACAAGCACGTGTACAGTAAAGATAAGAAACATACTACACAATGCATAGCAATGAATGTGCACATTAATCATGAAACACCCCATTTAGCAAAAGCTGAACAGTGGTCAATAACACCGCAACCATCCCCACTAGGGGTGTCAACACAAGTTACACAGCACCAGACATGCCACAGATATGACAGTCCAAAGCCCTTGTGTAATAGGCTGTCACACCGAACCATCCTTGCGAGCCCATGGATAAGGGAGGCAGGAGTGGCATATGTGAGTCAAGGACCCCAAGCAGCAAACACATACACAAGACAAGCATGAAGGGCCCAGCTGGAACAGACAGTGGATGCTTTCAAAAGCCACAAAGCACCGCACCGTCACATGAAAGCACAATAGACAAGCAATTTTAAACCATATTAACTAATTACACTAACTATGAAAAACCTACATTACCTAATTAAACTATCAAACAGAAACTGAACTAACTAAACTAAAATAAAAATCAAAAATGCCCACATATGACCCGGGGGGGAGGGGAGGCACCCAGGAGGGGGAGGTACAGGGTGCTGCTCAACACCCACATGCGATGATGCTGAGCCAAAAAAAAAAAACTCCCTGGGCTCAACGCCTGCACAGCCCGACCTATGTGGGAGATAGATGGTCGTCTGAGTCTGGCTCATCCTGGAAAGGAGGATGTGGCACAGTAGCCTGGCCACGCCTAGCCGCAGCTTGCCCCTCATTGGCAGCAAGTCTGCCGGACGGGTGAGCCTGGTTCTGTGTGGCGATGTGACGTAGGTCTGCATGCAGAACCTCACGTGATACATGTGCTTCCTCTTGCAAGGTAGCACATGTAACACGGAGTTCCTCCTGCAAGGCCTGGCTGGACAACCGCTGTACCTCCCGGCAAGCCTGTTGCTCAGCCGAGATGGTACGCTCAAGCTGTGCAAACCTCTCCTCTGCCCGCTGCCTCTGGGACATCATAAGGACACCCAGAGTGGATTTGAGGGAAGCATACTCCTCCCTCAGGGCATCCATGTGCGCCTCTGCGTGAGCAGCAGTTGCTTTACGCAGAGACGACATTTCAGCCTGGCGTGCCCTGTCTGAGGCTGCCATGCTCAGCCTGAGCGAGCGGGCCGTGGACCGTGCCGCCTGCTGCTGGAGAAGGGGGGGGGCACAGATCGGGCCACACGCTCCATGCTCTCAGCGATTTTCTCCATTGCTGCTCCCTGTCATTCTGAATTGGCAGTCATGTCTGGCTCCCACTCAGTATACTGCGGTTGCGCGCGGCGACCGGGTTGCTGGGCTTGACCCCTGCGGGACCCAAGGACCGGGTGTCCTCGCTGTGTTGGCACCGCCCGAGGCTGCACGACTACATGCCCCCGTCGACGTGATGTCCCAGGCACATCAGTGACTGGTGTGGAGGGTGACCCTGCGTCCCAATCCACCACGGGCGGAGGAACCAAGACTGTCTGATCCCTCAGTGCAGGTGTCACGGACAGAGGAGTGTCCACATCAGAATCACTCACACCTGACACATGGACTTGATGCTCATCCAACTAGACATGGACGTCAGAGTCGTCATCAAGGCTGGACTCATAGGCAGCCAGAGAACAAAATGGACTGTAGCACTTGGGGGTTTTCGTGGCCTACGACCCCACGACCCCCACTTGTGCCGGGTTGATGTAGTGGTAACAACCCTGTGTCTGGCATGACAACACCATCCTCCGCCTTCATTGCGTCATCACCTGAAAAATAGAGAGAAAAAAGGTCACTACACATGTCAGAAGCACACAACACACACACACACACCGACAACAAGCACATCAGGCAGACATGTGACACACAACATAGAACCTGGCATGCTTGCTGGGTCAACTTTGAATTGCTTCTGTGATCAGACCTGTTGAAAGGTGGCAGTTTGCATGGAAGTGGGTCTATGCAGTGCAGAAAATGTGTACGCCACTCACTACCTACATGTACAAGGACTCCATGGTGTGTGTCAGGAAATGTGAAGGCAGTGCAAGGTCAAATTCAGGCATCACGTGCACTGTGCATTCAATGGGTAGCATATCTACAAGCCAAGCACCCCTCCACTCAAGTACAAAAGCAGGGATGCCTAGCATGGCATCAAAAGGCTGACCATACACCTGTGTATTGACAGGCAGTGTTGACTGGCATCAACAGCTTAATGTGATTCAAGTGACAACACTGCAAATGATGATGGGACAGTAAGCAGGACACATGATGAAAACTCTGGAGGCCGCCCACTTGTGAAGAAGACACTACAACAGTCGGACAGAGTCATTGGCCATTAAACAGGCTGAGGCCTGTGAGCCACACAGATTGTCAGACCCTAAACATGTGTGCAACGCAGTACTGAGCCACAGTTGACATGGGAAGGCTGATGAAATGCCATGCACTGTATGTCACCCAGGACTTGTATTACAGTGATCATCCAGTCAAGGACACAAAGGGGCATGCGTGCAATGCACATGGAGCATGAATGGGCACTCATGTCCCTGCGGGACATCTGACCTATGCACAGTACAAGTGAGATACCCTGCATCAAGTACTAAGGTTGTACCACACGGCATATGTCTGGCAGATTGTACGCTGGAAGTTAGCATGTACACAGGACACATGAACAGGAAAGTACACATTGGCAAGATTGAAGCAGACCAGTGCAAAGGTGGAACTGGGGTGCAGAGTTGCGGAGGGGGGGCAAGGGAGCATGCCTACATGGAGTCCTCGCATGCAGGCAGAGGAGACATGCATGTCAGTCATGCAATGACATTGTGCCTGGGCTGAGAGGAAGGTCACCTCACACCACATGCAGAAGGGCCAGTGAGCTGGAACATGGACCGGAGGGGCATACTTGTAACCAGCATGTCAGTAGGGTGCAATAGTGGTGATGCGGACAGTCCCCGTCTGCTCCACATGTCCACCATCCAGCAGAGCAGACATGCATCACGGAAGCATTGCATTACTTACACATCAGAACCATGTACACGTCACATGTAGTGGCAATCATACACAACACATCCCACAAGTGAAACACACACGTCCTCAACAAACACGCATCAACACTCACTGGACTGGGCATCAAAGTCCAGCATCTCTCTCACTCCTTCGACCAATTCAGGTGGTATGAACTCCGCAACGAGTGCCTCATGCGGAGTGAGCTCTTCCTCCTCTGGTGCAGGCCCACCGCCAGTCACCAGAGTCAAGTTGTAATTAGAGGCACGCTTAGCCTTACCGCTGCATTTGAGGTCATTCCAACGCTTTTTGCACTCTTGTGCCGTGCGCACCTCATGGCCGAATGAACTGACATGTTCCGCAACATGCTTCCAGTGGGTGTCACGGTGGGCAGCCGTAGTCTGACTATTGGCACCCACTACCATGTCACGGCTGTGGCCCCGCACGTAGTCCACGAGGAAGTCCAGTTCCTGCTTGTAGAAAGGCTTCTTCCTCGACGTGCAGGAGGTCGTGGCTGTGTGTAGGGTCCCAGCCTGTGCTGCAGGTGCAACCTCCCTCCTCTTGGACTGTGGCGCAGACCCTGGCTGGCTAATGCCGCCCTGACCAGTATGGCCAGTGGGTTCGGTGGATTGAGCCAAGGGAGTGGCAGGTGGAGGGACGACCAAAGGCCTGACTTGTGTCAGTGGCATCTGGGTGCCCTCTAATGGACCCTGCACAGCAACATCCGCTGTGGCAGGGTCATTGACCGCAACGGTCCTGGTTGGCAGACTCACAACCGGGGTGTTGTTGGGTGTATCTGCCCCTGCACTTGCCAACACCCGGCTGTTCGGGGCAGCAGATGACATAACTGCCCCAGGGACACGTGTCTTGGTCAGAGCAGCCCTGCGTGCCCCTATGGTTTCCCTGCTGGCCTGTTGGAAATCTACCAAGGGCTCCTCAAGTGCCAACGCAGCCTGCGCTGGCAGACCCTGAGCCTGGGTGGCGGTGTCCACAGCTGCACCTGCAGCTACCACTACCCTTGGGCCCGTGGCAGTCGATGGAACGGACTGCCGGGTCACACGGGCGCCAGTGCCAGATGCAGAAGCTGCATCCCCCGGAACCACAGGGGGTGGTGGCATGACTGCACCAACACATGGCACAACATTGTGCTCAAGTGGCGCACCCCTGCCTCTTCCCCCTCTGTGGCCGCCCTGGACACCCTGGAGTCCCCCTACTCCCTGGTCACCACGGCCACATCCCCGACCACGCCCACCATGAGGAGTACGCCCAGCTGAGGCGCCCCTCACCTTTGGTGTCCTCCCAACCATGGCACAGATGTAGTAGTGCCGGCACAGATGGGGTAGTGCCAATGGGAGGTGTACACCACAATTGACCTGGGCAATTGGGGTGAAGGGGGTGGGAAGCAAGATGTTAACAGCCCCCCTGCACCTGCAAGGCTGTATGTGACCCCGGTGATGTAGTGACGGGTCACACAACACTGAGGCACCCCAAAACTGCAGTAAAACCGTGCACGCAACCCTGCAGCCTACGTGCATGGAATCAACCTCCCGCAGTACGCAGTGGCACCCAGTAACACGAATAACACGTATGCGTGGGACACGCAGGCTACTATGACCTCGAAAATGGGTGCGATACACAGGGGCACCCGCAGTGGGAAAAATAGCGTGTGCGACTCACTGTCTGACTAGCGCGATGCAGAAAAACACGCGTAGCCAATACCACCGCCAAAAGAAGAGATACGTCCTTGATAGCTGTGAAGTTGTGATGGCGCGCGAAACAACAGGAAGCAGCAACACACGTCGGTCTCCACGAAAGGCACATACAGCGAACTGCTGCCTCCACTCACTTTTAACCCGTGCTGAGGGAAACGGCCGCGCGCGTCACGTCACTTACGCGCATGGGCCCTTTCTTCGGATTACACGCATTCCAACGCAGACGTGCAGTTTTTCACACGCGCTGAAACGCCCGTGCACGCCCGTGCACGTCACGTCACAGAGGCGCTTACGCTTGAAGGGCCTTCGGTCCAATGAAATCGCGTATGCGTGCAGACGGGCTTACGCGCTAAGGGCCTTTCCTTGAATTACACGCTGACGTGCAGAATTTTCACGTGCCAAATCACTCCGTATCAAGCTGGCCACGAGTAAGCACACGGAAGACCACGCTCCTGCCCAAAATGCCGAATTACTACCCCCCAGAGCCCCGAGCAGCCTCCCACGAGCCATCTGCTGCTGCCTGCCTGCCTGCTGCCACCGTGCCCTGCCATTTGGTGCCTGCACATCAGCCATCTGCAGGGGTCCAGTTGCTGTGTCCACCCCTGCTGGAACAGAAGACTCCCGACTGGGATACCATTGCTCCACAGCCTAGCCCCAGGACACAGTTGCCCACCCACGCCTGCCTCGGGGGATGCCATGTCGGGGCAAACACCATCCGAGACCACTGGCGACCCCCAGCCAGAGGGGCAGAGGGCCACCAGCTTCAGTCAGAAGGAAGTTGGTGTCCTGGTGGAGCATGTCCTGGGGCATTATGATGCCCTCTTCGGATCATCACGCGCTGACAAGGAAGGATGGGACAGGATCTGGACGGACATCGTGACTGCCATCAATGCGGAGGGGGTGGCAGTCCGACTATTCCATCATGTCAAGAAGCGCTGGGAGGACTTCAGGTCCAGGACCCTCAACAAGGCCCAGCGCCTCTTGAAGGCAGCGGATGCTAAGGGGTGCCGGGGCCACTTGTCGGAAGATCAGATGAGGGTCCTGGAACGCATATCCCCAGCGTTCCACGTCCAGGTCCTTGAGAGGCAGACCCGTCTGGAGTCGAGCGGTAAGTGGCCAAGCATTGCTGTGTGAGACAGGGCATGTTGCAGTGTGCTGGTTGTCTGATACTTGCCTGTATGTGTGACATAGGCCATGTACGTGTGTGTGTGTGCAGGGACATCATGCTCATGCATGTGAGACCAGTAATCTGTGAAGCACACGGTTGGTGCATGTGTTTAAATGCAACATGGGGAGCCCTATGCAGAATGGACACATGAGAGCATGCCAGTCTCTGTTCCTGGACATGGGTAGGGGTGAGGGATGGGTGATGATGCCATGCACATGTATGGTGTCCATGTCTGTGTGTCTGACCTGCGTGTCTGTGACTTGTGAATGCCATGGATGCATGACACATGTCTGTGACAATGTTCAGATTCACTGATGCAGCCTAGTTATCCTTGCATCCACTGTGTCTGGAGTGTACGAGTCCAGATGGATGAAAGTACAGTGAAGTGTGTGAATGTGATAGGCATGACCCATGATGCATGTGAGTTCAAAAACAACATTGTATGTTTCAAGAGTCCCTTGGACATGTTTGCTAATGTCCATAGCATGCGCCATGCCTGTTACTGCATGTGTTTTGCCTGCACTGACCCATGTGTTGTGGAGGGACATGATGGAAGTGATCTTTGACAGTGCCACTCATCTGCCATTGCTTCCTGTCTAAGGGACCATTGTACAGTACCCTGATGCTTGTGTTCTATGTCTCCCTCTACACAGCGCAAAGTGAAGAAGAGGGCGGAGACAGCGCTGTGGAGCAAAGCGGCGGGGATGCCCCCACGGCTGCAGCCGAAGGGGTGGGTGAGCCCCCACAGGGGCTTGCAACGGCGGAAGACGGGGTGGAGCCATCCAGGTTGGTGGTTTCCACAGAGGAGGAGGAGGCCGCTACTGAGCCGCACAAGGGGCCTGGTGGGGGCATCCCTGCTGGTGCAAGTGGTGCAGTCCAGGGGCAGGGGCAGGAGGCAGCACAGGTCGCTGTGGAGGTGCCTGTGCGTGCATGTCACTCTCCCTGACACTGTGACTGCACCACCATGCACCAGCAGGGATGCCCCATCCCAGGACCGTCCGCAGGTAGGGGAGATGTCCATGTCATCTGACTCCCCTCCACCTGCGGATGAGGGGACCCCTGGACGTATGGAGAAAGTCCTGATTGGTGTCGCGTTGCGCACGGGTGTCATTCGTGATGAGGTGCGTGCTTCCCGGGGGGAGCACGCACGTCATCACGAAGAGCACCGTGCCAACATGGCCCAGTTGGGAGCGGCCATGCTGTGGGTTTCGTACATGTGTCGGGCAATCTGGCGACCCTCTCCTCCTCTGTGGAGGCTATGCGCCAGTCGTTCTCCATGCCGTCTTCCGGCCCAGATGCCACCAAGGCCCACTGTGGACCTGCCCGACCAATGCAGCCAACTCGGTGGGGATCCCATCCCTGCCACAGTCGGGAGTCGGAGGTCCAGCAGGGGTGGACACACCAGCAACTGGACCCCAGCAGATGGAGGATGTGACGGCATCATCGGGCAGGGCACGTGCACGACGGCGTCGGTGGATTCCATCAGCCTGGATGCCGTCGTGCTGGCACAGGCAGTTGCGTCGGAGGCAGCGGCAGGCTCGACGTGGGAGGCATCATGGCTCGGGGCCATCAACATCAGGGGGGCAGGCATCGGTCGGAGGGCAGGAGAACCCTGTAATGTGAGTGTCTTCCGTGTGGGAGCAGTTGGGCCAGCAGATAGGTGCGGAGCGGCAGCGGGCAGAGGAGGAACGGCTCACAATGGTCAGGACGGAGAACTCCATGCGGAGGGCGCTGAGGCGGGCTGAGTGCCTCGAGGGTATTCGCAGGGAGTTGGAGCTGGACACTGCATTATCCCTGCGAGACCTCGGGGGCAGGGAACATGCCCGCCTCCAAGCCATTGAACAGGAGTTTGATGATGCCCTGGCCCATGACAACGACCAGTGAGCCGTTGGACTAGCCCGCTGCCCTTGTAAATAGTTATGTAGTTAGTGTTAGGTTTCCTTTGCTTTTTTATTGATTTTGGACCTTTTGGACAATGGACCACATTTTTGTATATAGTTTTTTTATTAGTTAGTATTTTTAGATAGGTTTCATTTCTTCAGTTGGGACCCTGGATTGTTTATCTGTATATAGTTGACTGTTGGATTATGTTTTTTTTTTGGATTTACCCATGGAGCAATGGTTTTCGGTTTTGTTTTTCCCTTGGATGTACTTTTTTGAACTGTGACTTTGGACACCTTTCCTTTGGATTATGATTTGTGGTTTTTCATTATTTTACGGACATGCTGCTTTTTGTTTTTAATTCCCATTGTCGTTTGTTGATTTTTAATTCCATTTATGTTGCTTTTAATACATTTTTTTTTATCAAACTTCAATGTGTAGTATCATCTCATTGGTTTCATGCATATCATGATATGGGTTTGGACATTCACTTACACCCATTGTGTGTATGTGAGGGACATGTGTTCATATACATACTTGACATTGGTGTTGTATCATGTAATTGGCATTTCTGAGTGGGTGGATGCAATACTTGGGTGGGTGTTTGGCATGTGGAGGCTGCCCATAAGGGCCAGGGATCTAGATTGTGCTGACGTGTTGGCTGGGGGGTGGGGGTGCAGGGGGACATGAGTGGGACATGAGTGGGGGCCTGCTGGCAGGTGCCTCGCAATGCTGGGGGGTGGGGGTGCAGGGGGACATGAGTGGGACATGAATGGGGGCCTGCTGGCAGGTGCCTTGCAATGCTGGGGGGTGGGGGTGCAGGGGGACATGAGTGGGACATGAGTGGGGGCCTGCTGGCAGGTGCCCCGCAATGCTTGGGGGTGGGGGTGCAGTGGGACATGAGTGGGACATGAGTGGGGGCCTGCTGGCAGGTGCCCCGCAATGCTGGGGGGTGTGGGTTCAGGGGGACATGAGTGGGACATGAATGGGGGCCTGCTGGCAGGTGCCCCGCAATGCTGGGGGGTGGGGGTGCAGGGGGACATGAGTGGGACATGAGTGGGGGCCTGCTGGTAGGTGCCTCGCAATGCTGGGGGGTGGGGGTGCAGGGGGACATGAGTGGGACATGAATGGGGGCCTGCTGGCAGGTGCCTCGCAATGCTGGGGGGTGGCGGTGCAGGGGGACATGAGTGGGGGCCTGCTGGCAGGTGCCCCGCAATGCTGGGGGATGCGGGTGCAGGGGGACATGATTGGGACATGAATGGGGGCCTGCTGGCAGGTGCCTCGCAATGCTGGGGGGTGGGGGTGCAGGAGGACATGAGTGGGACATGATTGGGGGCCTGCTGGCAGGTGCCCCGCAATGCTGGGGGGTAGGGGTGCAGGGGGGCATGAGTGGGACATGAATGGGGGCCTGCTGGCAGGTGCCCCGCAATACTGGGGTGTGGGGGTACAGGGGGACATGAGTGGGACATGAATGGGGGCCTGCTGGCAGGTGCCCTGCAATGCTGGGGTGTGGGGGTGCAAGGGGACATGAGTTGGTGATCAGTAGTGCAAGGAGACATGTGCCTTTGCTGGGGGGCATGCCCATGTTGGGTGGGCTGCCTGCGGGACATGACCAGGGATGCAGGGTAGTCCTCTGTGGTGTGGGCTGCCTGCAGGGGCCGTGGAGGGTGTACAGGGAACACCTGGGAGGACCCACACTGCCAAATCACGTGTGGGACTCCCCGGCACCCCCGAAATACACGTACCCTGCTGAAATTGCATGTGAAACTTCCCGCGCACCCCAGTAATACACCTACCCTGCTGAAATCGCGTGTAAAACTTCCCGCGCACCCCAGTAATACACGTACCCTGCTGAAATCGCGTGTGAAACTTCCTGCGCACCCCAGTAATACACGTACCCTGCTGAAATCGTGTGTGAATCTTCTCGCGCACCCCAGTAATACACGTACCCTGCTGAAATCACGTGTGAAACTTCCCACGCACCCCAGTAATACATGTACCCTGCTGAAATCGTGTGTAAAACTTCCCGCGCACCCCAGTAATACACGTACCCTTCTGAAATCGCGTGTGAAACTTCCCGCACACCCCAGTAATACACGTACCCTGCTGAAATCGCGTGTGAAACTTCCCGCGCACCCCAGTAATACACGTACCCGGCTGAAATCGCGTGTAAAACTTCCCACGCACCCCAGTAATACACGTACCCTGCTGAAATCGCGTGTGAAACTTCCCGCACACCCCAGTAATACACATACCCTGCTGAAATTGCGTGTGAAACTTCCCGCGCACCCCAGTAATACACGTACCCTGCTGAAATCACGTGTGAAACTTCCCGCGCACCCCAGTAATACACATACCTCGCTCGCACAGTGCCAATCGCGTGTGAAACTTCCTGCGCACCCCAGTAATACACGTACCCTGCTGAAATCACGTGTGAAACTTCCCACGCACCCCAGTAATACACGTACCCCGCTCGCACAGGGCCAATCGCGTGTGAAACTTCCCGCGCACCCCAGTAATACATGTACCCTGCTGAAATCGCATGTGAAACTTCCCGCGCACCCCAGTAATACACGTACCCTGCTGAAATCGCATGTGAAACTTCCCGCGCACCCCAGTAATACACGTACCCTGCTGAAATCGCGTGTGAAACTTCCCGCGCACCCCAGTAATACACGTACCCTGCTGAAATCGCATGTGAAACTTCCCGCGCACCCCAGTAATACACGTACCCTGCTGAAATCGCGTGTGAAACTTCCCGCGCACCCCAGTAATACACATACCCTGCTGAATTTCGTGTAAAACTTCCCGCGCACCCCAGTAATACACGTACCCTCCTGAAATCACATGTGAAACTTCCCGCGCACCCCAGTAATACACAAACCCTGCTGAAATCGCGTGTGAAACTTCCCGTGCACCCCAGTAATACACGTACCCTGCTGAAATCGCGTGTGCAACTTCCCGCACACCCCAGTAATACACGTACCCCACTCGCACAGGGCCGATCGCGTGTGAAACTTCCCGCGCACACCAGTAATACACGTACCCTGCTGAAATCGCGTGTGAAACTTCCCGCGCACCCCAGTAATACACGTACCCCGCTCGCACAGGGCCAATCGCGTGTGAAACTTCCCACGCACCCCAGTAATACACGTACCCTGCTGAAATCGCATGTGAAACTTCCCACGCACCCCAGTAATACACGTACCCTGCTGAAATCACGTGTGAAACTTCCCACGCACCCCAGTAATACACGTACCCCGCTCGCACAGGGCCAATCGCGTGTGAAACTTCCCGCGTACCCTAGTAATACACATACCCCGCTCGCACAGGACCAATCGCGTGTGAAACTTCCTGCGTTCCCCAGTGATACGCGTTCCCCGCTTGCCGTGCTGGTACAGGGTTAGCGCAGCCCTTTGCGCTGGATTGGGGATTTTGATGGCTTTTCCCTGCGCAAGGAGCGTTCTTGGGGGCGTAACTGGCGCTGCTGCAGGGTCGCTGCGCCACTGTGCGCCACGGCTGGTTTTGGTGGCTGGAATCCATGAATACGCTGTGCGCAGAAATGTATTTTAGCGCACGCGGCTGGCGCAGGGATTCGCACGCGCACACTGTGCGCCAGCCGCGTGCGCCACTTGTGCGCTTAATTCTATGAATTACCCCCTTAGTGTCAAACAGGTGGCCCACTAGCACAGACCTCCCTCCCATGGCTCTTTCCTCTGGGAAATTCGATGGTACACCGAAGCGTTTTAAGGAGTTCATCGAGTCATGCAAAGTTCACTTCGCCTTTCGCCCTATGACATTCTCTTCTGACTTAAGTAAGGTCGGCTTTGTGATATCTAATATGACTGGGAATGTGTTGGCCTGGGCCAACCCCTTAGTCATGGCTGATGACCCTGTTTTACGGGACTGGGGGACCTTCCTCAATAGGCTAAAACAGACTTTTGAAAGACCTGAAATCACATTTTCGGCTTGTGAAGAGCTGCTGGATGTCAACCAAGGACAGATGGACCTCATGTTCTATATCACGATGTTCAAGCAGCTGGCTAGTGAGGCAGGATGGCCAGAACAAGCTCAATTCAACATCTTCCACCGCGGACTGAAGGAAGAATTAAAAGACAAATTAGCCAGAGTCCCCCGTTCCTCTTCATTTTCTGAACTTCTTTCCATGGCATTACAGATTGATCATCGCATCAATGAATGCAGAAATTAGAAGAAGAAGGGAAGAGGAGCATTTGGGTTTTCTGTTCCCACGCCGGTCCACTCACCTCCATCAGGAGTTACTAATAAGGAAGAGCCAATGCAGATCAGTACTATGAGAACTCCCCTCACTCCTGAAGAAAGAAAACAACGCAGAGATTCAGGTCTCTGTATGTACTGCGGAACGGCTTCTCATCTGTTACGCAACTGCCCAGAAGTACCACCAAGGTGTTTGGGAAATGGGCCGCCTCAAACCTAGGGGGGACCACGGTTCAAGGGGTTACTGGAAGTCCCTATGTCACGCTTTCTATAGCCCCAGTTTGCCAGACCGAAGATTCATGCCTCATGGGGGTATCCTTGCATTTGTCCTGGAGGGACCAGTTGGTGGATACAATAGCCCTCATAGACTGTGGGGCTGCTGGCAATTTTATGGACACTCTCTGGGCCAACAAGATGGGAATACGTCAAGTGCATAACAAGGAAGACCTTAATGTAGAAGGAGTTGATGGCACTCCTTTATCTTCTGGGCCCATTACTCACTCAACTAAGAGTATTCAAGTTTACATACAACACCATAAGGAGGAGTTATCCTTTGATATCATCCAGGCAGCCCATTTCCCAATTATATTGGGGATTGCTTGGCTACGCCAACATAATCCAACTATAGACTGGTCCAGAAACACACTCAGTTTCCATTCTTCTTATTGCCAACAGTCTTGTTTGTCCTCTCTGAGGTATCAGCCAGCCACCTTGCAGGCCGTGGACACTCAGTCACGCACGGTTCTTTGAATACCACCCGAATTCCAGGAGTATGACCTAGTCCCTGAAGCACTTGTGCCATTTGGTAGAATGTTTTCCTTGTCCCTAAGGGAGAAAGAGGCACTCCGAAATTACCTGGACGCCAACCTGAAGAATGGCTTGATCCAGCCCCAAGATCACCAGTGGGTGCTTCTCTATTTTTTATCTTCAAATGGGACTCTACGGAACTCCGACCCTGCATCAACTATCGTGGGCTTAACCAAGTTACTATTCGGGACAGGAATCCGATGCCCCTTATTTCAGATATCATCGAAGCGGTACAAGGAGCCACAGTATTTACCTAGTTCGATCTCCGGAATGCTTACCATCTCTTGCGCATTCGTTCGGGAGACGAATGGAAGACCGCTTTTAGAACACCGCATGTATATTATGAATACAGGGTAATGCCCTTTGGTTTGGTTAATGCCCCAGCGGTGTTCCAACGATTCATGGACCGTACCTTTTTGGATCTGTTGTTCCGCACTTTCATTATATACCTGGATGACATCTTAGTCTATGCCAAGTCCATACAAGAACACACAAAACACTTGCATGAGGTCCTTAACAGACTTCAAGATAATCACCTACTTGTGAAACCCAGCAAATGTCTGTTTCAAGTATCCTCCGTCCCCTATCTGGGATTTATTCTCTCCGAGAAGGAGTTAAGATGGATCCAAGGAAGGTTTCCGCCATTCTGGATTGGCCATCCCCTTCGTCAGTAAAAGATGTCCAAAGGTTTTGTTTTTTTTTGAACTTTTACTGTAAGTTGATCAACAACTTCTCTTTAACGGTACTCCCCATCACAACCTTACTCAAGAAAGGTAAAAACTTGCTCAGTTGGACACTCAAAGCAGAAGCTACCTTTCAAGATCTGAAGAAAAGCTTTAGCTCAGCCCCCATTCTGCGTCAACCAGACCAGTCGAAAGGCTTTATTGTGGAGGCAGATGCATCCGCTAATGCAGTGGGAGCTGTCCTTCTTCAAGAACATGAGAGTATTGAACATCCGATTGCCTATCTCTCCAAAACACATACTACCAGTCAAAGGAACTACTCGGTTATCAAACGAGAACTGCCTGCTATTAAACTAGCTTGTGAAGAGTGGAGGCATCTCTCACAAGGCAGTCTGCATCCCTTTGTTATCAGGACAGATCACAAGAATCTCAAAACACTAAAGAATATGGAGTGTGCCAATTTCAGGCAAGCGAGGTGGGCACACTTCTTTGCTCAGTATGATTTTGAGATTATTTACCTCCCTGGAAGTCAGAACGTTATTGCAGATGCACTCTCCCGCAGATGTGCCTCAGAACACCCTTCGGCGGGTATCAAGGAAAGACTCTTCCCTGATAGAGTGTTTATTTCGACGATCGCTTAGTTTCTTAATCAAGCTAAAGCTGCCACCACTCATTTTCCACTCCCAGACTCCTTCTCCTTACATGCCAAAGTTGAAGACAAAGAAGATCTTTGTTTTGTGAACAAAAGATTATACTTACCTCAAATTGACTTACGTCTCAAGGTAATGTCTTGGTGCCATGATCATTGCACCGCAGGGTATCGAGGGAGGAAGAACACTGAAGAACTCATCAGAAGGTCCTTATTCTGGCCGGAGATGTCCACTGACATCAAGAGATATGTTCATGACTGTTCTCAGTGCACCAGAAGCAAACATCGTTTTCAAAAGCCCATTGGCCTTCTGGAACAAATTCCATTACCTGACTGTCCATGGAATCAAATCTCTGCAGATTTCATTGTGGAACTCCCTACTTCGCAAGGACACACTTGTATCATGGTCACGGTAGACTCTCTCACCAAGCTCGCTCATTTTCCAGGGATTACCTTTGGCATCAGAAATGGCAGAAGTTTTTATTCAGGGAATATTCCACCTTCATGGTTTACCTTCAAAGATCATTAGTGATCGAGGAAGCCAATTCACTTCAAAATTTTGGAAGGCCTTGTGTAACAAATTGGAGATCGAAAGGGCACTGTCCTCTGGTTTCCACCCACAAACAAATGGACAGACTGAGATGCTCAATGGTACATTATAACAATACTTACAATGTTATGCAAATAGCGCACAAGACAATTGGTATTAGTTGTTGTCCACTGCATAATTTGCTTACAACAACTCCAAACATTCGGCAACTGGGCTAAGCCCCTTCCTTAGTACCTACGGTCATCACCTGAAAGGTATATTGCCTCTAATGGCTCCCAACACGGTGTGCCCGTCGATTGATGGGAGACTACAACAGATATCCGAGGCCCATAAGATCGCCAAACTGGCCCTTGCAGAAGCCTGACACTGATACAAAAGACAGGCTGACTTAAAACGCACAGAGCAACTCTCTATCAAGGCAGGATCCCAAGTCTGGTTGTCCATGAAATACCTACCTAAATGGATTCATCCTTCCAAATTGTCTCGTTGGTTTGTGGTACCAAGTACTGTGATGTCTCAGATTAATCCAGTTGCTTTCCGCCTCCAGTTACCCAAAAGCATGGAAAGCATATAGTGTTTCATTCATCCCTTTTGCACCCTACTTCAGAGGGGATTCCTACAGTGCCTATTCGGCGACCAAAAGGGGACAAGATTCAGGAGGATGATCAGTATGAGGTGTCTGGTATTAGAGACTCACGTTATCTCAAAGGACGACTTGAGTTCCTAATTTCTTGGAAAGGATATCCATCTTCTGAAGATTCATGGGAGCCTAGTGCACATGTCCGGGCCCCAAGGTGAGGAAGTTCTACTGTGCACACTCGGGCAAGCCTGGGTTCCAGCATTGGGAGGGGGCATACTGTCATGTGTCTCTTCTTTTGCCGCACATGGGATCAATGGAGAAGCGACCGCCATAGAAATGTTCCATCACGTTATTCTATCAAACGGCTGCAGTCTTTTTTGCCTATTAGGCATTTTCCCCGACTGGCTGCTGCGGGACCGGGGCCACTGGTTTCCGGGTTCTGCGTCAACCATAGTGGCATCATCTTGCGGCAGACCATATCTACATAAAAATAAATCCGTTTTCAAGGGAAGGAAGAAGAAGACCACAGAAGACTTCTCTTCAGGTGAGGAGTGGAGTGAGTGGCCGGATCTGGGAGGTGATCTTGACATCTTCATTGAAATATGGTTCTGTGCTGGTGGTATGACTCCACTCACCTCCACAGATGTTTGCGAAGCTATCTTGTTGATATTCCGTTTATTGAGAAGTCTTTTTTGTAGTTTAGTTAGTTTAGTTAGTGGTTTCATTCTGTTTAAAACTAAAATAAATAATTTCCTTTTGGGAAGGATTGCACTGTCTATGAGAGCTTTCAGGATTAATTTACTATGGTAGGTTTTAAGGGTTGTGCATGATTTCTCTCTTGTTTTTATAAGGTTCTGAAGGACTCTGTGGCAGAAGATATTTTGTAAAATATTTTTTTGGTATGCTTACTTGTGGCTACATCGAGATTTATAGGTGCAGTGTTAGCACTAGTGGTAGCTGCAGTCTTTTTAAATAACTTTCTGTTTAGTTTTACATTTTGAAAGAGGAGGCAACGTTTCTTTACTGGAAGCTGCTTTTTTTCACTTAGTGACTATATTAGCTGTTTTGTTTGAACTTTTTGTAGAAATTCTGCTAGAGGTGGATGCTTATTTTGTACAGTTCTATTTTGAATTTGTTCTACTTCTGCGTTGCTTTCTACAGAGTTGCTTTTTGGTAGGTATTCTTTGGGGTCTGTTGGAGAAAAAAAGTAAGTGTGGGTTGGGACGTTCTGCAATCTATGTGTGCATTGTGCATGAGTGTCTGAGTAAGATGGTATGCATGTATGTAGAGGTGTGTGATTGTGCAATGGGCTGATACTTCAGGTTGCGAAGGCTATTCTTGTATTTGTGTGTTACTATACTGGTGTTCAGATGACAATACAAAGTGTGCACCTGCTGAGGGGCAATCCGTAACACTGAACCAAATGCTGCAGGGTTAATACAATTGTTTGTTCTACAATACTAGAATTCTACAGTGTTTGAGAAACAGTTAGAACATTATGGCAGTATTGCACTTACTTTTTTCGATGCAGAGTAGGTTTCTTCTGAGTTCTGTTTCGTACTTCAGATGCTGCTGGTTTTCAGGAGAGTGGTCTTCACTGCAATTGTGAAAGAAAGAAGTTGGTAACTATGTGTGTTAATAGCAATGTCGCTAATGTAGACATGCATTTGTTTTTGCAGTAATAGTGCTATCTGATAATTGTACATAGCATGCAGATGCAGTTTCCTTTGTCTATGTGCATTCTGTATATTTTACTTAGAATATGTCAGTTGAACTTGCCTTAGAAATTATTACAATAGTAAGTACACAGAGCACACTTTGTTTTTTAAGGCAGTGTTATTTGATGTTAGGCGATAGAAGAAATAACCGTATGCTTTTCTTGCTACTTATACAGGGTAAATGGCAGGAACTCTGGTGAAAGCATGCAATGTATGTATTTACAATGCAGAGTATCTTCTACTTACCCTGGATAAGTACTAAATATGTTGTGTTGTCATTTCTCCCATCTGCTTTGATCAATTGTCACTTCAATGGTGTGTGTTTTGCAAGTTTTCATTTACCTATATCACAACACAGAATGTATAGAAAGGAAATTGTATGTACATCCTATGCACTATAATGCATGAAATGCTATTATGCTTGAAATGTGGATAAATAGGTGGCAGTGGTTACACAAATGACAGAATGAATGAAGAGAATAACAGTTTGCACATTACAATTAGTAATATGGGTAAATGAACATTTGGAGAGCACATAGCTTTGCAAGTGAAACTTGATCATAGCAGACGGGAGAAATGACATTAAGCATTTTTTGCAGGTTATACACGGTAAGTGGCAGTTACCCTGTTTATATGCATTTATACAAGAGCTGTACATGTACTGTGCACACACTATTCATACCTGTAGTTTGTGTTCATGCATGTGGATGTGCATGAATCTGCAAGCAGACATCTTGGAGAGTTTTACAGTAGTTATTGCTGTAGGTGCTTTGAAAATCACAGCAGAATTGTACTCAGAGTGATCAACAGTACATCTAAAGTGTTGAACTGTGATGATGGAGTTAGATGTAGAGTTCTTGGATGTGATTGGTAGATGGTTGTGTGACTGCTTAACAGTAGCCAATGAGGGAATGGTGCAGAGAGTGAAGTGGAAAGGGTAGAAGGGCTGTCCCAGTTTTACGCGCTACACGGACACCGCAGCTGTTCGTGGACAGGGCGTATCATATCCGGGGCTTCTCAGCATATTTGGCATGGATATAGGACATGGGGAATTAGCCAATCAGGTGCTGAGGGTGTCATTCATAGGGAGAGAGGGTAATCTTTTTTTTTCATTGCTGTATGCTGTGAAGATGGCTGTGGTTGCTGATATGGACAGAGTTAGAGTGTGGATAGTGAGAGATCATTATATCACTAATCTTCAGTGGTAGGCAAACATGTGTGGAATTTCAGACAATGTTGGAATGCAGGGAGTGGAGGCTACCTGGTGTGATCTGCCAGGGAGAAATTTGCAAGATGTTTTTATATTTTGTAGAAATATGGCTTATTTTAACACTCCTGATATTCTGGTGGTAAATTGTGGAACAATGTATTTGGGTTATCTGAGTGCAATGAGTTTGCAGGGTGCACTGAAGCAGCAGCCAAAGGAATTAATGCACCTGTTTCAATCTGCTAAGATAATTCTTTCACACATACCACCTAGGACTGCATGGATGCCTTGTCATGTATTTAATCCTCAACAAGACATAGCAAGATGTCTTGTTAATGAAGGAATATCTTGTTTTATGTATTCTGTGGTAATGTCATAATTTCAAAATGAGAACCTGTTGCAAGATGCTGCAATTTTCTTTTGTGATGGAATGACTTTCACAGATTTTGTTAATGGTATATATCTTAGTAATATGCAGACCTCAATCAGGAAGTTGTTGTGAAGTCATCTAACAGACAAAATCTGAAAGCTTTAAAAAAAAGCCTCATAAAAGCTGCAAAAAAAAGGGCTCTTTCCAGAGCCAACCTCAAAGGGGAAGTGGGGTAAACTATTTACATTTTCATTTCCCACTCTCAGATTTTTCGATTTGTCCACAGGCATCGCAGTTGTTCGTAGATAGTGCGTATTACATACAGGGATTTTGAGGCTGAGAGGTATGCAAATTAGACTGTGCAGGGCGAGGGATTGGTCAATAAGGTTTACTGGGTGTGATGTGTAAGGAGTGACTTTGGCAGAAAGTCTGTTTCTGAGAGGAGAGCAGATAGTTATGGCTGTGTCTTTCAGAGGGCAGACTGTCTGGATTTTGGGTGACTCGTGGATAAATTGGTTGGAGGTGCATGCAGATCACTGTGGAATGGCTGCACATCTTACATTCCCTCATGTGGATCTGCACTGGCATGGAGTGCGTGGAATTAAGTGGGTGGATGTCACAACCTTGTCCCCACCGGGTGTCCAAGGGCCCCTAAAGACTCTGTTCGGCCCCCCTTGAATCCCTTGGAGCCAGTCCTGGCGCTGGTGGCATCGGAGAAACATGCTAGGACGGGGTTTCCATGGACAATGGACAAGCATGGCAGCCCCCATGTGGAACACTGGGGAACTGCATTCAGCGGTCTAGCATCTAGGGCGGGGCTCACCCGAAGGCACCTGGGATACCTGCTGGCTATTTAAACCATGCCCGATTGAAGGCACGCGCTTTGCGTTATTCTGCTTTAGCAGCGTGACATTCACCGGGTCCTGCTCAGCATCCTGGCCTGTAAGGGCGAGAAAAAGGCAAGAAGCATCCCCAATTTACCTGTTTCACGGCATCCACCGGCTGCTGAGACCATCCAATCCTCACCATCTTCCTCCGGCTCCATCCCTGTTATCGTGTGAGCAGCTTACCAGTCCGCCAGGAGGGCCATCATCTCCGAGACATTTTCCGCTCCCGTGGTTTCTGGAGAACCACTCCTCGTTTATTCTTCTCGACCTGCAAGACAACAATAGCACAGGTTAGCCATTTGCAAGGATGCCCTTTGCGCCGCTTGGCGTTTCATTTTACCTTTTCACTCCCAGCTGTGGCCTCCGCCTCGGCCTCCAACACCTGCAAGAAAAGGGGAGAAGGTTATTTGTGCTTACATCACCAAATACATTCTCTCAACTTCATCTACAAAGACTTACCTGAAAGTGCAGAGTCGCAGCCGGTCTGGACTCCGGCCCTCGCTAGTGAAGATACTCGGCGGTACGGTGCCATTGACAATGCGTCCCTGCCCAATGCAGCAGGATGGAGAGCGCACCTTTATAGAAACCAAGGTGAGAGACGTCCCAGGGGAACCGCAAGGGAATCGGGAGCCTGGGAGGCGGGTTGCCAGGGAAAGAGCAACAGTTAAGCTTCATCTCCTGTCTCCTAGAGCCAACCCTCGACATCACGAACTCTAGGGAAGGGGAAGGGACCAAATAGTATCCCGGCTAGTCGAGAAGGCGTCCCCGTGGATACAAGGTGAGCGTTACACTGCATTTGGTTCCTCTTTCTGCTACTTTGGGGACATTATGGAGGGAACAGTTTAGGACATGTCTCTGTAATCTCCTTGCAAATGTGCAATGAAAGAAGGACTTGGGAAAGTCATGGACATGTTTACATACTCCCAAGTAATTCTTTCTCGTATTGCGCAGGGACAAATGTGGCTGCGTTCTTCTTCATTTGGTCCACATTGGAGAAAGCAAGGCACAATGTCAAGAAGGCTGTTTGTGCCTTTTTGAGAGATGTTGGCATGTCCTCTTTCCACAATGAAAATATTATGTTTCGTAGCACATACATTTTTCACAGAGATAGAGTACAACTTACTTATGCTGGCAATCAGATTTTTCTGGGAAATATACATAATGCATTGCAACCCTTTTTGGAATTATAGCAATCCTTTTTCCAGTAGGTGTTTACCACTTGAAGTTTTTGAAACACAAATAAAACACCACAAAAAGCCCCTTTTCAGGGCTACCATTTCCTCCCGGAGAAGAGTGCAATGGTTTTGATATTACAGCACTCCAAAAATGTTAAATGTCTGCAGACTTTTAAAAAAGCACAGGGCCCTGCAGCATTTCAATGGCACTTCTATTTTTAAACTGTGAAGGCGGCTCTAAAAAGAGCCTTTTTTGGGGGGGGGTTGTTGTTTTGTATTATTTTTAGGTATTTTTAACAAGACACACAAGGAAAGGAAGGGAAGGGAGGGTAAGGAAGGGGCACCAACCACAGGGATCAGAAAGGGCAGATGGAGAGAGGAAGATGTAGGGTGGGCCTTCATCAGTTAGGTGGCAGTCCTTCTCATGCTCTCGGACCGCAGCCTCGAAAGCACTTTGAAGGGTCTCCCCCCTGAAGAGTACTGCGTCACAGTACATACACAATACTGTGACCCTCAAAAAGTAAGGGTCTACTGTGTCGCGTATGGCCTGCGAGGCAGCTGAAGGGATGCACTGCCCCACAGGAGTGCCTCTTGCGGTGGCAGGAACAGAAACGGTGGATGCTGCAGAGGAACTCAACCTACTACGTTTATCGCAGGGGACAACCCCACGAATAGCGCCAGTTTGGAACGACCTTAGGTGTCGCTTCATTGAGGTAGTACCGTAACTGTACAAACCTTGTTTGCCATGACTGAGCACCAACTGGCACTCAGTGCAGCACACTTTGTTTGAATGAGCTTTCGGTACTCCATCAAGATTGGCAAACAACCTCCACACCCAAGATTCACGGTGGCTGCTAGTAGTAGGGACTTCCACTACCTCATCCTCGTCATCTTCTTCATCCTCCTCTGCATCCTCATGCCTGTTCCCCTCTCCAGGCCCTTGGGAAGGTGTTGGTGGTTGAGGGGGTGGGGGTGTTGCTGAAACTGAGGCAGTAATAGCAGGAAAAGCTTGGAATGCCACCAGGAAGGTTATGGAATTCAGCAACCACGAATCAGGAACAGCAGGAACCTGCACCAATAGCCAGCAATGACAGCGAATGTCAATATAAGCCAAAGAGGCAGTGCTCTGTCTTGGAAATCCAAAAGCAGAATAATGAAGACCTCTGGTGTGTGGCCTTTTATAGGGGTGCTGGTGCATGCTTCGCGGACACCCGCGCTGTCCGCAAACACTTCAAACACCAAAAAGGGTTCAAATAGTTCCAAAAAGTATGCAGATCGCTAGGGACATGGTCTGGGACATGTGCAAGGGTGAAGTTTCACAGGAAAATTCCTTGGATTGCTCAGAAAAACACTTTTTGGTGTCCGGGGCCCAGACTGTGTTCGCGAACAAGGACCCACACTTAGCATGGGTGCGGTTACATGATGATGTTGCGGACACGTTTGCGAATGGGACGAGTGTCCGTAGGACCCCAAATGCACAGGGTCATATGTACGTATGCGTGCGGGTCTTCTACGGACAGTGTTCATGTCCCCGAACCAATAAATAGTGTGACACACTTGCAGCGGACAGTTACAGACAGGCGCGATGTTCGTAGGACCTGAAGGTGTGATATGCATGCGTGCGGGTGTTCTACAGACAGTGTTCAGGTCCCCGAACTAATTAAATGTGCGTCACAACTTTGCGGACAGGCGGACGGGCTATGTGTTCTACGGACATATTCACTCTGATTACGGACAAGGCAAACAGGGCGGATGTTCTTAGGACACCTTATTGTGAATAATAGTGGACATGCGGACAGATTTTGTGTCCTGCGGACACCTCCATTTCGATTGAGAACAGTGCGGACAGGAATAGTGTCCTTTGGAAACCCCATATTTTGGTTAATTGCAGACATCCCGTTGTAAAGACTGGAGGGGGGTCTGTACTCTTGCTCTCTATATGGTAGAGAAGAGACACAGAGGGACCCAGACAAGATTCTCTATTGTTGGTAGCAATGGATGAGCAATCAGTGCCTAGCTTCTCAGGAGGTGATGCGGGCTTGTTCTTAAGTACAGTGTAGTCCCCAAGCACCCACAAAGGAATGTCCACATTCTGTATTAGTTAAAAAACAGTCTTTTTATAATTAATATTCAAGGTTATGCACAATATCATGATTACTCACTTTCTACTCGTTATCTACAAGGCAAATATATACAGTTGTACGTGGTACCACAATCACTATTCAATCTCTGTAAAGTGCATCAACGGTACGGTTAAATGTCACACAAATCAGTTCGTAAAGGAAACCAACAATAGATATGAGAGCAAAGCAGTTGGTTAGAACAATTGGCAGAATACTGGCACCTACCACTGACACAGTTCTGTGTGGAGATCCCTCCACCTGGGCAACCTCTAAAATAAAGATATATCACAAACCCAGTCCATATATTGTTCACAAGAGTCTTTCCAATAGTTCCGCAACCCCAAAGTACCTGGTGTTGTAGAGTTCCTCATCAGGAAATCGACGGCCCCTTCTTGAGTGCACTCCCTTTAAGGCAGGAGCCATGGGTCGTCGAACGTCCGGCGATGAACAGGGTGAACTATGGCGGTGAAGTGGCAGCTTCGTTCCTAGGGGTGCTCGTCGATGACGGAGCATAGACATCCTGCAAGGAAGAGGCATGCGGGGCACCTCGGTGTCGCTAGTTCAGGACCTCAAAGAGTTTGAAGAACTGTGGCCCAGCAAGGGCGTTGAGTCATCCAGCGTCTCTGTGGTCTTTAGGTGGCGGGAAACCCACAAGCAGATGTTCCTCGACACGTTGGTGGCCTTGACTTTCTCCGGCGGGACAAAGTGGTCAACGGTGCAGAAGAGAGCGTCCTTGGGTCAAATGTTCTTAGGCATGGCGGCTCCAGTCGGCGACAGTGGTAATCGACGGTGATGGACAACAGTCCGGGTGCTTCTCTTTGGGATTCCGTGGCAGTCCCCATCTCCGGTCAGCAGTCTTTCGTAGGTCTGTCTACCAGGGAGATTTGGCAAAGATCAGTTGGTGCATGTTGGTCGCTCGTAGCTCGGGGAGAGATCTCCTTACCAGGTCCTCCCTTGGATCAGTTCTTGGAGACACAACCTCTTTCAGATTGGTGAAGTAGAGCAACAGCAATTCTTCTCTTCCAGCAGGGCTTCAAGGTCAAGCTTCAGCTTCAACTCCAGTTACTCTTCATCTTATGAACGATTCCTAGCAGTGAGAGGCCCCCAGATATACTGTTGATCTCTCATTCATTCTGCTGGCTCACACTCAGTCAACCAATCACTCAGAAGGGCATTCAGCAGTCAGCCAGCAAATCAGGCACATGGCGCATTCAGGCCATTCTTCTCCATCAAGACACTCACAACACAGAATGCGAATTCGGACAAATACCACGCCATTCAACACTACAACCTGCATTCATAGCGGTTTTGGGCAATGTGTCAGTCATTTTGTCAAACACCAGATACCAGACATCCACAACAAGAAGTGTCTATTTGTCACACACTCCATTCACCCAGGTCCCACCCACAGGTGTACCCACAACATACGGTCGTTGGGAAGGCTCCAGCCAGTCTGGTCGGCACTTCCCCACACTAGCATATATGGAACTTCCACCCAACAGCCAGTCAGGGGGAAGGGACAGAGTCCGCGCTTCCCGGGACTTTGGGAAGATCAAGGTAACAGGCGAAGCAAGGCAAGAGGCCACAGGAGCAATCTTGTCTCCATCAGGAATCTACTGATTCCAATGACAGGGTCTGGGCATCCCAAAATGGAGGACGCTCAGGCCACTAGTCATTTCAGCAAGGAGCTGCCACCAGCCCGTACCATGCTCTGTGGTCCACACACAGGTGCCCAAAAACATTCACTAGGGGCACAGGGTTGTACCCCCACCCATGGGTGCCATAAGGGTATTCAATGGGTCTGTACACCAAACCAAAAGAGAGAGCTGCACCGCCAGGAGTCTGACATGAACTCCTGCACGGAAAACACAACAGAACACACGATAAAAGCAATAAAGGACAAGGATACGGAGGCCCTGTCCCTCCGGTGCATTTCCAGCATCACACCCGGACACCTGTGCTGTCCGTGGACACCCTAACGGCCTTTAAAAAAAAAAAAACACAGAGGAATATAGTAACAGCATACATAATATTTTATTATTGTATCAAAATATAGAAGTTATGAAAGAAAAGGGGAAGCAGAAATTGATACAAATACAGGGGAATTAGGGGTTTCTACATGTTGGATGGTATGGGAGGAAGGGATTGAAGTCTCATCATAACGTTTTTGGTGATGGGGATTTTTTGGGGGTGGTTGGCTGGGACATGGAGAAGGGGTACAGGTACATGTGGGACAGTGAAATTTAATTTTTTCCATGATATGGTTTTCTACAAAGTTTTTCAAAATAATGTATTTGGTCATTAATTGATCCATTTTTTGATCAAAACGCTGCAGATGATTTTCCAAAGTGTCTGTTTTAGTATTATTCTTATTTTCTGTATGTTCTGTTAAAAAAAAGAAAATATGTTTAGTACACATAAAATAATGTTCATTAATTGGCTTATTTAGAAAAGTGCAGTGTCTACCATTAGTATCACTGTTTTCACTCATTTTGCCCTGAGTAAAATGTTCTTCTAGCCATTCCAAAGTACTAGACATTTCTGTATAAAAAAAATATATATTTTTTAGTGTATTGTTCTACAGAAAGTTTATAAATATAGGAATTAATATAGTGTACTTACCAGTTTGTTTTTAGTGTCCCTCTTACTGCTATGTACGTGTGCTGTTGATATTTGTTGTGTAGTTTCTGAATAAAGCATTAGTGAGGTAATTGAGTTGGCGGTGAATAAAAAATGTTTTGGTATGTCCCATTATGTTTACAAACTATGTAATTAGACTGTTGGTGTGTTACATATATGCATTTTGCACTTTTTATTTATTTTTTAATGTAATTTATTTATATGCTGGTGTTTGACCATTTTAGTGTGTTTATTGCATGATACAACAATTTAAGATACCCCTGAGTTTTTTGATAGTGTTGATTGGCCGAGTCCATCCACGGACATGCGCACGGTCCGTGGACATCACAACCACTACCGTAGCACAGGGAGTTCAGTATGTTGTATGGTACATCTATATAAACTAAAGAAATCCTACAAAAAACTTAACAAATTCATGATATCTATGTATGTATTCAGTTAAAAAAAACTTTGTTAAGAGGCTGTTTTGGTTAAGTTGCACTACTAAAAACCTATGAAATTCCGTGAAATAACTTTGTTAAAGGGACATTATGATTAAGTTGCGCTACTAAAAACCTATGAAATTCAGTGAAAAAACTTTGTTAAAGGGACGTTATGGTTTTAAGTAAAACCGAAAAAAAACAGAAATGTGCTAGTTATGGTAAGCTAAGTAACCATAACTCGCGCCACCACCGTGCACTGCTAAGACTAACACCCAGGACATCAAAGATGACATCACAAATGACATTACATATGCATTTGGTTTTTATGCGCAGCCTCTACAAGGGATTGTTTTTATAATATTGGCAGAAAAATGTAAAAAGAATCATTGGATGAACTTTCATGTGCCAAATAGTTCATTAAGTGATGCATTGTTATAAACACCATTGTGTTACTGACTTCTTTCCTTTACATGAATGCACTTGTATAGAAATGTAGGCATTCTCTGCAGCACGCGCCATAGAGCTGCAATATTCAATACCTTACTATGTTGGATAGTAAAATGATGAATCCTTTCATTTCAGCATTTTGTGCACTGTGACACATATACTAAGTACCTAACAATGCCTTCCTTACTGCATAATTGCACTAGTACACATAAAATATAAAAAAGAGCCACAATGCATAGAAATATGAGTATATACAAGGAAAGGAAAGTAAGCAAAAAAAACAGAAGCATTCCCAGAAAGTGTTCATAACCTGCCTATTTAAGTTCCTGCACAGACATGATTGCTGTACCTCAAAGCTGCTTATTCCCTTATGTACATGTGCTGTATAATGTGAGTGAATTCTAAGGAAAGTACTGTAAGTACAGAAAAGAAGAGCAAGGTACAGAAACGTAGTACCTTTTGCATTTTCACTTCCTGACTGTTACTGAAAAGAACACCTGGTCTAGATATGTTAGTGAACAAAAAAGAAGGTGTAATAAGACATTTAATGTCATCAGTGATGTCATGAATGACATGTGTGATGTCATCTTTGATGTCCTGGGTGTTAGTCGTAGCAGTGCACGGTGGTGGCACGAGTTATAGTTGCTTAGTTTACCATAACTGGTGAATTTCTGGGGTTTTTCGTTTTTACTTGTAACCATAACATCCCTTGACCAACGTTTGTTCACTGAATTTCATAGGTTTTTAGTAGCACAACTTAACCATAACAGCCTCTTAACAACGTTTTTTCACTAAATATTTAGATAGATAGATGCATAGATTGATAGATAGATAGATAGATAGACAGACAGACAGACAGACAGACAGACAGACAGACAGACAGATAGATAGATAGATAGATAGATAGATAGATAGATAGATAGATAGATAGATGGATGCATAGATAGATGGATAGATAGATAGATAGATAGATAGACAGACAGACAGACAGACAGACAGACAGACAGACAGACAGATAGATAGATAGATAGATAGATAGATAGATTCACAGATAGATAGATAGATAGATAGATAGATAGATAGATAGATAGACAGACAGACAGACAGACAGACAGACAGACAGATAGATAGATAGATGGATGATTAGATAGATGGATAGATAGATGCGCAGGTAAATAGATTTGTTAAGGCCTCTTATATTCCTTCAGAACTGCTATAAATCCTAGATTTTGTTTCCAATATAGCCCCTGCAATTATGTGAATTTGCTGTAAAACGCCACCTATTCTGCCGGTATTTAGGTCCCACGTGTTTGGAAGTTTCCCACTGCCCTCTGTGGTTTGCAACATGGCACTGCGGTCTTACCCTTGAAGAGAGGATAGCACAGGGACAACAGAGGTTCAAATCGAGGATCCGGCTTAGAAACTGAACTCAGGTACGGTATTAGGCGCTGTATAAATAAAGAATTAAATAAACTTGCCCCTCTGTTCCCCAAGGCACCCACCGCCCTTTCGCATCAATAGTTTTAATTCTGATTCCGGGGGAGGGCACTCCACCTATCCCTGCCCCCCTAGACTCACACCAGGGATATGCTGCTCCTCTTTACACCCTCCTCATCTTCTCGCAGCCTCGCCTATTCCTGGAATCTCCCCTCCCATCCTGTAAACACACCCCGTTGCACGGCCCCCTCTTCCACAATATTGTTGGAATCCGTCAAGTCTAATTGGCCTCGTCAGTCGGCGGGTCCCTGACATCACCCGTGCCAGAGATTAGGCTGAAATGATGGCAGCAGACAAGTCAGGAAAATCACAGAGGAGCACAATGTCCCCCCAGCCCCCAACCCCGTCACAAACCATTACCGCCCCCAAACAGTGCAGTCTCCAGGGCGACAGGGTGGAGATCGTGCAGGCTGTCAGGGTGAGATCCCCAGGGCTGGATCCAGAGATTTGGAGAGCCTGTGTTCGTGGGAACGGGCCGCCTGCCACAGTCTGGAGTGATAACAGCTGAGGTGGTCAAGGGCTCCCTAGGGCTCCCTGGTCTAAGGCCGCATCCCTCGTGCCAAGGAGGTGGACAGACTCATTACAAGACGCGCTCATGAACATTCCCGCCAAACACCCCGTTCCAAGGGGGCGCACTTTAAATGTTATAGTGTTGCACATGTCAATCTTAGCGCTTTTAAATTTTTTTTTTTTTTAACTGTCTGGCATTGAAGTGAAAAAGAATGGGTCCGATTGTAACTGACTAGTGGCTCGAGCAAGTTATTGAGCTCAATCTTCCAGGTATAATTAGTAGAGAGATTTCCTTAGGCTTTTATGCATAATCCGTCAGTTACTGCCAGCCGATGCGTGTTTCGCTCCGTAGGGCGCTTTCTCAAGGCTATTTGGGTAATGGCAATTTAATGGGTTAGGACGGGCTAATGATCATTTCTGTTCGTCAGCCCTGAGCCAAATCTTACGCTAATTAGCTTAGAAAGTTCTGTGCCAAACAACAGTTCCTTTCACGAAGGGTGCTCCACCAGCTGTTAACCCCGTGCGAGAATGCAGGCTGTTTGCAGCACTGTGATGTCACGGGGACATATCCGGAAAACCCCTGCTCTTTGCGTGATCTCGGGCCCTCTGGCGGATCGGAAAGTGTGCTACGATCTGTGGGGTAACTCAGGGCAAGGGGTGTACAGTACACACAACGTGTGGATTCCGACCCACATATTTGGGGCTATAGAGTTGTTTGTGAATAAGGAGCAGAGGGAAAACGGATTATTTGTGTGTAGCTTTGTGGTTGAGTGTGTTGTGGCTGATGTGAGTCTCATGTGGAGATGAAAGAGGAAGACAACATCTGGACAACATCAGGTCGTATCCCTCAGCATGAGAGTATTGAGACATGTTTGCGGGAAAGGGGTTGCGGCGGCCAGTGTCTTAACATTGTAATCATCATGTACATCTGTAGGCAATGCCAATGTTAATGGGTCTTGCGCCGCGCACTCTTGCCACCTGCGTGGACTCTTGGCGCTCTGGCGGATCTAGAATGGAAGAATGTTTTGGGGAGGTTTGTTAGTGGGATCGAGAGGGAGAAGAGCAAGAGAGCGTTGATGTGCTGTTGGCAGCTTCAGTTCGGAGAAACCGGTCACTGAGCGGCGGTGCGTTGCCGTTGGTAGCCGTCATGTGGTATTGTGGTATGAATGTGTATGGTAGGGTTTCGTGTTAGATGCTGTGAAGTGGGTGTGGTTTGTGGTGCAGTAGAGGTGTGGTTGTAGTTTGAGGTTATGTAGAGGTAGAGAAGCAGCATGGCTCCCTTGTCTAGAACATCCTAAACCATAGTACCCATTGAGCCCATGAAGGACTTCCTGTTTTATGCCATCATCCGGAAACCACAGTTCTGCGTGGATGGTCGTGAGGGCCCATGGTTGTCCATGATAATTACCACAGTTAGCCATAGTTCCATCATGATCGGTCATGCATGCCATGGGAATGGAGTGCATTCTTGAGTGTGTTCTTGATAGAAAAGGTGTGCTCTGTTGGGTCTTGGAAATGGCTTGTGTTCATTGTACTGGCCGGATTAGGTCAGGCTTCGGAGGGTGCGCACCCGTGCTAGTTAGAACTTTGTAGTCTTGGGAACAGGCATGCTTTAGGGACTTTGTGACGGTGGGGTTTGCGCATGATCATTAACAAGTTATACCTTGTGTCCCCATGGTCAGATCCAGGATAGTTGGTAATGGCAATGTTTATTCATAAAGCGCCTATACAAAGGCACGTGTTTCAAAGCGCTCAAGGAGGGTGGGCACATGGGGAAAAACAACAGTCACTCAGAGCCCTTGAAATTCAGAGACGGTAATAGTCTGCACAGGCAGAGTAAGTGTGTATAATACATCTAACAGTTGAGACACAGCAAATAGGACTGACGGCGATTCTGCAGTTTTACCAGTGCAAATTAAGGGGTGAGGACAGGGAGAACAGACAGACGATCTTCAGGCAAGGGACATTCGGATTATGCAATTGCACAGACGGTCACAGGCAAGGGGAGGTCCAAGTGCACACAATCAGTGGAGGCTGGGGTAAGTGCAGAGAGAGCCACTCTCAGGTTATTTCTCAATGCAGTGAGGGAGGGTGGAGTGCAGGGCCCTGAGGCAAGTGTGAGAGAGGACTGGTGGGGGTGCCCAGGACATGTGAGACTGTGAGGTACACCAGGCGGCCAGTCAGCAAGCTGTAAGGAAGAGGAGGGAGAGAGGGAAAGAGCAGAGAGATAGTTTAGCAGGGTAGAGGGAGAGAGAAGGAAGAGTAGAAGAGGAAGGTCTTGAGGAGTTTCTGGGATTTAAGGAGATCAGGCTCAAGACCGACGGCGGCAGGGAGGATATTCCAGAGCGAGGCACCTGCTGAGGATAAGGATCTCCCTCCAAATCTCTGCTTGGAGAACCGGCTCACTCGCAGAAGGTTGGAGGTAGATGAGCAGAGGGCTCGTGGCGGACAGTATTCAGGTAGACATCCTTACAGGTATATAGGCTCGAGGCCCCAGAAAGCCTTGTGGACAATGCAGAAGGTCTTGAACTTGATCCTTGCAGCCGCGGGGAGCCAGTGAAGGGATTTCAGCGCCGGAGAGATGCAGTACCTGGCTTGAGGCCAAGGAAAATTGTTGCGGTTCTGTTCTGATGAGTTGCAGAGGGTGCAGGGCAGAAGCTGGGAGGTTGAGGAAGAGGCTGTGCCAATAGTCCAGCCTAGAGAGAACCAGGGTGCTGGAGACAGCGAGCCGCTGGTGGAAAGTGAGAAATGGTAGAGTACCTCTGAGGAGGTGTAGCTGATAGACTTTTTAGAGATGTCTGAAATGTGAAAGCAGAAGGAGAGAGTGGAGTCGAAGATGACTCCAAGGTTTTTAGCCTTGCAGGTGGGTGCGGGCGCAGGGCAATGGGAGGCCGGCCAGAGTGAGAGTGGGAAAGCGGGGGCAGGGGTCCCAATGCAATCGATCTCAGTCTTAGTGGCGTTGAGTCAGAGGTCGTTTGCAGCGCACCATGACTGAATAGTGGACAGGCAGTCAGATATGAGCGAGGAGGGGGAGGCGGCCAGAGAGTAGGATAGAGAGGGAGAGAGAGTCGCGTAGGTTGCGGAAAGGTCCTGACAAGACAGAAGAGTCCTGATGGATGCTGAGATCACCCATCAGGAGGAGTTGAGAGGAGGAGGAAAGTAGAGTTACTATAAAGTAGATGTCATGATGCCCGCTCCCGGGGAGCCGGTTCAAGCCCTGCGTCCCCGAAAGCGGACATCTAGTCCCCAAGGAAGGACCCAGCAACCCCATATAGGGGCCCTTTGGACAGTGTCCTGGCGCCTATGGCGCCAGGCTCATAAAAGACATCAGTCCTGGCGCCATAGGCGCCAGGCTCATTATGGAAGTGCTTGGGTGCACTTACCTGATGCAGACCATGCTGCAGGATCCTGGCCTCCTTGAGGCCTGAAAGGAACTACTTTACCTGTGGGACTAATTTACCATCCGGGTGTGGTCGGGGAAGGATACATACCTGATTGGAGGAAGGATACATACCTGGAACTTCTTCCAAGGCTATTTAAACCCCACCCGAACAGCCACACATGCTTCGCGTTGTTCTGCATCTAGCAGCTGGAAGCTCACCGTGTCTGCTCCTGCATCCTGACTTCTGCCACGCCTGCCAGCGTCCTGGATCACCTGCAAAGGAAGAGAAGAAGAGAACAGAAGAAGGAAAAGTCTTTACCTGCTAAATCCGCATCCCGGAGACATCTCGCTGACAATTCTGAAAAGGAAGACTTTTATTTAAAAGCTCATCGCGTCGATCGCTGCGGCACCGCATTCCACTCACCTTTACAGGGCGCCTCCATGTTCAGCAGCGATCATCCGGATTCGCAGTCACGCCCAACGCCTAGGGAGAAAAAGACCAGAACAAAAGGTGAGAGAGAGAAGGGAATAAGGAAAGCTAAATCTCCATGTTAAGACTTACCCGTTGATTCATTCCCTCTTCATTTCGGGTCCGTGCCGCATCCTGGCATTTACGGACCCCGGCCCCTAAGGGGAAAAAGAGACGTCAGCGTTAATGAGCGAATGAAAAGACATTACCAAAAAACGCTCATTAAAGACTTACCTGATTTCTACAAGGATTTCACCTCTCATCTCGGGCGGTGCCTGTTCCCCGGCATTCCGTACCCCGGCCCCTATGGGGAAAAAGACACTAGCATTAGTACATTAATGCATGGACACAAGGGGAACCTCTTATCAAAAAAACTTACCTGGAAGCCAAGCAAGTTTGGTTCTCACCAATCCGAAAATCCAGTGAAGTAACTGGATACCAACGCGCCCCTGCCTCAGAAGCAGGATGGAGAGCTCGTCCTTCCAGACCCTAAGGTGAGACGCTACGAGGAATCACAGAAGGGTTTCGAGGAGGGTGAGAGGGGAAAGTGGGAGGCTGATTGCATTACCCCGCAGACAGTTAATCCCCTATTTTCGCCTACAGAAGGATACTTCTGCGAGCCAGACAAGCCAGATTTGGGGGCCCGGTCCAGTCCATCTTCCGAACCCTGCGCATCACCTTAGAAGAGGTCACAGCAGCACGAACAAGGCCAGCGCCTCCGTGGGAGTCAGGTGAGCGTTACAGTAGAGTTACTACAGCTCGCTTGGTTTCTCCATGGCCAGCCATGATTTGCCCTTTGTATTTAACATGCCTATTAGTGCTTTCACTATGGTTGGTCATGGTTTCACCTTGGTTGTCCGAAATATGTTCTGTAGGTTTCTCAGAGGAGAGTATATATTTAGTAACCACTGTTACAGACAAGTGTGTAAAGAGAACATGGGATTTTGCACCCACTTTGCACAATCATTGTGATGAAGGCACATGCAATCTGGGTAGAGGGGTGAGAGAGACTTTGGGCCGAGGAAGACTGCCCGCTGTACGATGCCAACCACGGAGCAGGTATAGGGGCCCCCAGCATCTCCCCAGTAACCCAGCCTGCTCACCTTTCTCATAAAAAAAACCCCAGAGATAGTCCGCCCAGAAATCTGAGATGTTATCAATAAGGGGAGACAGGAGCGGTTTTAGAGCCAGCGCTACAAACTTCAATAGGAAGGATGTCAAGATCAGGAGTGGTCACAGACCCACCGGTTCTGCCACATAGTGGTCCTTAGTGGAAGAAGCTGCTTGCCAGCAGATAGATACAGATGAGGCTGCAGGAGAACTACAAGACCCAGAGGAGAGGGGGGAGGGATGGGAGGGGCTTGAAAGGGGCCCCTAGGGGTCCCTAACGTCTATGGAAACAAGGCGAGTCACCACACACCATAGATACACCAGACACAAGGTTGTATTCCCAAAGCTAGGGTTTATTGCAAAGCAAAAGTCTCAGTTGGCCAACTCGGTCTCACACCCCGTGACGTGAATCTCTAGACCTCGAGGGACGCAAGAGAGTGAATTACGTACATCAGTTACATATATACAAAATGCATATCAAACAATCAGCTATGACATGTTTAACACCCCCCTTTTATTGGGTTTCTTTGAACTTGGTGTGATGATGGACATCTCCGACAACTATGACACCTTCAAACATCTATTCTAGTAACAATTTGCAATTTGTGAGTGCGGAGGCATCTTTCAGTTGTTGAATAGAACACAGCGCTTCTGTTCTTGGAAGCGAGCTACATACGGAGGGAAGAGTTGCATTCCAAACCTTGCTATCTATTAGGTGCTATTCGTGTCCTGGGAGCGACACGCTCTAGCGGGGCTCAGCAAAGGGGGGCCGTAAGAAAAGCATAATTCAAGCCTTTAGCTGTATTATTCTAACATATTCTACCATATAACGAGACTGGCTGGCAGCTGCGAAATGATTAAATGCCCTGCGGCTCTGCTTCAAGGCTACATTCGGGAGGGAGCCGGGCATTCTTCCTGGCGCTGCCTACGTTCGTGTTTCAACGAACTCTTGTTATCCTCACGTCCCTGCGGCCTTGTCCTTTTTACGTGCAGACAACAATGTTTTACAGTCGAGCAGTGTAAGTAGAAAATATACTGCGAAGCAATAGGAACAGAAAGCAATGAGCAATGGTTAGAAAACAAAATGGCGATTCTTGTTACATCAAAATGGCCGTTCATTGGCAAACTCGAAAACCTATATTGTGTCATATCGTGCATGAGACGGTTGGCCCACTACCACCAAAATACGTTTCCGGTCACAAAGTAGAGGTATCCATTTTTCTAGACTGACAGGCTGGGTCCATCAGAGTCCAAGATGGCGGCTCCCAACATTTTCCTCTCGGCCCACGGAACTGCAGGACTGTGATGAGCGAATAAGCAAGTGCTTACCATACATATACGGCACCAAACATACACAAGCAGGATATAAGGGAAGACCAATCACAAATTCCCATCCTCAGCTGGCACAAGGTGCCCAAGGGGAAACTATAAGTGCCCCGATGTTCTCCCCGGATAAAGGATGAGAAGGAAGGGCGCATGAAAGTAAGTGGTAGAAGCAAAAGTGGGCAGAATTAGGGATGATGGAGACGGTGAGGTGACTGTGGAAGAAGGGAGACATGTGTGCAAGATATGTTGAAGGAGTGAAATATTAGAACAAGTGGGAGAAAGAGGTGTAAGGGGGAGATCAGAGATGGAGAAGGGCAAATCAAGAAGGAGGAGGATGGCAGAAATATGAAGGAAAGAGCAGGCTGGGGAGAGGGAAATGGGGAGGAGTAAAGCAGAAGGAGCGTAAGAAGAATGTTGGCAGTGGAGGAAAGAGAGAGAGGGGGAGAGATTGAGAGATAGAGTGAAAGAGAGTACCCGAGAAAGAGAGGGGCGTGGTGGGGGAGAGAGAGAGAGAGAGAGAGAGAGAGAGAAGAGGATGGGGAGAGACAGTGAGGAAGAGAGAGAAGAGAGTGAGGAATAAGGAGGAGGGGGAGAGAGTGAGAAATTTCGGAGAAAGAAGAGGAGAAGGGAGAGGGTTAGAGAGAGAAAGAGATGCCAGAGTAAGGAGGAGAAGTGGCAGAGACAGAATAAGAGAGACAGAGCGAGAAGACAGACAGAAAGAATGAGAGAGAGAGAGAGAGAGAGAGAGAGAGGTGGGGTAGTAAGACGTATAGAGAGAGGGGGGAGTTGGAGGGGGAGAATGTTTGAGAGACAGCAGAGAGGGAAGAGAGTGAGGAGAATAAGAGAGAGAGTGGGGGGGTTCGAAGAAAGAAGAGGAGAAGGGAGATTAAGGGTTAGATGGAGAAAGAGATGCCAGAGTAAGGAGGAGAAGTGGCAGAGACAGAATGAGAGAGACAGATCGAGAAGACAGACAGAAAGAATGAGAGAGAGAGAGAGAGAGAGAGAGAGAGAGAGAGAGAGGGGGAGGGGGGGGTTGGGGGAGTAATACGGATAGAGAGAGAGAGAGAGAGAGAGAGAGAGAGGGGGGGGAGACACGGAGTGGGGTGTGTTGGACAGCGAGAGAGAGACACGCACAGAGAGCATGAGGGAGAGACAGAGAGAAAGAGAGGCAGAGATGGAGGGAGAGAATATTTGAGAGAAAGACAGCCGAGAGGGAAGATAGTGAGGAGAATAAGAGAGAGAGTGGGGGGGGCAAAGAAAGAAGAGGAGAATGGAGATTGAGGGTTAGAGGGAGAAAGAGATGCCAGAGTAAGGAGGAGGAGTGACAGAGACAGAATGAGAGAGACAGAGCGAGAAGGCAGACAGAAAGAATGAGATAGGGGGGCGTAGGGGGTGTAATACGGATAGAGAGAGAGAGAGGGGGGAGACACTGAGTGGGGTGCGTTGGACAGCGAGAGTGAGACACGCACAGAGTTGGGAGGATGAGAGAGAGACAGAGAGAAAGAGAGACAGAAATGAAGGGGGAGAATGTTTGAGAGAAAGACAGCAGAGAGGGAAGAGAGTGGGGAGAATAAGAGAGAGAGTGGGGGGGTTCGAAGAAAGAAGGGAAGAAGGGAGAGTGAGGGTTAGAGAAAGAAAGAGATGCCAGAGTAAGGAGGAGAAGTGGCAGAGACAGAATGAGAGAGGCAGAGCGAGAAGACAGACAGAAAGAATGAGAGAGAGAGAGAGGGAGAGAGAGAGGGTGAGAGCGTGAGAGAGAGAGAGTGTGTGTGAGAGAGAGAGAGAGAGAGAGAGAGAGAAAGAGGGTGAGAGCGTGAGAGAGAGAGAGAGGGTGAGAGCGTGAGAGAGAGAGAGTGTGTGTGAGAGAGAGAGAGAGAGAGAGAGAGGGTGAGAGCGTGAGAGAGAGAGAGTGACTGAGAGAGAGAGAGAGAGAGAGAGAGAGAGAGAGAGAGAGAGAATAAACAGTAAGTGGATTTGAGGGATCAAGGGAGCAGGCGAAGGTTGACAAAAGTCCCCCACTCTTCGTATTTGTCAATGTGGGGCATTGCCCACAACTCAATAGGGGTTCAGGCTCAGATCCTGGGCCATGCAAATAACAAGAGGGCTCCTGGGAGACTCTCTGCCAGACATGACATCCTGGGCCATTTCTAGGGACTGGTACAAGAGAAAGTGTGACGGAGAGGAGGAAAATAAGAAGAAGACTTGCTGGGGTCTAGAGATCCGAATCCATGTGGAAAACCTATGAACCCTGAGAACCTGTGAGAGGAGGGGGATGAGCACCCTACATTTCCCCCTGGGATTCAGCAGGGCGGGAACTTTGCCATGGACTCCTGAAGGACGTAGCCCGAGAGAGCCCGAGAGAGCCACAAATGCTGAGTGTGTGGTGGGCCCCTGAGGAGCCAGTGGTGGGCCCCAAGAAACTGGAGGCAGAGGTGGGCTCTGGATGGACCTGAGCTTATGGCTGGCTCCAGAACCATGACCATCATCACTGGACCTTGGGCAAGGACCATGGACCCATGGAAACCTACAGGAAGTGTGAGAGACTGTGTCCTAAGTCCTCAGAGCAATACAGTCCTGACCGCACAGTGTTGTAGCCTAGGAAACTGAAACTAATGACCAAGGCCCCACTTCATGTTAGGTGTTTGAACATCCTGCTCACGTGTTTGTCTTTCCCATGTAGCCCTGCACTGTTATATGGAGTTCCCCTTGTTGTAGACACACACTGTTGAACCAATCCAACCTCTGTTTTTGACCTGAATAAATTACAGTACATCGAAACCTGTTTGGTCACGAGTGGTCCCTTCAACCCTAAGCCTATGACATTGTCAACATTTAGACGTGATATTTTGTTGAAGCTCGGAGGCCTTTTACGCTGATGTTGAAGGTCACTAAATGTCTTTGAGCAGTCTCAGATGGGCAATGTTGTTACTGCAAGCACCCGCGCAATCGTATAGTGTAAGAATTCAAATGTATGGTTCACTGATGTAGGTTTTGTAAAACAAACATTTGCACAGGATCACACAGTTTTCATTTGACAGAACTGAACTCTAGACTTCAGACTCAGTTGGGCATGCGATCATA
The DNA here is from genome assembly GCF_040938575.1 of Ambystoma mexicanum. Classification (NCBI taxonomy): domain Eukaryota; kingdom Metazoa; phylum Chordata; class Amphibia; order Caudata; family Ambystomatidae; genus Ambystoma; species Ambystoma mexicanum. The sequence continues at coordinate 52,012,542 of NC_090931.1, read as the reverse complement.
GCCCCAGTGTTATGTGGCATGCAATCCATGGTTTGAATGTGTATGAGAAGCCCTTGTGCAAATAAATACATTGTACAGCTATAAGATTGCATGCGTCAAAGTCACAATTTATTGCAATCATCCAATAAGGTTACGCTATGTGACGTTCAACCAGGAGTAAGAAAACCCCTAATAATCCTACAGAAAACTCTATAGGAACAGTGTAGCATCCTCCAAGGGAAAATCCCAAATGCGGGTAAAAAGATACATTCATTCCATTCAACAGCCATATGGGTGAACAAGTAGAAATTCAGTTTTACAACAAAATAAATTCAAAATATCTAATATATAACGACAAAAAATTCAATAAGAACACACTTCTGAAGTCAATACATGTGTTAAACAGAAATTCATCAATCGGGTTTAAGATTCTGCAGAGACAGTGAAGTTCACCCAGGTTGGGTATCCTACAATATTGGTCAACGTGTTTCGGGAAAACCCTTCATCAGGCCATGCACACCTCTCTTCTTCTATTACCTATAAACCGCAAGACACGCTGAATAAAGTTATTATCCCGCACCTCAGAAAGAAGATACCAGATAAATAAACTTGCCACTACCCCTAGCCTTCAGTCCCGCTCAACTCTTCTCAGATGTGTCACATAGCCCAATAGTCAGCAGGTTTCGTGTAGGGCAAATGGCCAAATTCAGAAGCCACCAACCCATTTCAACACACTGGAATTCTCTCTCTGTAACAGCACACGAGACCAATCACTCAACATGTCCTATGCCAGCCTCAAGCATATCAGTACTATAAGGAAACACTCAGAAACTGCTTAATTCAAGTGATTGCAAAAAGTAATCTATTGTGGAAAGGAGAACAGACCACCAATTCAAACACAACACAACCCGTATTACCTAGTGTGGCCCATATTACTGCTGCATGCAGTAAGCACCCGCATTACCTAATGTGGCCCCATAATACTGCCACATGCAGCAAGCGCCTGTTTTCCTTAATGTGGTACCATAATACTGCTGCATGCAGTAAGGGCCCGTATTACCTAATGTGGCCCCATAATACTACCAAATGCAGCAAGCACCTGTATTGCCTAGTGTGGCCTCATAATACTGCTTCATGCAGTAACCTCCTGTAATACCTAATGCGGCCTGACAATACTGGCACATGCAGTATGCACCCGTATTACTTAATGCAGCCCCATAATACTGCTTCATGCAGTAAGCTCCTGTATTACCTAATGCAACCCCATTATACTGCCACATGCAGTATGCACCCGTATTACTTAATGCAGTCCCATAATACTGCTTCATGCAGTATGCACCCATATTACCTAATGCGGCCCCATAATACTGCTGCATGCAGTAAGCGCCTGTATTCCCTAATGTGGTCCCATAATACTTCCACATGCAGTAAGGGCCCGTATTACCTAATGTGGCCCCATAATACTGCTGCATGCAGTAAGCGCCCGTATTACCTAATGTGGCCCCATAATACTGCCGCATGCAGCAAGCGCCTGTTTTCCTTAATGTGGTACCATAATACTGCTGCATGCAGTAAGGGCCCGTATTACCTAATGTGGCCCCATAATACTACCAAATGCAGCAAGCACCTGTATTGCCTAGTGTGGCCTCATAATACTGCTTCATGCAGTAACCTCCTGTAATACCTAATGCGGCCTGACAATACTGGCACATGCAGTATGCACCCGTATTACTTAATGCAGCCCCATAATACTGCTTCATGCAGTAAGCTCCTGTATTACCTAATGCAACCCCATTATACTGCCACATGCAGTATGCACCCGTATTACTTAATGCAGTCCCATAATACTGCTTCATGCAGTATGCACCCATATTACCTAATGCGGCCCCATAATACTGCTGCATGCAGTAAGCGCCTGTATTCCCTAATGTGGTCCCATAATACTTCCACATGCAGTAAGGGCCCGTATTACCTAATGTGGCCCCATAATACTGCTGCATGCAGTAAGCGCCCGTATTACCTAATGTGGTCCCACAATACCTCCACATGCAGTAAGCGCCCATATTACCTAATGCAGCCCCATAATACTGCCACATGCAGCAAGCAACCGTATTGCTTAGTGCGGCCCCATAACAGTGCTGCATGCAGCAAGCGCCCGTATTGCCTAGTGCAGCCCCATAATACTGCCGCATGCAGTAAGCGCCCGTATTACCTAGTGCAGCCCCATAATACTGCTGCATGCAGTGAGCGCCTGTATTACCTAATGCGGCCCCATAATACTGCTGCATGCAGTAAGCACCTGTATTACCTAATGCAGACCCATAATACTGCTGCATGCAGTAAGCGCCCGTATTACCTAAAGCGGCCCCATATTACTTCTGCATTCAGTAAGTGCAAATATTACCTAAGGCAGCCCCATAATACTGCTGCATGCAGTGAGCGCCTGTATTACCTAATGCGGCCCATTAATACTGCTGCATTCAGTAAGCGCCTGTATTACCTAATGCAGACCCATAATACTGCTACATGCAGTAAGCACCCATATTACCCAATGCATCCCCATATTACTTCTGCATTTAGTAAGTGCCCATATTACCTAATGCAGCCCCATAATACTGCTGCATGCAGTAAGCACCCGTATTACCTAGTGCAGCCCCATAATACTGCTGCATGCAGTGAGCGCCTGTATTACCTAATGCGGCCCCATAATACTGCTGCATGCAGTAAGCACCTGTATTACCTAATGCAGACTGATAATACTGCTGCATGCAGTAAGCGCCCGTATTACCTAAAGCGGCCCCATATTACTTCTGCATGCAGTAAGTGCAAATATTACCTAAGGCAGCCCCATAATACTGCTGCATGCAGTGAGCGCCTGTATTACCTAATGCGGCCCCATAATACTGCTGCATTCAGTAAGCGCCTGTATTACCTAATGCAGACCCATAATACTGCTACATGCAGTAAGCACCCATATTACCCAATGCAGCCCCATATTACTTCTGCATTTAGTAAGTGCCCATATTACCTAATGCAGCCCCATAATACTGCCACATGCAGCAAGCAACCGTATTGCTTAGTGCGGCCCCATAACAGTGCTGCATGCAGCAAGCGCCCGTATTGCCTAGTGCAGCCCCATAATACTGCCGCATGCAGTAAGCGCCTGTATTACCTCGTGCAGCCCCATAATACTGCTGCATGCAGTGAGCGCCTGTATTACCTAATGTGGCCCCATAATACTGCTGCATGCAGTAAGCACCTGTATTACCTAATGCAGACCCATAATACTGCTGCATGCAGTAAGCGCCCGTATTACCTAAAGCGGCCCCATATTACTTCTGCATGCAGTAAGTGCAAATATTACCTAAGGCAGCCCCATAATACTGCTGCATGCAGTGAGCGCCTGTATTACCTAATGCGGCCCCATAATACTGCTGCATTCAGTAAGCGCCTGTATTACCTAATGCAGACCCATAATACTGCTACATGCAGTAAGCACCCATATTACCCAATGCAGCCCCATATTACTTCTGCATTTAGTAAGTGCCCATATTACCTAATGCAGCCCCATAATACTGCTGCATGCAGTATGCACCCGTATTACTTAATGCAGCCCCATAATACTGCTTCATGCAGTAAGCTCCTGTATTACCTAATGCAACCCCATTATACTGCCACATGCAGTATGCACCCGTATTACTTAATGCAGTCCCATAATACTGCCTCATGCAGTAAGCACCCATATTACCTAATGCGGCCCCATAATACTGCTGCATGCAGTAAGCGCCTGTATTCCCTAATGTGGTCCCATAATACTTCCACATGCAGTAAGGGCCCGTATTACCTAATGTGGCCCCATAATACTGCTGCATGCAGTAAGCGCCCGTATTACCTAATGTGGTCCCACAATACCTCCACATGCAGTAAGCGCCCATATTACCTAATGCAGCCCCATAATACTGCCACATGCAGCAAGCAACCGTATTGCTTAGTGCGGCCCCATAACAGTGCTGCATGCAGCAAGCGCCCGTATTGCCTAGTGCAGCCCCATAATACTGCCGCATGCAGTAAGCGCCCGTATTACCTAGTGCAGCCCCATAATACTGCTGCATGCAGTGAGCGCCTGTATTACCTAATGCGGCCCCATAATACTGCTGCATGCAGTAAGCACCTGTATTACCTAATGCAGACCCATAATACTGCTGCATGCAGTAAGCGCCCGTATTACCTAAAGCGGCCCCATATTACTTCTGCATGCAGTAAGTGCAAATATTACCTAAGGCAGCCCCATAATACTGCTGCATGCAGTGAGCGCCTGTATTACCTAATGCGGCCCCATAATACTGCTGCATTCAGTAAGCGCCTATATTACCTAATGCAGACCCATAATACTGCTACATGCAGTAAGCACCCATATTACCCAATGCAGCCCCATATTACTTCTGCATTTAGTAAGTGCCCATATTACCTAATGCAGCCCCATAATACTGCTGCATGCAGTAAGCACCCGTATTACCTAGTGCAGCCCCATAATACTGCTGCATGCAGTGAGCGCCTGTATTACCTAATGCGGCCCCATAATACTGCTGCATGCAGTAAGCACCTGTATTACCTAATGCAGACTCATAATACTGCTGCATGCAGTAAGCGCCCGTATTACCTAAAGCGGCCCCATATTACTTCTGCATGCAGTAAGTGCAAATATTACCTAAGGCAGCCCCATAATACTGCTGCAGCAGTGAGCGCCTGTATTACCTAATGCGGCCCCATAATACTGCTGCATTCAGTAAGCGCCTGTATTACCTAATGCAGACCCATAATACTGCTGCATGCAGTAAGCACCCATATTACCCAATGCAGCCCCATATTACTTCTGCATTTAGTAAGTGCCCATATTACCTAATGCGGCCCCATAATACTGCTGCATGCAGTAAGCACCCGTATTACGTAAGGCGGCCCCATAATACTTCTGCATGCAGTAAGCACCCGTATTACCTAATGCGGCCCCATATTACTTCTGCATTCAGTAAGCACCCATATTACCTAATGCGGCCCCATAATACTGCTGCATGCAGGAAGCACCCGTATTACCTAAGGCGGCCCCATAATACTGCTGCATGCAGTGAGCGCCTGTATTCCCTAATGTGGTCCCATAATACTTCCACATGCAGTAAGCATCCGTATTACCTATTGCAGCCCCATAATACTGCCACATGCAGCAAGCGCCAGTATTGCTTAGTGCGACCCCAGAATAGTGCCGCATGCAGCAAGCGCCCGTATTGCCTAGTGCGGCCCCATAATACTGCTGCATGCAGTAAGCACCCATATTACCTAATGCGGCCCCATAATACTGCTGCATGCAGTAAGCGCCTGTATTCCCTAATGTGGTTCCATAATACTTCCACATGCAGTAAGGGCCCGTATTACCTAATGTGGCCCCATAATACTGCTGCATGCAGTAAGCGTCCGTATTACCTAATGTGGTCCCACAATACCTCCACATGCAGTAAGCGCCCATATTACCTAATGCAGCCCCATAATATTGCCACATGCAGCAAGCGCCCATATTGCTTAGTGTGGCCCCATAACAGTGCCGCATGCAGCAAGCGCCCGTATTGCCTAGTGCGGCCCCATAATACTGCTGCATGCAGTAAGAGCCCGTATTACCTAGTGCAGCCCCATAATACTGCTGCATGCAGTGAGCGCCTGTATTACCTAGTACAGCCCCATAATACTGCTGCATGCAGTGAGCACCTGTATTACCTAATGCGGCCCCATAATACTGCTTCATGCAGTAAGCGCCTGTATTACCTAATGCGGCCCCATAATACTGACACATGCAGTAAGCACCCGTATTACTTAATGCAGCCCCATAATACTGCCACATGCAGTAAGCTCCCATATTACCTAATGCAGCCCCATAATACACCACATGCAGCAAGCGCCCATATTGCCTAGTGCGGCCCCATAATACTGCTGCATGTAGTAACCACCTGTATTACCTAATGCAGCCCCATAATACTGCTGCATGCAGTGAGCGCCATTATTACCTAATGTGGCCCCATAATACTGCTGCATTCAGTAAGCGCCTGTATTACCTAATGCAGACCCATAATACTGCTGCATGCAGTAAGTGCAAATATTACCTAAAGCAGCCCCATAATACTGCTGCATGCAGTAAGCGCCCGTATTACCTAATGTGGTCCCACAATACCTCCACATGCAGTAAGCGCCCATATTACCTAATGCAGCCCCATAATACTGCCACATGCAGCAAGCACCCGTATTGCTTAGTGCGGCCCCATAACAGTGCTGCATGCAGCAAGCGCCCGTATTGCCTAGTGCAGCCCCATAATACTGCCACATGCAGTAAGCGCCCGTATTACCTAGTGCAGCCCCATAATACTGCTGCATGCAGTGAGCGCCTGTATTACCTAATGCAGCCCCATAATACTGCTGCATGCAGTAATCACCTGTATTACCTAATGCAGACCCATAATACTGCTGCATGCAGTAAGCACCCGTATTACCTAAAGCGGCCCCATATTACTTCTGCATGCAGTAAGTGCAAATATTACCTAAGGCAGCCCCATAGTACTACTGCATGCAGTGAGCGCCTGTATTACCTAATGCGGCCCCATAATACTGCTGCATTCAGTAAGCGCCTGTATTACCTAATGCAGACCCATAATACTGCTGCATGCAGTAAGCACCCATATTACCCAATGCAGCCCCATAATACTGCTGCATGCAGTAAGCACCCGTATTACGTAAGGAGGCCCCATAATACTGCTGCATGCAGGAAGCACCCGTATTACCTAAGGCGGCCCCATAATACTGCTGCATGCAGTGAGCGCCTGTATTCCCTAATGTGGTCCCATAATACTTCCACATGCAGTAAGCATCCGTATTACCTATTGCAGCCCCATAATACTGCCACATGCAGCAAGCGCCAGTATTGCTTAGTGCGACCCTAGAATAGTGCCGCATGCAGCAAGCGCCCGTATTGCCTAGTGCGGCCCCATAATACTGTTGCATGCAGTAAGAGCCCGTATTACCTAGTGCAGCCCCATAATACTGCTGCATGCAGTGAGCGCCTGTATTACCTAGTGCAGCCCCATAATACTGCTGCATGCAGTAAGCGCCTGTATTCCCTAATGTGGTCCCATAATACTTCCACATGCAGTAAGGGCCCATTTTACCTAATGTGGCCCCATAATACTGCTGCATGCAGTAAGCGTCCGTATTACCTAATGTGGTCCCACAATACCTCCACATGCAGTAAGCGCCCATATTACCTAATGCTGCCCCATAATACTGCTACATGCAGCAAGCGCCCATATTGCTTAGTGTGGCCCCATAACAGTGCTGCATGCAGCAAGCGCCCGTATTGCCTAGTGCGGCCCCATAATACTGTCGCATGCAGTAAGAGCCTGTATTACCTAGTGCAGCCCCATAATACTGCTGCATGCAGTGAGCGCCTGTATTACCTAGTGCAGCCCCATAATACTGCTGCATGCAGTGAGCACCTGTATTACCTAATGCGGCCCCATAATACTGCTGCATGCAGTAAGCGCCCGTATTACCTAATGCAGACCCATAATACTGCTTCATGCAGTAAGCGCCTGCATTACCTAATGCGGCCCCATAATACTGTCACATGCAGTAAGCACCCGTATTACTTAATGCAGCCCCATTATACTGCCACATGCAGTAAGCTCCCATATTACCTAATGCAGCCCCATAATACACCACATGCAGCAAGCGCCCATATTGCCTAGTGCGGCCCCATAATACTGCTGCATGTAGTAACCACCTGTATTACCTAATGCAGCCCCATAATACTGCTGCATGCAGTGAGCGCCATTATTACCTAATGCGGCCCCATAATACTGCTACATTCAGTAAGCGCCTGTATTACCTAATGCAGACCCATAATACTGCTGCATGCAGTAAGTGCCCGTATTACCTAAAGCGGCCCCATATTACTTCTGCATGCAGTAAGTGCAAATCTGACCTAAAGGAGCCCCATAATACTGCTGCATGCAGTAAGCGCCCATATTACCTAATGCAGCCCCATATTACTTCTGCATTCAGTAAGTGCCCATATTTCCTAATGCGGCCCCATAATACTGCTGCATGCAGTAAGCACCCGATTACCTAAGGCGTCCCCATAATACTTCTGCATGCAGTAAGCACCCGTATTACCTAATGCGGCCCCATATTACTTCTGCATGCAGTAAGCGCCCATATTACCTAATGCGGCCCCATAATACTGCTGCATACAGTAAGCATCCGTATTACCTATTGCAGCCCCATAATACTGCCACATGCAGCAAGCGCCAGTATTGCTTAGTGTGGCCCCATAACAGTGCCGCATGCAGCAAGCGCACGTATTGCCTAGTGCGGCCCCATAATACTGCCGCCTGCAGTTAGCGCCCGTATTACCTAGTGCAGCCCCATAATACTGCTGCATGCAGTGAGCGCCTGTATTACCTAATGCGGCCCCATAATACTGCCGCATGCAGTAAGCGCCCGTATTACCTAGTGCAGCCCCATAATACTGCTGCATGCAGTGAGCGCCTGTATTATCTAATGCGGCCCCATAATACTGTCACATGCAGTAAGCACCCGTATTACTTAATGTAGTCCCATAATACTGCCACATGCAGTAAGCACCCGTATTACCTAATGCAGCCCCATAATACTGCCACATGCAGCAAGCACCCATATTGCTTAGTGTGGCCCCATAATACTGCTGCATGCAGTAAGCGCCCGTATTACCTAGTGCAGCCCCATAATACTGCTGCATGCAGTGAGCGCCTGTATTACCTAATGCGGCCCCATAATACTGCTGCATGCAGTAAGCGCCTGTATTACCTAATGCAGACCCACAATACTGCTTCATGCAGTAAGTGCCTGTATTACCTAATGCGGCCCCATATTACTTCTGCATGCAGTAAGTGCAAATATTACCTAAAGCAGCCCCATAATACTGCTGCATGCAGTAAGCTCCCATATTACCTAATGCAGCCCCATAATACACCACATGCAGCAAGCAACCCGTATTGCTTAGTGCGGCCCCATAATACTGCCGCATGCAGCAAGCGCCCATATTGCCTAGTGCGGCCCCATAATACTGCTGCATGTAGTAACCACCTGTATTACCTAATGGAGCCCCATAATACTGCTGCATGCAGTAAGCGCCCATATTACCTAATGCGGCCCCATAATACTGCTGCATGCAGTGAGCGCCTGTATTCCCTAATGTGGTCCCATAATACTTCCACATGCAGTAAGCATCCGTATTAACTATTGCAGCCCCATAAAACTGCCACATGCAGCAAGCGCCAGTATTGCTTAGTGCGACCCCAGAATAGTGCCGCATGCAGCAAGTGCTCGTATTGCCTAGTGAGGCCCCATAATACTGCTGCATGCAGTAAGCGCCCGTATTACCTAGTGCAGCCCCATAATACTGCTTCATGCAGTAAGCGCCCATATTACCTAATGCGGCTCCATAATACTGCTGCATGCAGTAAGCACCTGTATTCCCTAATGTGGTCCCGTAATACTTCCACTTGCAGTAAGGGCCCATATTACCTAATGTGGCCCCATAATACTTCTGCATGCAGTAAGCGCCCGTATTACCTAATGCAGCCCCATAATACTGCCACATGTAGCAAGCTTAGTGTGGCCCCATAATAGTGCCGCATGCAGCAAGTGCCCGTATTGCCTAGTGCGGCCCCATAATACTGCTGCATGCAGTAAGCGCCCGTATTACCTAGTGCAGCCCCATAATACTGCTGCATGCAGTGAGCACCTGTATTACCTAATGCGGCCCCATAATACTGCTGCATGCAGTAATCACCTGTATTACCTAATGCAGACCCATAATACTGCTTCATGCAGTAAGCGCCTGTATTACCTAATGCGGCCCCATAATACTGTCACATGCAGTAAGCACCTGTATTACTTAATGCAGCCCCATAATACTGCCACATGCAGTAAGCTCCCGTATTAGCTAATGCAGCCCTATAATACACCACATGCAGCAAGCGCCTGTATTGCTTAGTGAGGCCCCATAATACTGCCGCATGCAGCAAGTGCCCATATTGCCTAGTGCGGCCCCATAATACTGCTGCATGTAGTAACCACCTGTATTACCTAATGCAGCCCCATAATACTGCTGCATGCAGTGAGCGCCTGTCTTACCTAATGCGGCCCCATAATACTGCTGCATTCAGTAAGCGCCTGTATTACCTAATGCAGACCCATAAAACTGCTGCATACAGTAAGCGCCCGTATTACCTAAAGCGGCCCCATATTACTTCTGCATGCAGTAAGTGCAAATATTACCTAAAGCAGCCCCATAATACTGCTGCATGCAGTAAGCGCCCATATTACCTAATTCAGCCCCATATTACTTCTGCATTCAGTAAGTGCCCATATTTCCTAATGCGGCCCCATAATACTGCGGCATGCAGTAAGCACCCATATTACCTAAGGCGGCCCCATAATACATCTGCATGCAGTAAGCGCCCGTATTACCTAATGCGGCCCCATATTACTTCTGCATGCAGTAAGTGCACATATTACCTAAAGCAGCCCCATAATACTACTGCATGCAGTAAGCGCCCATATTACCTAAAGCGGCCCCATATTACATCTGCATGTAGTAAGTGTAAATATTACCTAAAGCAGCCCCATAATACTGCTGCATGCAGTAAGCGCCCATATTTCCTAATGCAGCCCCATAATATTGCTGCATGCAGGAAGCACCCGTATTACCTAAAACGGCCCCATAATACTTCTGCATGCAGTAAGCGCCCGTATTACCTAATGCAGCCCCATATTACTTCTGCATGCAGTGAGCGCCTGTATTCCCTAATGTGGTCCCATAATACTTCCACATGCAGTAAGCATCCGTATTACCTAATGCGGCCCCATAATACTGCTGCATGCAGTAAGCGCCTGTATTACCTAATGCAGACCCATAATACTGCTTCATGCAGTAATCGCCCGTATTACCTAATGTGGCCCCAGAATACTGTCACATGCAGTAAGCATCCATATTACTTAATGTAGTCCCATAATACTGCCACATGCAGTAAGCGCCCGTATTACCTAATGCAGCCCCATAATACTGCCGCATGCAGCAAGCCCCCGTATTGCTTAGTGCGGCCCCATAATACTGCTGCATGCAGTAAGCGCCCGTATTACCTAGTGCAGCCCCATAATACTGCTGCATGCAGTGAGCGCCTGTATTACCTAATGCGGCCCCATAATACTGCTGCATGCAGTAAGTGCCTGTATTACCTAATGCAGACCTATAATACTGCTTCATGCAGTAAGCGCCTGTATTACCTAAAGCGGCCCATAATACTGTCACATGCAGTAAGCACCCGTATTACTTAATGTAGTCCCATAATACTGCCACATGCAGTAAGCGCCCGTATTACCTAATGCAGCCCCATAATACAGCCACATGCAGCAAGCGCCCGTATTGCCTAGTGCATCCCCATAATACTGCCACATGCAGTAAGCGCCCATATTACCTAGTGCGGCCCCATAATACTGTTGCATGTAGTAACCACCTGTATTACCTAATGCAGCCCCAAAATACTGCTGCATGCAGTGAGCGCCTGTATTACCTAATTTGGCCCCATAATACTGCTGCATTCAGCAAGCACCTGTATTACCTAATGCAGACCCATAATACTGCTGCATGCAGTAAGCGCCCATATTACCTAATGCAGCCCCATATTACTTCTGCATGCAGTAAGCGCCCGTATTACCTAATGCCGCTCCATAATACTGCTGCATGCAGTAAGCGCCCATATTACCTAATGCAGCCCCATATTACTGCTGCATGCAGTAAGCGCCCGTATTACCTAATGCAGCCCCATAATACTGCTGCATGCAGTGAGCGCCTGTATTCCTTAATGTGGTCCCATAATACTGAAACTTGCAGTAAGTGCCGTATTACCTAATGTGGCTCTATAATACTGCCACATGCAGTCAGCGCCCGTATTACCTAATGCGGCCCCATAATACTGCCACATGCAGTAAGCGCCCGTTTTACCTAATGTGGCCCCATAATACTACCAAATGCAGCAAGCACCTGTATTACCTAGTGTGGCCTCATTAAACTGCTTCATGCAGTAAGCTCCTGTATTACCGAATGCGGCCTGATAATACTGGCACATGCAGTATGCACCCGTATTACTTAATGCAGCCCCATAATACTGCTGCATGCAGTAAGCGCCTGTATTCCCTAATGTGGTCCCATAATACTTCCACATGCAGTAAGGTCCCGTATTACCTAATGTGGCCCCATAATACTGCTGCATGCAGTAAGCGCCCGTATTACCTAATGTGGTCCCACAATACATCCACATGCAGTAAGCGGCCATATTACCTAATGCAGCCCCATAATACTGCCACATGCAGTAAGCGCCCGTATTGCTTAGTGCAGCCCCATAATAGTGCCGCATGCAGCAAGCGCCTGTATTGCCTAGTGCGGCCCCATAATACTGCTGCATGCAGTAAGCGCCGTATTACCTAGTGCAGCCCCATAATACTGCTGCATGCAGTGAGCACCTATATTACCGAATGCAGACCCATAATACTGCTTCATGCAGTAAGCGCCTGTATTACCTAATGCAGCCCCATAATACTGTCATATGCAGTAAGCACCCGTATTACTTAATGCAGCCCCATAATACTGCCACATGCAGTAAGCTCCCGTATTACCTAATGCAGCCCCATAATACTGCCACATGCAGCAAGTGCCCGTATTGCTTAGTGCGGCCCCATAATACTGCCGCATGCAGCAAGCGCCCATATTGCCTAGTGCGGCCCCATAATACTGCTGCATGTAGTAACCACCTGTATTACCTAATGTAGCCCCATAATACTGCTGCATGCAGTGAGCGCCTGTATTACCTAATGCTGCCCCATAATACTGCTGCATTCAGTAAGCGCCTGTATTACCTAATGCAGACCCATAATACTGCTGCATGCAGTAAGCACCCGTATTACCTAATGCGGCCCCATATTACTTCTGCATGCAGTAAGCGCCCATATTACCTAATGCAGCCCCATATTACTTCTGCATTCAGTAAGCGCCCATATTACCTAATGCGGCCCCATAATACTGCTGCATGCAGTAAGCACCCGAATTACCTACGACGGCCCCATAATACTGCTGCATGCAGTAAGCGCCCGTGTTACCTAATGCGGCCCCATATTACTTCTGCATGCAGTAAGCGCCCATGTTACCTAATGCAGCCCCATAATACTGCTGCATACAGTAAGCACCCGTATTACCTAAGGCGGCCCCATAGTACTGCTGCATGCAGTGAGCGCCTGTATTCCCTAATGTGGTCCCATAATACTTCCACATGCAGTAAGCGCCCGTATTACCTATTGCAGCCCCATAATACTGCCACATGCAGCAAGCGCCCGTATTTCATAGTGCGGCCCCATAATAGTGCCGCATGCAGCAAGCGCCCGTATTGCCTAGTGCGGCCCCATAATACTGCTGCATGCAGTGAGCGCCTGTATTACCTAATGCGGCCCCATAATACTGCCACATGCAGCAAGCGCCCGTATTGCTTAGTGCGGCCCCATAATAGTGCCGCATGCAGCAAGCACCCATATTGCCTAGTACGGCCCCATAATACTGCTGCATGCAGTAAGCACCCATATTACCTAATGCAGACCCATAATACTGCTTCATGCAGTAAGTGCCTGTATTACCTAATGCGGCCCCATAATACTGTCACATGCAGTAAGCACCCTTATTACTTAATGCAGCCCCATAATACTGCCACATGCAGTAAGCGCCCGTATTACCTAATGCAGCCCCATAATACTGCTGCATGCAGCAAGCACCCATATTGCCTAGTGCGGCCCCATAATACTGCTGCATGTAGAAACCACCTGTATTACCTAATGCAGCCCCATAATACTGCTGCATGCAGTGAGCGCCTGTATTACCTAATGCGGCCCTATAATACTGCTCATTCAGCAAGCGCCTGTAT